>NC_051183.1:87057542-87390042 GCF_013339695.2 Rhipicephalus sanguineus
AAGAAGCCATCGCAGACAGAATTAAATACAATTTGATATTGTTGTCATTAAGATAGGGGTTGATTTCTCGGCGCCAGGTTTAAATCTAACGAGTTAAACCCGTATGTTATACTGCTAGCTATGTTATTTTGCTCACCCGCTATTTCAGCATGACTAATGTGAAGAAAATGTTCTTACTATATTCACTTCTTTACCTTCGTGGAACTATAGGTGGCAAGAAGTGTGAACTCTGGGTCAGAATGAACATCACGGAAAACCCCGATCTAGAAAACTGGAGTGAGACAAACCCCTGCGTAAAATATTTTACAGATTCTTGTTATACTCATTACCCTACGCAAGTGTATTATCCGGAGTTGTGTGAATTACCGACTACAGTAAATGAATTTAATTAAAATTAATGAGACACTGCTCAACATAACATGTACCATGGCAAAGGCACCATTGAGAAGACTAAGCGTATGAAACAAACAGATCATGTTAAAAAATTAAAGGAACTGAAGACTTACATCGTCTTTGTCTTTATAAGAAAAAAAAAACATGTGGTCGACGAAGCAGAGCAGTTCAGGTGCAAACTTGGGGTATTTAGTATCAAGTATAACCAATAATGATCACTGGCGTAAAAGCAGACGAGGACGAGTAGAAGGAACACGGGACCACGTTAGACTTCCAGCATGGCCCAGTGTTCGTTCTTCTTGTCTCCCTCTCCTTTTACGCTGGTAATCGTGCCTGATTACGGAGAATCTTTTGTTTTTTTGTCCATTTTAGCAATGTGTTGTTTGTATGCTGTTGGGCTATAATTGCGCTTAGGATGCTCATTTCTTTCCGTCACTTTTCTTCTTGCTAGGATCACTTTTTTAACGACTCATCTGCATGCGTCTTGTTCCGTTTGCGCGTTTCTGGCACAAACCATTTACGGCTAATTCAACCTGAAAGATTACATGCCCTCTTAGAAGAGCGTTTTTTTATGAGTAATAGTGGGTTGTCTATCGTAAACACAGAAAAATATGACTATCGGCGCAGAATATTCCATCGAAGTGCCTTCTGCAAGTGTACCGTATTCGAGGCTTGTTGGGAGGGAAAAGATGATTGTGTATAGTAGGAGTTGCTAGGCGGTGATGTGGACGGCGGTTCTGGATAACAACAAGAATTCTATGAGGAATACAATGTCGCCTCGCTTACCGATACTCCGAACCTTTAACTTCTTTCACGTGATCCTGTCTTAGACCAGCAAGAATCAGCTCCACGATTGGGTTTTTCTCAAGGCAGGATATATATCGTGCAGCAGGCGCATCGGGCTGCTACCACTGTTGGACTTCCGGATCAGGAATATTGGCACGCGCGTTTATATTACTTTTATCTAACAAGTCCGTTGCACGCGTAGCCACCGCCTTGAGCAAGCCATGTCTGGGAACCTTCCAGATTATGTAAGAATCTTCTTACAGGCCTGAGCGCGCAAATGTCCGCAAGGACAGCACTAACGATGAAATAAATTCCTCAAGCAATTGGAACCTCCGCCACCAAAGCTTCACTAATAATTGTGATTCAATAGACGCGCAGAAGCAATCCTTGTGCTCTAGAAAGCAACAAATAAAAATGGGAAAAGTATTACCCGCAATATTGTCTGCGCTCACTGTACTTTTCAATACACTATTATATATTCCAATGCTAGCGGCCAAAATCGCTTGAAACATTACACATATAAAGAACTGCAATTCATCTACTACTGCTGTTCATCACTTTTGGCGTGTACCCATATTGTAGGGTCCGTGGTGTGCTCCACAAGTGACTTTGGCAAAGGGTTTCATGATGCACCCGACAGGCACTTCAGGTCAATCATGTCATATCCTGTTAATCATGTTAGTCATACACTCATGTCCTCCAATGTCTATTTTAGTATATACGAAGATAAAGAGACGACCATGAGAGCGCCCAAATGTAGGCGGCTAGACAGACAGACAGACAGACAGACAGACAGACAGACAGACAGACAGACAGACAGACAGACAGACAGACAGACAGACAGACAGACAGACAGACAGACAGACAGACAGATAGATAGATAGATAGATAGATAGATAGATAGATAGATAGATAGATAGATAGATAGATAGATAGATAGATATAGCAAAAAGAAAGAAAGAAGGAAAGAAAGAAAGAAAGAAAGAAAGAAAGAAAGAAAGAAAGAAAGAAAGAAAGAAAGAAAGAAAGAAAGAAAGAAAGAAAGGAAGAAAGAGAGAAAGAAATGGTCAATTTCGCACGTAGTACACGCACATATACAACCCAGAACAAGTACAAATCTTACTGCGCACTGAAGCTCCAAACCGCGCCGTCATGTTCTTGCGTGAAGGGAATTGCTGAATTTGCTTTTCTAAAGCTCACTGCTTTTCTTTAGTTTTTGTGACGGATAAGGAAATATTGCCAAAAGCTACCTTCAAACTACGCGCGCTGACGGATTCTTACGACCTCCGGATTATTCATGGCATAGTTTGGAAATAGAGTACCAATGGCAAGTAGCGCGTCCCTATATGAGCTATCCATAGCACCTCCGCGCAAGCCCACGAGGGACACAAGAAAAACAAAAGAAGAAGGGGTGTGGAAAGAGGCGCGAAAAAGACTTCGTCTGGATCTGCCACACAGACTTTTACTTGGTTGTTTGTTTCTGGGCACATGTTCACCCAACCTACTTTATTTTATCAAAGTGTGCTCTTTAATTGTGCCTTACAACATGATTAACGTAATGCGTCTAGCTAACATTGCGCAGTGCTCTAGAAAGCAACGAATGCTTTTTTTTAAGACTTGGAAATCAAACATGCAGACAATGGTACAACGCATAACATATGCGTAGCTGTCCGATCCTTCGTCACAAAAGCTCGCAAACACGCTTAGTTTTCTTTTAATTGACCTACAGAAGTTCACTCGGTCAAGGCCTAGCGATCACTGCACAATAAGAATATCTTCAGAACTTAACGACGTTGGGCCAGTTGGCGCTGTGTATCGAAAAAGGAAAAGACAAAACTGCGCTTAATACGCTGTAACAATACCTTGTTATTGTGCTCTTGAAAGTGACAGGCGCTTCTAATATTTCCATCCGATTAGTTTCTAGCCCTAACATCTGGAAGTGCTTTAGAACATAAACAAGCACAGCGACATCTGCTTATAATAAAGTAAAGGTGAATGTGTGTAAAACATATGAAGTAAGCGAATGATTTGATTCTCCTGCTTACGCGTGGTTGCTTCCAATCATTAGTATTTCTTGTGCTAATGTAGTCATGCCAATGTCAAGTGCACGGTGCGTTAGACCAACCAACATGATAGTCAACAATTTTGATCTCATTTTGCGAAGTGGGGGATCTATGGGAAGCTAACTTCAACCGCAATACGTCCGGGAGGTTTACACTGTTCAATAACGCAGTAGTTACCCACTGTGGCAGTCACACAAAGAAGTTCTATTGCAAAATATATTTTATTCAAACAAGTTTGTACAAGTTATTCAGTATGATACCAATGCAAATACTGAAAAGGAGCAGTGGGCCACGTTAACAATAGTGCTTCAGAAAATGATCACCAATATTGTAATTAGCTTTATTGACATCCAAATAAGATGTTGGCCGCAACCAACACCTACACACATTTTCACAACATGAACAAAGTTCCCTTTCTACAACTGCCTGTATCGCATAAAGAGATTTGTTTCTTTCTTTTGAACGTCTTATTTCCTTCCCCCATTTCCTGTGTTGTGTGTGTGGTCACATAATATTTAGGGGTGCGCGAGTGATGAAATTTTATCTTGAACCGAATTCGAATCGAATAGGGCCGAATATTGGCCAAAAATATGGAATATCGGATAGAACACTGAATACAAAACATTTTATTGAAACCTGAAAGAAAGAACGAAGAAATCAAATCTCTTCATGTCGTCGAGCAGATAACACGGTGAGTGACTGCTACCGAAAGACTACAAATTGTCATGCGGAAATAGAAGCTGTTTCACATGACTTGGTTTCAGGCGCTGTCGCGGTGATGATGCGATGTTTATAGATGTCAGTGGTAATGCTGTGCTTCATCGTCATGAGGGCTCCTGGACCAAAACATTTTCTTGCGCCCGTTCACAGGAGTGCTCTCACTGTGCGCCGGAACGACGCGAGTTGCTGAACGAGTAGTGCGCTGCGGCAGTGGCGACTGTACAGCGCGAACAAGTTTTACAAGTGAAGTCAATCACAGAGGGTTTCGCGGCCCATAGTCGGGACGTTTTGTGGCGCTTGCGACATACGTGACCGAACTACGCATGGAGTCCCTACCTTCAATTCAGAAGAGACGTCAGGGAGGGCTTGACAGTTTTCTCATATTTTTTTACGTGTGCAAATTACACAATATCCTTTAAAATCAACATGCGGTCGCTTTCGAGCCAGGATATCAGTGAAAGTTTTAATGAAACGCCTGCTGTAACGACGTCAGCTTTAGCTTTAGACACCCCACTTTAACCTGGTTGCATCATCCGCCTTTGTCACGTTTTAGACATTCGTCCTGACGAATTATTCGAAACTTCGAATACTGTATTTTCGAAAGTCGAATCGAATTATTCGATTAGGTATTATTCGATTCGAATTCGAAACTCGAATATTCCCGCATTGCGTATTATATTGTGTAGATGTGCGGCCGTGCTAAGGTATATCAAGTAAATATACGTCGTTATAGCAACACATTTGCGTGCCACTTTCAGGTGTGCACGCAGTGTTCATGATCTGTGAATTCTATTCCTGCATCAATAAACAATTGTTGCAAGCCTCGCTTTATGGCGTCATGTATCTTGCTCACGTATTTATGAATATTATATAAATTGTTTCTCTCGGATAACTCTCGAATAACTTCACGCACAGGCTTGTCGTTACTCAATGTCATGACTGAGGTACTCGCTACCGAGTTGATCATGTGTTCATGCTGGCGGTATCGTTGCTGTAGGGCCCGTTCGATCGCTGTGCCCTCTTTAGTGAATTCAGCGCCTGTTGTCATTTCTCACAAGCCCGGCAAGCAATTTCTCCTTCACTCCTCGCATGAGATACCGCAACTTCCTTTCTTCGGGCATCTCAGGGTCTGCCCTACGGAAAAGACGGGCCATGTCGTCATCGAACATAGCAACGCTCTCGTTCGGTTTCTGGATGCGAGATTCCAGGAGAAGTTGCGCATTCTCCCTCCTGTCGACACTAGTAAAAGTGTCAAGCAGCTGGGTGCGGAAGTCGTCCCACGTAGCCAAACTCCTCTGCCGGTTTATGTACCACGTCTGAGCATTGTCCTTGAGTTAGAAATAGACGTTCAAAAGCTTGGCGTGTGAGTTGGTCCATCGGTAGTATTTCGCACGGCATTCGAACTGGTTCAGCCAATCTTGGGCGTCCTCATAGTCTTCACCGTGAAAACACTCAGGAATCATAGGATTCTTCAGTGTCACGTGCGATGGAGCTGCAGTGGTTATGGTGGTTGAAGGACGATTGCTGGAACCTTCAGGCAGGAGATTGAGCTCGGGCGCCATGGCTACCCGACGGGGACTGAATTGGTGGACCGGTGTTTCGACGCGTGTTGGCGATTCCGGTCTCGATCGTCGGCTCCGCGAAGGGGTGCCAAGCGTGAAGGCTACCCAGCACCTCCACCAGCGTAACGACGCGGGATCGATGATCAAAAGGACAACCACCAACAGATACGCTTTATCAGTAACTGAAATAATAGGAACGTCTTCTTCGTCCCTGCACTAGGGCAAGTGTCCTCGCGCTGCTTCATTGTCGACGCTACTGGCATACACGCGCGGCAATATGTGTAAGAGACACAATACAATAATGTTTTGATAATGTTCGATAAGTTTTTCTCTCGACTTCTAGCGATTCAATACCAGATCTTATACAAATTCTACCCAGCGCGCCCAGATTTTCTAATGTGCCGCCAGTGTTTCCAGTGCGCGCGCAAACACTGTACAGCGTAGCCAATGGCTCCCAGTACGCTGTAAGATACTGGGTCACACAGTACAGCATTCCCAGCGCCTTTCAGTGCACTGGGTGGCACTGGCCACGCTGTACAGTCTGTCCTATTGCCTCCCAGCGCGCTGTAGTACACTGGGACCAATTGTGTAGAGCGTTTCCAATGCCAACGAGTGTACTGAAAGGAACTGCACTTGAAACGCTTTTTTTCCGATAGGGACGTATTTACACTTCCCATATCAAAGCCAACCGCATACGATAGCGCATGTATATCGGCAGGGCTGTGCTGTGGTAGAGTGTTGTGGGCCTGTTGATATTTGCGGCTCAGTTGAATTGAGAAGACGGGCACTTCTTCTGCACCATCGGCGTGCTATTTGCGTTGTACATCATATATCTTTTATTTCCCCAATGCTCAAAATTCAGTCATTATACACACGCTGCCAGACGATATATATTTTGCATTGTTTCCCTCATTCGGACAAGCCAGTGTTTACCGCCAGGTCAGTTACACCCGCCACAAAAGATACTGGTTAAAGGTATGCGTGAGGTCGTTGGACAGGGAAACTCGCTAGAGCCAGCGGTTGAGCAGGAGGACTTCTTTTCATCAGCTTAGCAACTGTGAACTATAGTCGGATACAACTTTAGAAGTTAGCGGCATTGCCTGCACCAATGGGCGCGCACTCCGGACTGACGTCATAAGCGGGACGGCCGCGGTGGCTCCGCCTTCGGAGAACATCAGCGCGTGCATGAGCGGGACTATTTCTTTTGGGCGACCGGCTGCCGCGCTTCGGTCGTCTGGGCGGGGCCTTTTTTCACTTTTTGAGTTGTATCCAACTATAGTGGCGTACATAAAAGGAACTGCACTTCGTTTTGTGTACGCCACTTAGTCGCTCTCATCAGAGATATTTTGAATGCTCTCAACAGAGGTCATTCAAAGCAGTGAGTTGTCGGGCTAGTTGGTTCGACATCTGCCGAAATCCAGATCAAAAGTGGCTTCGAGGACATGGACAACTTCCCACTGCACTTCCTGTGACGTGAGAATTTTAACGCGAAAGTGTTAGATGCCTAATAAAACACTAATATTTCCCGTCAGCGCCCGCGTATACATTGGGCGCGTCAACACGACTGATGCAAAAGTTAACACGTGATGTGTCACCATATGACGTCATCATTACGTCAGAAATCGTCGAAATTGGTGACGTCGCCATGGCGTCATGTGAGGTGGAAAACGATGTGAGGTGCAGAAAGCTTGCAATTCATGCGATCCTGAAAGCAATGCAAAACCACGTTAGGTGCATGAACCTTTCAGAAGAGAGCGGGGGAGTATCAGTACATTGACTGAGATGAAACGAAGAATATGGCTTTCGGTTTCGAGTCGTATTAGGCAAATGCATGAAGTGACCTATGCATCGCTTTATATCTTCTTTGAAGTGAAGATAAAATATTATATGGCGCAGTTGCGTGTTCAAGCGAGAAAAAAAATCATTTGAAATTATTTGATAAAGCATACTGCATGGTCTGACAACTTCGTTTGCACAGAAATATTTGCGGTTTATTGCTTCTCTCACTATGTATGTTCTTTGTATTATAAAATTGTTGCTCGCTGCTACTCTTCCAGTTTTATATATTGTGGGTATTGAGCTTGCTGCGCCCCGTCCGTAGTTAAAGCAAGGACGACAAAGGCCTCAAATCACAACAAACAACAAGAATAAATTATTTAAAATGACAACTCATTCGGCAGGGTCGGCCCAGCGACAGGTGGTATCGAGGCGGTCACCACGATCTCGGGCAGCAGCCATCAGCCAGCGCCTGTGGCAGCGTCCGTGCTTCTTGGCAGCAAAAGCACCACTCCCCTGGTCCGCGTGCAGCCTGCCCCTTTCAAGCCGCGCAGGTGGGCTACGCGCGCCGCCAATGCGTAACACGTGGCGCCATCTCGAGATAGCCGATAAGCGTAGTTCCCAGAATATGTACCGTGTTTGCTAACTCGTATTTCCTGCCGTGGTGTGTGGGTAGACGAAACTAGTCAAGCCGCTGTTGACGCAGCTTTTAACCCTTATTTATCACCTCACCTTATATATGTCTTTCTGGTTGTGGGAAGTAAACGCAAGCTTAACTTCAAATTAAGGTTTTGGTAGTAGCAGCATCATAAGCAGGAATGCTAAAGATCATAGTCTGGTGTGAAGGTGATGAACCAAGTAAGAAGGTTCAAGTTCTGTAGGGGACGACACAGAGGAGCTTCCGGGCAGCATAAGAGGCGTAGAAGTGTGGATACACGCTTGAGGGTGATCAGCGCACTATACATGTCGTGACCGAGCGGTACAAGGCGCACACCACTTTTACTACTGTAATGAAGGTAGTAATAATAATATCTGGGGTTCAACGTCCCAAAACCACGATATGATTATGAGAGACGCCGTAATGAAGGGCTCGGGAAATTTCGACCACCTGGGGCTCTTTAACGTGCACCTAAATCTACGTACACGGACCTCAAACATTTTCGCCGCCATCGAAAATGCAGCCGCCTAGGCCGGGATTCGATCCAGTGACCTTCGGGTCAGCAGTCGAGCACCATAACCACTAGACCACCCTGGCGGGGCTAATGAAGGTAGTGGAAATAGCGATTGACTAAGGGAGAAGAGAAAGGCTGCTAGAAAGCAAACGCGTATTCTACATTACAACACCCTCGTTCGAACTGGTGGAGGTGCAGGGTACACCTGGTCTTCACCCTGGAACTGTTGGAATTGCGCAGCCGGACAATACCACGACCTCTCACGATGGCTGATTGGAGAGAGTCTCAGGGCGCTCCAGACCCACACCTGCGCCTGTCTTCTACCCTGGCATACTCCGGTAGTGCGATCCCCGCATATCTAGTGTTACAGATGATCACGACGTGCAACACTGGATTATCGAGTATTAGCTGGTGGACGCTTACAATATTTGGGACGCTAGGGACAAGCTTAAAAATCTGAACGTCTACTTAACTGACGTCGCAAAACGAAAATCATAGAACTGATTTCACCACCTGGTCGGATTTCACGACAACGTTCACAGAGGTCTTTGGACGCCCTGCTCTACGCCAGCTTCGAACTGAACAGCGCTTGCGTGGCAGAGTCCAAAGAAAGGATGAAACGTTCGCAAGCTACATTGAAGTTGTGCTCTCTCTCTCTCTGCAAGCTCCTCAACTCATCTCTGGCTGAAGCAGGCAAGATGAAGCACATCTTGAAAGGCATTGGTGACGATGCATTCCAGATGCTTGCTGCAAAAATTTCTCATACGGTCGCAAATATAATCCAGCTTTGCCAAAATGACGATGAGCTGCGCAGGCACGTTCGAGTCGTTGCCCGCTTCCACACCTTTCGCTGCTCAAGATACCCTTGATCCTTCATCTTCGTGCTTTCGCCGTGACAGCACCGACTATTCAGCTGTACTTCCGCACATAAAGATGTTCACTCGTGAGGACGTCGCACGCCAGCTTTCTACTGTCACCACAACACCGGAGCCAATGGCGTCCTTGGCGCCTTCTCTTCGTCAAGCCATCGAGAGGCAATTTCTCAAAGCACTGCCATCTAGTTTGAGTCGTTGCCCGATGCTGCCGCACTCTGGTGGGCTACCGTGGCTGCTCGAGCACGCGCCCCGTTTGATACCCACAGCAGGCTGCAACAAAATTAGGTGAATTGCAGAAAAGCGCTCCCGCGTAGTGAGACGTCGGCGGCAGTAGTGACGCTATTCATAACAACGCAATGCATGCAATTTATGTATGCCTTTGAGTGAATGGTTCCCGCGGTCACCTTCATTCATGGTGAGCACGAGGCTATATATTATGTAAGAATGGCTAGCCAGTGCGTTGGACTCAAGGAGAATGCTTCTTTGCGATCTCTGAGCTAACAAAAACAAAATCGACCCAAGGCGTTGTTTAAACATGTTGCACTCTACCAAATAAATTTCATAGTCGTCAACGGAGTCTTTGCAACGCCTTTCATATAAAAGTGTATGTGACTCTCCCCCGGAAAAAGCAATGGGTCTGAAATGTCTATAGGTAGTTTTGAAAACGTTAAAAAAGGCTCCTGAATTGTAGATTTAGTTCCATGCCTCTTAATTTATAGCTTTGAACAGATATCAGCAGCTTATATTTCGCAGTCACGTGTAGTATTTCCGCGTGCTGTTTTTTAGTGTATTAAGAATTGGTAAACCGAGTCTTTAAAAGTTACCTGATAATTACGTCTCATTCTAATCCCTCTGCCGTACTTTATAATAATAATCGCTTGGATTTAGCCTCCCAAATCTACGATACGATTATGACGGACGTCGTAGTTGAGGGCGCGGGAAATTTCAATCAGCTGATATAGCGGTACTTGCTTTGTGACATTGTTTTATCGCAGGCACACTTGGCAATACGCCACATTAGGCAATATATGAGGATGCAAAGACTGCAAATAAGTTATACTACGCAATAAACCTTCTGTTACTTCAAAGTTCAAATCCTTTATCTTCTTTTCCCTCACACAGGTGATCCGAAGTGTGAACTTTGGATAAGAGTCGGACT
Organism: Rhipicephalus sanguineus; assembly: GCF_013339695.2. NCBI lineage: Eukaryota > Metazoa > Arthropoda > Arachnida > Ixodida > Ixodidae > Rhipicephalus > Rhipicephalus sanguineus. Next base: position 87,068,049 of record NC_051183.1, read on the forward strand.
CAAGAAAAAAATTGACATGTCGGCTCAAACGGAGTCTTGCAAAAATTACTTCCAGTCCTCATGTTATACGCCGTATCCAATTCAAGTATACCTTCCTTCTCTGTGCGAGTGACCCAAGATAATAAAGAAATTAAATGAGTCTGTCATTATTAAAAAAATAAAAAGGCTCAGTATGTATTATTCCGTGCCTCTAGTGCAGCGAATTTGGTACGTTAAACCCCAATAATAATAATAATAATAATAATAATAATAATAATAATAATAATAATAATAATAATAATAATAATAATAATAATAATAATAATAATAATAATAATAATAATAATTATTATTATTATTATTATTATTATTAATAGTAATATTATTATCCATTGTAGCGAACATGCACATTTACAATCGTAAGCGGCTCATTGAAAAATAGATAGCTCTTGGTTTTGGGACGTTAAACCCCAGATATTATTATGAAAAATAGATACGGATAATAAGAAATAAACAGCGATTCCTCATTTGAAACGATATTTACTTTTTTACAGTGAAAACCTGTTTTCTACTTGTTGATCCTGGCAATGCCTCTACTGTAGGCTTTTTTCAGAATAGTTTAGATTTGCACTTGCGACTAACTGCTACAAATAAATTAGCGCCGATAAAGAAAGAACGCCTAAGAACAGTACTGAGGGACCAACTCGCCCAAAAGTCAGCACTTATGTGTGCGCTTATGTGTGATCGTCAAATAATAATTTGTAATGCGACCATGCAGGACACTTTTTATATAAATTTCTTTGTAAATTTTATACGCACGCTTATATGTTGAACAGCCGCATATGTGTTATATAACCAGTTGTTTACAGTTGGGTAACGCTGCCAACGGCAACGTGGCTATTACCAACACCAGAAGTGGTAAGCCGATGTAGTGCTTATACTGGTCCCTTATGATGGAGAACGGACGCACGTTTCACAAACCCGTCTGCATGCGTGGAAGAGGTCATTGACAGTTCTTCAACATGGTCATCATCACCTTGATCAGTGAGCACCAGCAGCTGGTCATGACTTGTTATTGGATCCGGTCGTCATCGCTGTGACGAGGGGTCCAGGTGCAGTTAAGTATGAGGTATAGTACAGTTGTTGGAAATCGTGGATGCGTCGGCCATTTCGTCGACATATTGTCTGTCCATAGAGCCGGCGACATGTGGGAACCTGAAGTCACCCTTTGCGTTGGTGAGGTGTAGGCCATCGAGGCTGGTAGGCCTGGATAGTGCTACGTAGACCAACATCAGTGGATGGCGCTTGTCGTATTCGTAAACTACCTGGGCGTGTGTGGCCTACGTAGCCTAGTTTACAAAGCGGCTGTCAGTCAATCTGGCATCATCCTCGGTCAGCATGAGGCCATCGCCCAGCCTCGTCAAAAATAAAGAGAAATAAAGAGGACACTGCGTCGTTCTGGCGGCCTAAGTGCACTTTATGGTGCGATGATGTGAATTTCATACGTAACTTACGTTAATGTATTCCTCCGGGGTCTAGTAGGCGACTAGATAGATAGATAGATAGATAGATAGATAGATAGATAGATAGATAGATAGATAGATAGATAGATAGATAGATAGATAGATAGATAGATAGATAGATAGATAGATAGATAGATAGATAGATAGATAGATAGATAGATAGATAGATAGATAGATAGATAGATAGATAGATAGAAACGCCCAAAGTGCGAAAAGTTTGCTAAGAAATGCTTCGCATTTAAAATGAAACGTGGCGCTTGAGGAGCACACTAAACCGCACTAACGAAAACCAAGAACATGTGCTATTGATAACATTCAAAATTAGTATTCGCTGAAATGGTTAGCGATACCTTTTAATCCACTCTTGCCGTCTCATCTAGGCAGAAATTGAAACACAGAAGGGAATTACCGGGGCACGTTATGGGAAAAAGAAACGTTACACAGCAGACTGTCCTTCCAGATGGTACAGAAAACTATCGCGTCAGCAAGCAAATTATACGACGAACCAAATCTATAAAAAAACAGCGAACAAATTTGGTACTTATGTGAACAAACACAGGATTCATTGATCACAACCACCGAAAATTCGCGGAGTGGACACTTTTGTAAAGCGAGACCGTGTGAGGCCAGCAAATGATGAGGCCAAGAAAACGTGGCGGGTTGTTGTAATTTTTTTTTTCAAATTCAAATGCAGAAGTTATCAAATAAATCGAAAGGAATGGGGACAAAAATAACAAGTAACCTTTTGTCAGATACAAGCCCACACTGTAGGCTTTAGTGTGCGGTCGCCAAGTTCACTCCTGATAAAGCGACACTGCGTGCAAAAGACACATGAAAGAAGTCAAGACACCGCGAACGCGTTTGTGGTGTTTTGACTTCTCTCTTGTGTATGTGTTTCCATGCCCTGTCTCTTTAACATGAATACTTACCAACTAGCTCAGCTCGCTGTTATTTTCACTCATGAGTTGACTTAGACGGAAGCGTGAGCTTGAGTGAGTCCGGGTAAATAATGTTTTGGTGAGTTTGAGTCTAAGTGAGTTCGGTTGAGAAAAGTGGTAGGGAGACCTAGTCAATGTGAATCCGGTACAAGAAAAGTTTGGTGACTGAGTATGTTTGAGTGAATCTTGGGTGAATTTGAATTTTGAATCTTGAGTGAGTGATTGAAGTTTCTTGAGCGAATGTGAGTGAACTTCACATTTTTTGCTGAGCTATGGACCTATCTAATCAACTTCAGCATTACTTTCAGCCTTATGTTGTCTCACGCTTACAGTGACGTCAACTTACACATACTTCTACGGACAAGCGTTTATGTGCTAGCTCAATATTTATTGATCCGAGGTGTGATTAACGGTGGGGTGCCTTGACCTCCCTATCCCCCCCGCAAACTCTTTCATACGAAGTTCCTATTTAATATTTCCTGTGAGCCATCTTTTTTAATAAAAATTTCATTACGGTATAATAACCACTGATAACTCGTATTTAAAGGCACGAGGTGAAAAGGCAATAAATAGAGCGTGAATGGTACGAGATATTGATGTTGCAGAGCATGAACACCATGGTAGAAGAATTTAGGAGAACCATTTTTCTACCCTACAAGTGGAAACAGGATAGAGGAGATCGAAAGATTGAGAGGAAAGAGAGAGAAAGACCACACATAACGCGGCAGATACACGTTAAATCACAGTTTGTCCCTCTTGCGTAGTGCGTGACATCACTGGCGCAACCGCATGTCTTTGCCGGTTTCATTCAAAAGCCTTAGCTGTATATTCGTGGCCTTCGTCTGCGATGTCTCCAGTCGACTATATGCAAGAATGGTTTAAACAGACATTGGACTGTTGTCGAGGTGCATTAAGGCGGACACCAGGGACTGCTCTGAATGTTATATCCCGGACGGGCGCACAGAATATGCTGTAGCGCCTCTTTGCAGCGGCAGGCATAGCAATGGGCATTGTCGATCTTTCCAATGCGAAATGAATAAGATTTCGTGATGCCCCCAAAACCATAAGCGATAAAGCAGTGTGGCCTGTGTTATGCGGAGTCCACTTGGCATACAGAGATGCGTCAAAGAGAACAGGTGGCGTTGACGATTTGTGTGGTTTATCTGGTTGATTGGTGTGGGCCATAGAGATAGCGTGATCTTCTGTGCAAGCACTGAAGTTCTGCTGGCAGCGTTGGACCTTGAAAAATGCATGGTCTCTTCCCATGTGCCTTCCAGAGCTTTCCGAGCGGCTCATGAGTCGACTCATTCTAACATATTAATACTCAGATAGCGCCGTGAGTAGCAATCTGAGTGAGTTTGAGTGAGTAATATTTCGGTGAGCTTGAGGCTGAGCGAGTCCGGTTGAGAAAAATTTTAGTGAGTCTGAGCCTGAGTGAGTCCCATTGAGGAAAATATTGTTGAGTCTGAGGCCACGTGATCCTTAAGCGCAAATTATATTTCGTAAGTCTCAGTGAGCTCCACAGTTTTTGCCGACCTGTACGTTTCCATATAAAAGACTGTCGTGAAGTCGATAATTAAGAAGTTAATTAACCACGTTTCGTGCTTAGGCAGTTGAACGCCATTTGAATTGCGACTTTTAAATGCTGCAGACCGTGACCTGTCGATACCTTCATCTAGGGCAGATGTTGCTCGGACGCTCCGCATGTTCGCTCCCGAATGCGTCACGTCACTTTGTAATAAGCCGCATTTCACGCATGCGCGGTTACACTCTCTTGATCTGCCACTAAGCATTTGTCTTCCATCAAGACTCAGCCGAGGTGAGGCTACCATTCTTTGTGTATTATGGTTCGCTGTCGCATTTACCCATGCGGAACCACTCCGCATATGTATGCTCGACACCTGTGACCACTGCGGCGACGAAGAAACAATTCGACAGTTCTGCGCGACTGCCCGAAGTTGATATCTTTGTAATATTGTTGTAATGCTCTCAATAAGTTAGATGGCCAGCCTCTGTAAGAGGAAAGAGGAAATTCTACGCCATCGTCCGCACTTAATATCGCAGAAGGCCGTACGAGCGCTACTAGGCTTCATGCGATCTACTGGCCTATCTGAACGACTCTTGAGAGGAACGCTCTCGTGGGCGTCTATGGTTGTGTATTTAGCGGCCAAGAGCTAGCCACAATATACGTAGCCTACGTGACAACTATCATCATCATGAACGGGTATGTACCACAGCAATTGGGGAAATCCCACTACTCACTAATGGTCCCCTAAAATTCAAGAAGGCAACAATTAGCCCAAGAAACGGCTATCATCACGGGTATTTGCCACAAAAATTCGGCAAATCACCTACTCACTATTGGTTCACTAAGAGAGAAAGAAAGAGAAAGCTATAGAAAGAAAGCGAGAGAACAGATAGAGATAAATAATGGGAATTAATGCATAAGATAGAAAGGCACAGAAATATATAGAAATATATAAAAAAGAAAGAACAAGAGAGAAATAAGCGAAGGAAATAGAGTGTGAAAAGCAGAGTGAAAGAAAGGACAGAGAGACAAGTAAATATAAACATGGCAAGAAAGAGAAGAAAAAGAAAGATAAGACAAAATAAAAAAAAATATTGAGAAACAAATAAGGTCACCCAGCTGCGCTGCTCCTTCAGGCTTGTCACGAACAATGCGAAGCTGCCATACCAGGAAACGCAAAAGGCAACGGCGGCTTCGAGAAGTGCCCGAAGCGATGCGAACACTACGCCAACAAAGACGTGCCCGCACATATACGAGAGGTGCGAACGATCTGTTCTGGAGTTTGGATATTCGTGTCGTGACCAACCTAACTAAAGCCTAGCAACAACCTAGAAGCAACCGGATTAGACATCAGAATCGTCAAGTTTAGCTGTTTCAAGCATTGCGCTAATTAGTGCAAGTTTCGTGAATTTTTTTCGTAATTATTTTATCTTTGTCTTTATAATGCCCTATTTCTCCACCCTAGTGAAGGTAGCATACGAGATACTACCGTCTAGTTAATCTCGTAGCCTTCCTCTTCTTTCTCGAAATGCGCACAGTATTTCGGCCTAGACGTTGAGTTAGAGTGTGTGAAAGCGAAAGGAGCCTGACTGCCATAGGTTCTCCTAAAAATTATGTATTGTCTATAAACACTCTATACAAACATACATGCATTATGATCATTTCATTAAAAGTAGAAAGCAGGTGTCTAAATTACAAGGCCTCCTGCCGTTACGTAAGCTCCTAAATTAAAATAAACTCGGACTTGACATCTCTTACAACCATTCACGGACTTGCTTTATTGCTTTTTCTGTTGAAATTGCTGTATAAACATTTCTATATCCACCATGTGTACCCCAGTTAATTTTTTTTCACGTATTCTTCTTGACGTTATTTGGTGTACGACCATGCTTCCTTGTTTTTCTCGCAAAATGTTTTTTTTTTTTTTCGCAATAACAATTGATATTCGAGTCAGCGCTCTGTTTATTGAGTGCACAGGTCGGCAGGCTTCGCTTATTTTCATGTCGCTCACCTTCTGGAAAGTTTATTTATTCGACAAGATTTGTAATATTCATTTGAGATAAATCATGTTCTTTTGTCTATCGGCGCCTCGAGTAGTAAACAAAGCACTTCATATCCTCTGATGCTGTTTCCTTGCTCTGTGTAGAGGTTTTGAAAATGGGCTTTTTCGTGTCAAGTTCTCAAAACCCATCACAATAAATCAGGAAATTTGCATTATCATCATCTAGCGCCATATATTGAATCTCGACAGAGCACTAGCACGCAAAGTATTTGTCTAATTTTCACGTGTTTGACTATTCTGTCAGAATTTTGTCCCCTGACCCACTGTGCTCTCTTCTTGTCCCTTAAGGTTATGCCTGTCGTTTTTCTTGCCATCGCTCGCTGCGTCATCCTCTATTTAAGTTGAACCAGTTTCGTGAGCCTCGAGCTTTCATCCCATAGGCAAGCACAGGTAACGTGAAGCTAGGCTGAACGTAGGCTGAAAGCCTTTGAAAAGTTATGTCATGTCATTTGTCTTTTAAGTGCTGGTAGGGGAACAGTACAACTTTTGCAGGCCGGCGAGTAGGAGCGGCCCGTGGCATGCAGCCTGTCAGGCGTCTATACGCAGCCCGCAGTTGAAGCATTGCTGATCGGCCTCGTGGGGTCAGAGCGCTTTCGCGTAGAGGCTTATAAGCTACCCTGGGGTCTGGGCGTTTGGTGGTCAGCTGCTTCCTCACGTGACTGTTCGAGAACTCTCATGCCGCAATAGCTCTTGCGAGCGGAGAGAAGCAAATGGAAAGAAACAATGGCGCATGATGCAGCAAGTGGCGAGTGTTGGCTTCGATAGGTGACCCGGGAGTGCGTACCTGTGGTGCTTGGGGAGGGCCAAAGGGGTCCATTCTAGCCATCCGGAGCCCGCCGCAGCAGCCACTACAACTGGTGACCTGGTTGCTTAGCATCACCTGCCTCGCAGTCTACACAGCAATAACTGAGGCCCTCCTCGTATACCCACTAGTCTCAGATACCTTTCGTGGAAGGAGATGTTCACTTGGCTCGGGCTCACCGTCGATCACCAGGAGACATAGACATTCCTGCCAAGGGCATCACAACCAAAGTGCTGCGCGTGCAGGTAGCGGTCAATCAACAAGAATAGGTGCCGTATACCAATCAAGAAACGGCTTAGTGAACAAGACAGCATTCATTCAATTATTTTAATTGTACGCTTATTGGAAGTTTTCAGTCCGTTCATCCTGAAAAGAGATGACTGGCAATGATCAAAAGTGGTCATTATGCCGTAAAGGTATGGCTTGTAGATGATTTTTTTTCTCTTGAAGAACGATGTTCATCAGATGCAAGAAAACACGATCCGAAGATAAGCGCAGAAAGAAACCTGCGTAGGACTAAAGAGCAGCGTCCCCAAGGCCGTTGAGATGTTTAACATTTTGATATTGAATGAATGAATCAGTGAACTTTAAGGCTATTCCGGCAGTTTTCTTCGAGCGGAGCGGGGGGAAGAGGGGATTGACCCCTGTCTTGCCCCACCCTCCGTGGAGGATAGGAAAAATAATTTTGTTATCGGCAATCACGATCAATAATGGCCAAAAGAGCACGTTAATCTAGGTGAATTCCTCAAATGGGATTCAGCTGTCATTAAGTAATTGCAGAGTATACAGGACAACGAAAATGAGTAGGTGCGTTTACGAAAAACATTCCCGAATTATGACCTGCCGCATACTGCTTTCCTTAAGAGTAAAGGTACCGACTCATTGTATCTCATTTGCGTTGGGAGAGATGGCACCAATTTCACGACATACATATGACACAGGAATGGCAAAGTTAAACTAGGATAATAAAGGAAAACTGAGAACAATTTCACCAGCATGAAGACAGCAGCATAATGATATTGCTAGGCCTCATATTCACCAATAAAAATACAGGCGTAACACTTTTCCGAAAGGGCCCAGCACTGACGTCAGGTGTTGTCAGTCACTATTCTTAACACGTAAAATCCTGAGCGGACATAATAAAGAAGCTCTGTAGTTTCTCAAAATGTGGCTCCATTGATATATTGGATAGTTGGCTCTTAAAATTGTCAAATACAAGCGTTTTGCCAGAAACTCGTGAGCGCTTAAAGACACCTCAGAAATCAATCGTCAAGCTGGCTCCTGCTCCTCGCCATCCTTGCCCATCTTTTAGAAAATGCTGCACCGAAGAATTGACGAACGTAAATAAGCTCACTCAGTTTCTTGTTTTCCGAGCCGACTTTTTGTTCCCATGTTTGTAAGGTGAACACTCTCAGAACCAGAAGGTGAAATATCTCTTCGCCTCGAACTCATTTCTGCCTCGAGCTCATTTCTGCTTAGAAAAAGAAAACGAATGTGCGGACGGTAACTACTCATCAGGCTTTTTTTATAATTACAGCTGTCACGAAAGTTAAGACTTCCTTGCTTTTCATGAACTTTCTTGTCATATCTGGTATAGTACTATTACGGAATGCAGTAAGTTTATCAGACAAAGATTTCTAAACAAGGTTGGAAAACTTAGTTAAAATGCAGCCCAAAAGAGCCACTCAGCTTAATGCAATTGAAAACTCCAACCAAAATTTCATTTGAAATTCCCGACCTTTCGAAGACGCACCGGCTTCTTCTACAGTGGTGAGAAGGCCTGAGTTAACGCTTTACGCGCTCTCTGCGCCCGAGCCGGCCCTGTTTTCTAGCAAAAATATAAAAACCACCGATGGCGGTTCCTTTTAGAGTCCTGGCACTATCAGCGGACGCCATAAAATAACCATTGTAGGGCAACACTGCCCTCCATCTATTGTCAAGACCCGTGTCAAGTGTCTGCGAACCTTACCGGACATATGTTAAAGCGCCCAAGGCATATATCAGCGATGCCAACCTCTGTCCTACTTCCACCGGAAGACACCTATTGGGGTTGGAAACGACGAGAACTTAAAATAACTTGGTGGACGCTTCAGCTGCGCTTTCAAGAGCAGAACGCGATACCGTAGTCGGGCCCCATGCGCATCCTCTTCTCAATTGTTAGCCTGCATTCGGTTCTCGGTGGATGCCTCAACCGTACCGCAAGGAGGCGAACGACTGCGCACGTAACATTGGCCGTTTCAAACTATCCTTGAATGCCTATTGCAGGTAGAGTTGCGAATTGCCAGCTACGCCATAATACTTCTTTTTGCGGCTCAGAGAAGGGCCCACCATGCGCCCGTAAGGCAACACGTGAACCTACGCAGCTGCTCACTTTGTTGATGCCTTTGCTGATAATGAATAAATATATCCGAACGCTTTGTAATGGGTGGGACCTTAACGCACCTGCTAGTTGGCAATTCACATGTTTCGACGCCTCGCGCGATTCTAGGTTCTGCCACGCAAAATCACATAAGTTAGGGAGACTCCTTTAACTACATGAAATTCATGGAGTGCTTTGTCTTTTGAAGCTGTTTCAAGCAATGGCGTGCTCTGTGGAAGAAGAACTGATTGCCCCGCACAAGGTCTGGGTTCGGTTCTCACTCGAACAGAAGATTTTGATAATTATTTTATTAGCATATTTCTCGATTTTTCGCTCACGCACAACGCTAATTTCTTGCTGACAACCATAGACGCCGACACCTATGCCGAACCCGGAATTTCTGCTGAAACGACCTCAGTAACGCAATCACGTTAAAACCTCGGTTGGAGTTTTCCTTCCCTTGTAACTGAGTTATCTGCAACCAGGCCGATATGTGTTGAATGTTTACCTTTTGCCCCGCCATGGTGGTCTAGTGGTTATGGCGTTCGATTGTTGACCCGTAGGTTGCGGGATCAAATTCCGGCCGCGGCGGCTGCATTCCTGATTGAGGCGAAAATGTTTGAGGCCCATGTACCTAGGTTTAGGTGCACGTTAAAGAACCCCAGGGGGTCAAAATTTCCGGAGCCCTCCACTACGACGTCTCTCATAATCTTATCGCGGCTTGGCACGTTAAACTTCACATAATATTAACGTTTACCTTTTAAAGTTTATGCATCCTTCCCCAAAAGTACTTTTGGGTTCTGTATGTATACCATTAATTAGTCATTGTCACATGGTTGCCACCACAAGTTGAGATAGAGAAAACAGGCGTAACGTTAAATTAAACACTGCCATATTACTGATGACACTCTTGCATGGCGGAAAAGTTAGCGATTGAGCGGTGTAGACACCTGTCGACTAGTTGCAGGTGATCTTCTACCACGCCGCTTAATTTTTAGCGTTTTGGGAAGCCGAGCAGGAGTTGTGAAGTGCGCTCGGGTATTTATTAAGGTGCAGCTTAAAACAGGGTACATTACAAATAGTCTTGGCTTGCACAAAGACAGAATATGATGAAACTGGCATATTGTAAATGTAACTAAGGATATTCTGAAATTAATTTTTTAAGGAATTATTTCACAGACGTTCAGTGCCATAAGCTTATTCTCTGTGCAAAAGTGCATATGTGCGTTTTCAGACCTACCTTAAGAAAAATTCACAGGATCCCTTATGCATCCGCCTGAGTCAAGTCTAAGGCCAAAGCCATCTTCCTCCTTTTCTTCTAAGCCGATGTATTGCACCCCCCCCCCCGTAAGCTTCTCCAACCAGCGTAGTTTCCCAATGCCTCCAGGATCGGAGACATTGAAAGCTTTCTGTACCTCACCTTGTTTTGCACTGCCTCCGGGATCGACCCACATTTGACCTAGCACTGATGTAATGTGATGACGTGAGCATGTGACGTCACGTTATGTGGCATCACAGTGGCATCCTGTTGACGCCACAAATTCTGGTGACACGTGACGTCGTGATGACGCCATATGATGACGTTATTCCATCATGATTTGTTGCATGCTGATGCCGCAGACGGGGGACACCTACGCGGGAGGCCGGTCAATTTTCGCGCTTGGTGAGGCATCTGAGGGTCTCGCCTAAAACAGATCTCGAGATTCTGGCTTTAGCATTGCTTTGTAGCATTTCACGTAGTACATCTACACTCAAGAAAAAAATGAGTATCTGGGGAGTATTGCTGCAACACAACTATAATCGTCGTCTACCTCGTGTACTTTCCTTGCGTTATCACCGCGGTCCCGGCACTTGCCGGTCACGAACGGCGCGCGCGTTATCAGCGTGGCTTAGAATTCTTGATAGGAAAGTGGCGAGAGCCGGGCCTTCGAGAAAGGAAACACGAGAAAGCCAGATGACGACTATTGTAGTGTACCTGATGTACTCCCCAAATACTCGATTTTTCCTTAGAGCGTATGCGTGCTTCTTTCATCAAAGTTTATATTCATGCATTTGTGAACAAAGCTATACAGATACGATAGTGAGAACTTGGACTTGCTGGTGAAGCACTATGAACACGAAGCGCACGTATACGACCGATACACAGAAAGGGAACACAGGAAAGAGGTGACTGACAAGGATTTATTAGAGCATTTTTTGTCACATATATACAGGGAATCAGCCTCTTATTTACGCATGCGAGAATCAGATCAACGCTCCCCATCAACTTGGAAACCCCGATCGTAAGAATTCTAACTCTTCACTGATGGTATGATAGATGGCGACCTAATACATTAATCACCTAAGCTCTGAATCATTTCTGGTTGTAATACGTTGGGCACATGTTTGTTCTTATGCTTGCTCACTATATTGCCACGCCCGCTTCTTGTTTTATTTTGATGTATTCGGGTGTGACCAGTAAGGACGGTTAGCGATGATCGACGCTGACCGCGCCACAGTGTTCGAGAAGTTTCGCGATTGTAGTAGATCACTTTGTTAAGATTGCGCGCAGGACGCGAATAGTCTAGATTATTCGCTTCCTGCGATAAAAGTCCTCCAGGCTCTGCACGACGATCTGACAGCAGGACAACTCGGTGTTTGCCGAACGCTGGCAAGAACACAGGAAAAGCACTACTGGCCGGCACCTTGCGGCCGACGTCACTAGCTACGTAAGGACGTGCAGAGACTGTCAGCGACGCAAGACACCACCAACAAGATCAGCGGGATACCTTCAGCCGATCAAGCCACCTCAGCGACTGCTCCAGCAGATCGAGATGGACCTCTTGAGGCAGTTCACAACGTTGACTAGTGGTAATAAGTGGATCGTCGTAGCTACCGACTACCTCACCCGCTATGCCGAAACACGGGCCCTGTCCGAAGCCAGTGCCGCCGAGGTTGCCAATTTCTTCGTTGAGATCGTCGTCCCACGTCATGGCGCCCCAGAGGTCCTAATCGCGGACGGAGGTACTGCCTTTACTGCAGACATAACTGAGGCGGTTCTGAGATACAGCCAGACAAGCCACCGCCGGACCACCGCCTACCACCCACAGATCAATGGCCTCACCGAGCGCTTAAAGGGGTACTGACACAAAATTTCGCGGCCGAGATAGCCTGCTGGATCGATTCTCGTGTACGTGCGTATACCATCTGCAAAATATCGACAGCGAATAAATCTCAGAAGGTATTTTATATGAATTTTGAAGTTCGCGAGCGCGATCCAGCAATATAGGCCGCACCTGGTGCATTGACACCCTCGGAGGTGACCCGAGGTGACCCCCCTACTTCTCCCTACGTAACCGTTGCAGCCGGTACAAGTTATGATGACGTTGTAGCCGCCATTTCTGTTTTGACGCGCTTCCCCACGAATCGCTCCTCGCCAGCGGGTCAAACCTGAAGTGATTCGCCACGTCGAAAATTCTTTCCATCCCCGCCGCAAGAAAATCGTCACCATCAGATGACGATGAGCCCGACGACGACAGACCGCGCGGAAATGCGTCACTGTTCTTTGTGCTCACGTGACCGAGCGTTTCACTCGTAGGTGGTGATAGCTGCACCCGGTGGCTTGTCGTTTTTGGAGCTCTGTCAAACCGAAACTGAGGCTGTGTCGGTAATGAGGAGCTTGTAATTAATTATCTGTCGCGCGCTGCAGCAAACGATGTGCCGTGTCATGACTAACAGGCCCCCAGCAACACATTGCAGCAAAAAAACGCGGGGCGAAAATTTTTGTGTCAGGACTCCTTTAAGTCAGACCATCGCTGACATGCTGGCCATGTAAGACTACTTCGAACACAAGACGTGGGATGCATTCCTTCTGTACGTGACCTTCGCATACAACACGGCCGTGCAAGAAACGACGCAGATGACACCATACAAGTTGGTCTACGGAAGGAACCCAGCAACGATGCTCGACGCCGTGTTACCCAACATCCCCGACGAAGAAAACCCCGACGTAGCTGTTTACCTTCAGCGTGCCGAAGCCCGACCGCTCGCCCGTCAACGCATCAAGAATCAGCAGATGACTGACAGCCGCCGTTACGATATTCGACGACGATTCGTGGAATACCAGCCCGGCGACTGTGTTTGGGTCGGGACGCCTGATACGCCGACGTGGGCTCAGTGAAAAACTTCTTCGGCGATACTTCGGGTGACACAAGGTGCTTCGACGTCTAGGCGCTCTTGACTACGAGGTCATCCAGGACGGCAGACGAACTCCCAGCGACGCCACGCGCGACCTGAAGTCGTCCATGTCGTGCGCCTTAAGCTGTTTCTTGCACGTTAGCGAAACTGGGGACTCTACTTTTTCTTTGTTGCTGTAAATTATTTCTGTATGCACTCGCTTTTTTTCCCTTCTATCTTCTGTCACAAGCATCGGGACGTTGTTTTTTCAGAGGGGGGCAATGCCACGCCCGCTCCTTGTTTTATTTTGGTGTATTCGGGTGTGACCAGCAACGGTTAGCAACGATCGACGCTCACCGCGCCGCACTCTTCGAGAAGCTTCACGATTGTAGTAGATCACTTTGTTAAGACTTCGCGCAGGACGCGAATAGTCTACATTATTACAGAACTTGCGCGACCACCAGTGATGAGACTGCAAGACGGCGCGTCCCAGCCATGAGCACTTTTATTCGACTGGTCGACGCTCTTTTCGCCGCTATCAGTGTACAGTGTGTATTGCTGTAGTTGACTTTCCGTTTCCCGGCGACAAGTTTGGCCAAATAAAGAGTTTAATCTTCTACCCGCCGACAGCTGCCTTCGTCAACGTCACGACCACGTGACAATATCCGCTTCTATATAGGAAGTTAGGCTTACACGCATAATCCAGACAATGTAGTGCGAGAAGGCCTCCCTGGCCTTTCCTGACGCTGCTGTCATGCTTCCTGAACCTCTCATTCACACACCGGCCAATTTTGTCCATATAATGCTTCCCACAACTTAGCTGAATTACATACACTGCACCAACTGCGAAATTTTGAAAAGAAGCTCGGTGTTTGCTTGTGCAAAAATTTGTGTTGTCACTAACTACCTCTGTTAGGTTGAAAATATTCGTTAAGAGGTGGTGGGTGCTCGAGCCGATGTTTCGACCAGTGGACTTGTCTTCCTCAAGGCATCAAACGTTATCTACATGATCAAATGTTCATATTGTCAAAAACAGTACATTGGCGAAACGGGACAACCTGGTAATGTTAGATTAAACGGGTGTCGCGCGGACACGGCCAAGAAGTTACCCAAAGCAGTGGCACAGCATTTTAATGTAGCAGGTCACGGCTTCGAAGATCTCAAACGTTACATACTTCAGTCAAACTTCCGGTCCCCAAGAGATAGAAAATGTAGAGAGTCATACCTTATTCACAAGTTCAATACACTCCAGCAGGTATTAACGTTTGTAAGGGGGCTCTTGAATCTATTCGGTATGGTACATACACAACAAAAGCAATTACAGTTAAACCCTTCTTCTAGGAATTTTGAATCTAATATTCTTAAAATGCCACGTGCTTCCACTGACAATCATTCAGCAAAACGTATACCCTCCCCTCTCCCTCCCTCCCCCCCCCACTTTTTGTTCCTTTTTTTCGCCTTCCTTATGACTCAGCCAGCTCGTCACGGCGGCCTCTCTCCCCCCCTCAACCACCCCCACTCTGGCAGTTGCCCCCCCCCCCTCTCTTGTGTTGGACAGGGCACGAAGCACAACACGATAGCTAAGGAAATCATTTCCAGCCTTGAGGAAGACAAGTCCCCTTGTCGAAACGTCGGCTCGAGCACGCACCCCCTGTTTACGAATTTTTCATCGCAAGCTTCCATCTTCCACTTCCTGCCGTTCTGTTACATTCAGTTAGGCTAAATTTTTGCGGCACCGAGGATACAGTTGAAGCGTGCAATTTCTGAGCGATTCTTTTAAGTTTAAGTGTCATCTTGTGAAGGTGTGGAATAACCCCATTCTTCTTTTGTGTTATTTGGCTGTGACTGTGGTCGTCGCACCAGTTTTTTGGTAGCCCTTCTGCAACGGAAACTTGTGCATGCATCGGATAGCCCGCTAGATATAAGCGTTGTGATTGTAGCTGCACTGTGTCCATCATTAAATAGGCACGCGACCTCGAGAATGCATTTCGAAACCAAAAGCAAGTGTGAAGGGAAGGAGCGGCACTGGGGCTCGGCTGCTTGTGCGAGGAGCACGGATATACAACGAAGCGGACGAAGAAGAGGCAGAGAATAAGAACAGCCAGCCCAGCGCACTGGCGTTCTCTCTCTTCTCTCTTCCTCACACAAGCCATTCGTTTCACCAATTTGGAGTGTGCTGATCGGAAAGGCAGTAGCTGTTTTCGCGCCATAGGTTCATATATCCAGCACATGTGCTCATCACCAAATTTTAACATCAGATCAAGAAAATGCAATTCCTCATCAACTGGAAGCTTATGGGTAATGGCTAAAGGATGGTAACAAAGTCGAGTCACGTTGAACATGTCCGCAAGGTCCGATTCAAGTGAGATGCTGTTAGACCGAAAGAAATTGAAATAATCATCTACGAATCTAAAACAATTTAGCAGGACTGTGTTCAAGGATGCTGCACAGCTCCTTGTGAACGTTAGCTAAAAATAGTTCGCTTAGCACAGGTGCCACGGCCCACCCGATACACACACCTTGCTTTTGCAATTACGCTCGCCTATCATAACTTAAAAGGCTGACTTTAAGTGCACAAGGTAACCCCTATACGTCATATGCACTTTTGGCCATATTGAGGCACCGGTCACTCAGTAACTAAAATTGATATCCGCATAATATATACAGTTTTCTTCGAAATCTTCGGCTCTTTTAACTGTACCAAATTTTATAACATTAAATAATTATTAATTTTTACCAATCTACCTAAATTTTTAGTTAATTTGCACTTTTGAAAATTTGCAACACAAAACCTGTAAAGTACATAGCTTCAATTCTGGTACAGTAGCTGTATGAATTTATGCAGAATACAAGAGAAAAAAATCGACTTGTTGAGTACATAGGAAATAGTCGTACCTAAGGAATAAGAAAACATTTCTGACCCCTCCGTCATGGGAATCGGTATAACACCAAAAAAAAACGTGCCCTTAAAGGGGTGGTGCCACCATGTCTGTGGCTTGCTCGTTCTTTGCTGTAAGCGTTTCCTATAGCTCCAGGAAGCATGATGCGCGCACAAAGATTCATGTATTCTCGCTAAATAATTTAATATCGCCTTTTGATGTGGACAACTTTCGGTTTCGGTTTCTGGGCACCGAGGTTGGGCAGTGACGTGGAAAGTGTAGGAGGCTTGGTCACTTGACCGCACAAGGTTGTGACATACTTAGCCAAGGAGCGATCGAAACTGGGCGAGTGATGTAGCAACCGATGCTTTGCCGGTACTATAATGAACTAGGATATATTCTAGTGCACTACATCCGGTACGTACGTTGTGGAGGTGGCGGATGTCCGAAGGTCACTCATGTCACTACAGCGGATCTGGTGTGACGTCACTACAACTTTCGTTCCCTTTCCTATACAGCTACGTCAGAGTTGGCGCGCTAGCGATGGGTTTCGATCGGGAGAATGGGCATTTAGGTGCACTTTGGAAGTGATTTCAAATACATTTTAAACGTTTGCTGTGTCCGACCCTTCTTGTGGGGTGTGCTTGGGTACAGAGGAAACCCACAACAGGCTTCTTATAGCCTCAAAATTTGATATCACTACCCCCTTAAGAAGTATTTCAGTGTTTGCTGTACATTGATATAAGAAAGCTTGCTCAATCACTATTAGTATTTGGCAGCTATAGCACCGTTTAACGTGGATGCACTCAAGTTGAAGCTTGGAGGTACATCTCCATCCCGACGACTAACGTTCATGATCACCGATCAAACAAAAATTTGTGGTAGCTGTACTTGTTAACGGTGAGAGCGTAATCAGATAAAGCGGTGCGATAGCCAGTAGAGCATCGGCTAACGTCGCCATCCCGTGGTGTGTGAAAAAGTAAACAGACACCACCGCCGTACTAGATGAAAACGGTATGCGCGTCGTGTCTCCCTTTTGGCCCGGCCGCCAATTTTCGCGGGATGAGTGTAAGCAGGGAGCGCGGTGTAGAGCAGCAGGTGCGCGTCGAAGAGCTATTTTATTTTGCATAATTGATATGAGTGAAGCCTAGGCTTGGACTGAAATCGCCACCTCGCGGTGTTGAGGCATTGACATAATTGAACTTCTCCAATTGGAAACACGCCGAATTGGACGGACACATAGCAGCGACGCGTTGCAGGAACTAATAGCAAAGGCCACAGTAATGAAAAATTACTTCACTTTACCGCTCCTAGACGGCGACACCACCTCGCAGACCAAGAGCACTGAAAGAGGAGAGTGTGAGATATAAAAGGAGCATTCGTAGAGTCTCCAGAGTGTGTGTTGGTGGCGCAGTTGATAGGATGCCCGACATCAATTGTCGCGGAACGAGAGGTTGTGTGTTCGACTCCCGTCGACGGATCTTTTTGAAATTTTGTTGTTCATCTGATCGTGTGCATTTTTCGACGTCATTTCTGTGACGGAAATACGCCACTAAGTCTTGGTGGACCCCAGCATAAAACACTTTCGTGATAAAACGTGGTTTAAGATTATCGAGTTTCAAGTTGAAAAACAGATGACAAGCGAATAACGTTTGCCACAAGCACGGTTCAGCTACTTTATTTAGAAGTTACGAGCTTGTAAATCACTGCCAAAGTCAATTTTTCACTTTCGAACTTGTCGTCTCGCTCGCCTTGCTTATTTTGTGAGCTGTCGTGCAGCGCCATCCGCAATTTATCATCAGTTGTGGTCAACTTTTCCCAGCAAATTGACTGTACATTGGCGAGCCTTCAATCCTAATTATTTCAGAATCTGCTCGTCCGACACTACCATCATTAAACGAAAAAACAACACACAATGTCGCAATCCTTGAGACTCAGAAGCCTAAACACCGACAGCGAAGCCTGCGACGCCATTACCATTAGCTCAACAATTGCACCCCACAGTTTGCACGCGCTATTCGGTCTAATTGCATCCTAAACAATTTTCATGTTCATTAGGGCTTACCCATTGTGACGCTGCACGCGATTCGAGGACCCTAAAAAGGCTGAGAGGGCTCAACGATGAAGAGCTTGCTGGTTCAGCGTTAAGCGCCTCAGTACGTCGCCGGCAATTATTCGCATTTACAAGAGAACGTGGTTGCTGTTCTGATTAGTTGTTGGTATTGTGATTGGTTGCCGCAAAATTTACACTTGCTGAAGACCTTCTTTAGCCTCGGCATCTCGACATATCGACAGGCACGAGGTACACAAAGGTGTAATGCAACTTATAGCTCGAAGTTTTCAAACAGACGTGCTCCGAAGAACGAATTCGAAGAAAAAGGCGCACAGCGTCTTCCGACTGCCTTAGCAGATAACCCGGGAATTTCTGATACACCGCCGACTCCAGATAAGCATTTTGTCTTTCGTACATGATTTTTTTAGAAAAGAAAGAAACGTAAGCACAGAACACATATGAGGGGCTTGTCCTGAGATGCGTATTCGCTCGCCACTAGCTTTGAGAAAAACTGGGTTTCAGCCAGGAAAAAATTATTTTTTAAGAAACGCACGAATGTAGAAAACATTCACAAAAGAACACACTTTGCCAAATTGAAGAAAAAGCAGATTTTTATAAATTTTGCTTACCCTGTGCCCTTAAATCGAAGGCTGAAGGCACCAATACCCCAACTAATGTGAACTCCAGTTTTATTTTGGAAAGATATGTGCTCTGTAGCCGTCAATAGCTCCCTTATCGCTGCGTACTAAACACTCCTGTGAGAGTTAATGATATCAATATTTCGCATGAATTTAAAACTGCCCTCATGTTAACTAAAGCTTGATTATCCGATTGAAGGAAAATTGTGCTTTCTTGACATGACGTTCAATTTGAATTATTAGCACGTGTAGTGGAGATATGATCGTAGGGCGGGAAAACCACTACCACCTTTGCAATCAACACACTCGAAGTTGGTGAAAAGAAGTTTGGCTCATTTTTGTTTTAGAAATTCCTTCACAAAGTCATGTGCCCATCTAATGATGGAGGCAGTGCAACTTCACTCACGACGCTTATGTCTATCGGGCTACCCAATGCATGTGCAAGTTTCCGTTGAAGAAGGGCTACTGACAAAATTGGTGCGACGACCACAGTTGCAGCCAAATAACACTAAAAGAAGAAAGGGGTTATTCCGTATCTTCACAAAATGGCACTTAACCTTAAAATAATCGCTCAGAAATTGCACGTTTCAACTGTATCCTTGGTCCCGCAAAAGTTAGCCTGACTCAACCTTCAACCTAACAGAGGTAGTTAGTGACAAAGCAAGTTCTTGCACAAGGAAAGACCGAGCTCATTTTCAAACTTGGAGGACGCTTGAGCTCGGCGCTCAAGAGTAGAACGCGATAGCGTGATCAGACCATGTTGGTATCACCTTCCGAGTCGTTAGCATAGCTTCGCTTCTTGGTGGAATGAAATGAACGTCTGTGCGCCTGTAAATCGACCCTATTAAGCGCTCCTAGAATGCCTACTGGAATTACAGTTGCGAAGTGGCCACTACGGCATATTTCTTCCCTTTGCAAGTTCGTACGTTAACACTCGCACCTGCGCCGCTGCACGCGTTGTTGATGCTCTTGTTGATATTAATGATTAAATATACCTGTGTGATTTAACTGATGGGCCGTGAAATGAACCACTCGTTGCGCTTTCGCATGTTTTACGGCTGGTCTGATCCTACGCTTCTGCCACGGAATATTACATATGGTGTTGACGTTCTTCGCACTAGATTTCATTGATATAGCTTTTTTTTTTTTTGAAGCAACGTCGAACAGGGGCGCGGCTCTATGATCGACCAGCACCTTGCCACGCAGAAGTACGGGGTTCAATTCCCCCTCGAAGCGAAGAGTTTTTATTTGTTTGCATCTAACTCCAATTTTAGCTGACAGCGACGCCGACACCGGAGTTTCTGTGAAACGACCTCTTTAACACTCTCGCGCTAAATTGCGCATTTGGTGTAGTGTATGGTATTCCATCAGGTTATGGGAAGCAGTAAATCGGCCGAATCGGCCGGTGTGTCAGTGGAACGCTCAGGCTAAATGACAGCAACGTCACGAAAGGCCAGGGAGGCCTTCTCGCTCTACATTGTCAGGATTTCACGTGTAAGCCTATCTTTCTAGAATCGGATATAGTGAGCGAGCATAACAACAAACATGTGCGCAAAAGAATACGAGCAGGAATGCTTCAAAGGCTAGGTTATCCCCGTGTCAGTTAGCCGCCTACTGTACTATCTAAAGATCAGTTACAATTCTAGCGATCGCGGTTTGCAAGTTGATGGTAAGCGTTTATCTGTTTTTTTTTATGCGCAAGAAAGTGGCTGATTCGCTGTATACATGTGAGAAAAAATATTCTAATAATTTTTTTTTTGATTCAGCGCTGTCGTGCGTTCCCTTTCTGTGTCCTGGTCGTGCATCTGCGTTTTGTGTTTCAAAACATACACATACGTTCAGTTTACGCTTCCGTACACTTATTCAACAATGTAACTCGTTCTTCATCTTTTTTACTTCCAGTTCTTCTCTGAAAATTTAACGTACCTAATGCTGAACAGAACCTATGACGTCCCTGGCGGCCTTCAGAGCGCGATGTGCGTAAAGGCGCCTTTTCCGCCCGACGTAAACATAACTTCACACAGAATGAAGAGGACATTCTATTACCGTAACATGACTGGCACTAGCATGCTCGATATACCAAGTCTTAATAAGAGTATTCGTTTATGGTAAGGCACAGTTATCAGTAAGAATAGCAATAAGCTGTGGAAAATATTTTCATGCACTCAATTGGGTACTTTTATGTTTATACTTACGTGGTCATCACCTTTTAAAAGAGGATGTGTTCAAGCTTCGCGAAATGCCGTTGTCGCCCCGTATTAACTGGTTGAGCGGGGAGAAGCCACGTTAAAAGTGGGGGTGGGGGTGCTCAGCCTAGCTAGCCAAGGCACACAAAGCTAAGGAGCATAGTATAGTATAGCAAAAGGGAGGGAAATGGAAGTGAGGGTGAAGAGGAGTGTTGTGAGGTTCAGGAGGACCGAAAAAAGGCGGGGAGAGGGTAGCCATGTATAATACGGCAAGGAGGTAGGGGATATGAGGGTGAGGTTGAGGACAAGGACGAGGATAGACGCTGATGCATAGCGCATCCTTGTAAAGTATAGAAGAGCAAGGGTTGGGGAAGGGGGGGTGATCCTTAAAAGGAAGAAGGAAATGAAAATGCAAATTGGGTGTGGAGTGCACGATAACAGTCTCTCAAGTGAGGACACCTCAACCGATACACTCACGGGGGACTGGGGAATTGGGGAAGGGAAGTAAGAGTGTGGGGTATGATGTGAAGGTGAGGAGGAGATAAAGGATAAATGGGGAATGAGAAGAGTAGCGGGGTTGCCAGGTTTGGCTATCTTGCGGCAATTTGATGACTATTCAGGCTGGTGGCGGTAGAAAATGTGGCTTGGCTACGTGTCCACTTATTGGGTACTTTCTTGTTCCCTCGATGTGAAACAAATTACCAATATCTGGTGACGCGGTAGCCGCTGGCGTTTGAGTACGCGATGCCAAAACATTGGTGGCCAAGACTTGTTTAAAGCTCTCGATATGAATTCGGCACTTTTAATACAGCAAAAAAAGGCTTTTTGGGATCAGTGGCTGTGTCTGAAGAAATACTGCTGCATTGGGCCTCATTTTCCAGTACCACCTATTGCTGAAGGCGACTGTAAACCGCAATTGTAGGTGAATAGGACAATCCGAACGCGCTCCTTTTTGATGCACGGCGCTCTGCAATAATGGCATTAGCACTTGGATGTCCTACGAAGTCCTTGAGCCATTTCTTAGGACTCATGAACCAACTGTGACTAAAGAATATTACCTTTTCGCGCTTCTTCCGTCACGCAATGTAATGATTCCAAAGGGACTACAATTTAAGCGTGAATCCCAGCAACTGCGATTTTGAGCCCCCTTATGGGGCACTTATTTTCATTCTCGGCACAATCTTTTACTTCTTCTGGTTAAGAATATTCATGCACGACGCGTGCAGAGAGTCTCATTTTCGCAACAGCGTAAGAAAATTCGTCTTACACGAAATTATTGCTAAGGTGGACAGCAAATCTGATTTTGATTGGTTCGCGCTGCCCTGATTTACACTTTCACCGAAAGGCTTTTGCATTTCGTGATTTAAATAAAAACCTCGCAGTTATTTTCAGACACGCGCGGCTACTTTTGGATACTTTTATTTCGCTTTGCACAAGCTGGCGACTTTTTGGCTAGCTTTTTTTCTTAATTTTCTGGCTATTTTTGTACTTTTAGACCTGGCAACCCTGAATCGTAGACTAACCATCTATATTATTGTTATGTAAGGGGTCGGACAGGGAAGAGAGAGTGAGGAGGAGTATTATGAAGGTGCAGAGTAAAAGAAGAAGGTGAAGGCCACCAACCACTGTTTCCGCAGTCTTCCACTCAGATGACAAACCCCTTGGTTGCCTAATCGGTGGAAAGGTAGATAATCGATTCCTACGTTACTTTAGGCGCCCTCTGTCTCCTTCTAACTCTATTCTTTATATTATTTAACTCCCCTATATGCTTATGGGATAGGCGATGAGGTGAGCTGCATACAACTGTTGAAGATGTCGCGTTTAGTGGTAGTGACCACTAAACTTCACTTGAAAAGTTTTCATGTATTTACTGAGACTAAACGCAAGCATTGATCGTCCCACATATTCCCTAATAAACGTGTGCAGCTCTCAGCTCTTTCGTAGCCGGCCCGCAGTAACAGCGCTCTTATCTCTGAGTGGGAGAGCCCGTGCTGTGGAAACAGGTGTCCCGTTGCTTGAACACCTAATGGTTCTTGCATTAAAATCCCCGCAGTAGCGTTGATGGCTTATAGAATGCGATACAGCTTTCGTAGACATTACAGAGCGTGCCCCTTTTGCGCACATTCACGTATACTTCCTTGAACATCAAGCAACACAAGTGTTCTCGTCGAAAATTTTTTTACCGGCGCATCAATGTGTCGTGATGGCATGTCCTATGATGGCATGTCGTGACCATCGCATGCGGAGTCTGACATTCTCCCCCCTCCCCCCACAAGTATCTTTGCAGCAGAAGCTTACGCTATTATTGCGATAGCAATTATATGGACCGTCTCGGCTGGTTTTTGTCCGTCCCCGTCGCCGTCATGCACCGTATATATATATATTGTACCGGAGCATATCGGTGTCAGCTCTGTGCCAGCGTGAAAGAAGACGTTGACGTTCGTGTGGTTCGTGCTTGCCGGGTTTCTGCCTGAACCAGCTTGGCTGTCTCACGCCTTCTACAGAATAATAACAAGTGTTTGTGGGAGAACACGCTTGTTGCATTTGGTGGAGTCGCTGGGTAGTCCCCTTCCGCGCCCTGGAGCTCCGCAGCCGTACGCTACCATCCGATTCCAGAATGAATGAGCGCGTCGATCCCTTCCACCCCACCGTCGGTCATGTGCTCTGGTGTATTTCGTCTGCGCGACCCTCCAGTCTACAGCGGCACTGAAGACCGTGATGTCGAGGACTGGCTGGCAGACTACGAACGTGCCAGCGCGATTAACAAGTGGGATGACCCTGCGAAGCTGACTCACGTCATCTTCTACTTGACTGACTTGGCCAACCTATGGTTCATCAACCACCAAGCCGATATCCCCACTTGGTCGGCTTTTAAAGAGACCGTGACGTCGTTTTTCGGTCGTCCAGCTATGCGGAAACTTCGCGCTGAACACGGCCTGCGGGGACGATCTCAACAAATTGGTGAGAGCTTCACGAGCTACATTGAGGATGTCATCGTCCTCTGCAGGCGGGTGGATGCGAGTATGTCGGAGGCTGACAGAATACGATGACGATGACGAATACATTGACGATGACGCATTTCATATGCTTGTGGCCAAAAACCCACAGAGCTGACACCGATATGCTCCGGTAGAATATATATATATATATATATATATATATATATATATATATAAGCCCCCAATAAAATAATTCAGAAAAATGCTTCCTAAGGGCGGAATCGAACCAGGGACCTCTCGCTCCTCAGCGCGTGATGGTAACCACTACGCCACGAAACGCAGATCCTCCACACAGCTAACGGCGAGCGTTATATACACACCCTTTACCGCTGGCCGGACTCAGAGACGGCAGGCTCTTGTCATCGTTTCTTCATTACCAGCGAGATGGCGTGATGTGCGCGCTGCGCGTTGGATGCCCGGCGCGCTTTGAAGGTCGTCGCCCCGCTCCTGCGAACGCCGATGCTCTGCGCCCTACAGGGCGTGGTCGCCTTCGTGCAATTATCTCAAGGAAAGAAGGCGGCGGGCGGGGGGTTGTATGTCTTGTGATTTTCCCTCGATGTCCGCGGTGAAGTCGCAGAGCGCACGAAGTTCACTTCGCTCGCTGCAGCGGCCGTGTTTGGAAATGAGCGCGCTGTTCAAACAGGAATAAGTAACAACTGCGACATTTAATTCGCGCTCGTCCTGTGTGTACCTGTGCGTTCGTTTCGTGCGTCCTGCTTTATGTTTCAGCAGTGCGCTTCAAGTATCGAGCTGTGACGCATGAGAGTTCGCGCTCGTCCTGTGTACGTTCTTTTAGTGCGTCCTTTGGGCTCGAGCGACGGCTGGCAATTTCGAGCTGATTTCAGTTCTTCGCGTTACATTCCAATCTGTTGCATCGCATTCACTGCTTCGCCGTTGTGGCGAAATTGTGACTTTTTTTTGGTTTGCTGTGCAACACATCAGAGTTAAGTGTTTCTGGTTAACCTCTCTGCCTTCACCTTTTTTCTGTTTCCTTCCTTCCTTCCTTCGTCGAGTGTTAATGCGTTAAAATCACTACAGGTGAGCACGTATCCGGTAATTATATCCTTTTTATTATCTCTTGCGTGCCATCATATCCGCATGCAAGCATGCTCTGGGCCAGCATGCCATAGTGAGTTGGTTTCGAGAGCACAGATAAACTGAGAAAAACATGCTAGCAGAGCAACTTGCCACATCAAACAAAACCAAAACTGGCAAATGTTGCACACATGTCCCTGTTTTAAGATTAGAAGCTGATCTACACAACACACTCTGAATTCACTGACATCATATGTGGGATTCTAAACAAGCAACAATCTTTTGTATTATCAGCCAAAAATAGGTAACTGGCCATCATTCTCGCAACCTAGGCTAAGTGATGTCCTATTCTGAAGGCTCAGAATAGGACATACCTAAGGTGCTCATCATTACTTGCTGATTGGTGAAGAACCTACGACTTGTAGTGGTTGTCGCGATGCACTACCTGTGCTCCTCATCTTACTGCAGTGCCGCTAGTTAGAGAATGAAAGAAAAAAAATCATATTCTTAAAAGCCTATTGGGAACATATCCCGATGCATCGGTTTGTGTTTAAGCAATCGTATGCTTTTTACCATAAATTAGTCTTTAACTTTCGGAGTGAGTTCTGCACATTGAGAGCAATTTGCCTAAGAGTATCTTAGAGTATCCTGTTAATGACGATGCCGCTGAGATTTTACAAAAAAAGCACTCGTCTCCAGGCTTATGCAAGCAAGGGTCCTTGCGAGACAGTAGTGTCTACATTAGCCTCGCGTTGTCAGCGTTTGCTTCAAGCGTATTATATTTAGACTCACACCACGTATATCACAGCGGTTTCGTGATTTTGTCAGTTATATACATTTTACACACTTTCAATGCTCAGGATTTTAGGCCCCTTAAAGCCACTTGAATTGTCCCGCTGTCATTGATCGCAACAGTTTTCACACTTTTCTATAGTATTGGCACTATTTTGCCATATCAGACCCTTGGGCAATAAACAATATTGTCATGATCATGTCGTCTGACGCCGTCACTAAATGACGTCAAGCAACGACGATATCAATAAATTATATGGCGCCACAATAATATCACAATTTGGCAGTATGTGACGCGATGATGACGTGGCATTGTGGCGTAATCGCTGAGGCTAATATCACGCGGGTTTTTTGCGACACGTTCTAGAAACCTTTCGAGGACCTATGATTCGTTAAGAGTCCTCAAAATATTGCAAAGTCTTGGTCAAACCTAGCAGATGGGATTGCGGGAAGCTCTTCGCACCTTTCCAGGTGCAACAGTTTGTTATTTATGTGAAAGAAAGCCAAGAATATAACAATAATAGTTTTATTGCTCACTCAAATTACCGTTTCCACTTCCTAAATTCTGGAAGTGTTGAATGGAATTTGACTTCCAAGAATGTAAAACTGGAAAATGTTTTCACAGGTTTTTTCACATCATTCAAGAAGCCGCGTATGCTAAGAATTAAAGCTTTTTTGGGGATTAGATAAGCATATAGCTTTGTTTGTCGCGAGCTGGGTGTGATCAGCATTTGCGTGTAAAATTTCTAACTTAATGCGGCAATATGGTGGAAGTTTCGAGTCTTGAGCATTTTTCACATGAGCAGAGTCTGTTAAGGAAAGAACTGGAGAGTTGAATACAGACCTGCACTGACTGATTGCAGGGAATTTTTTTTTTCATTTTATGTTAGCCTACAATTTGCACATACGGTGCAATCTTTAATTGTCAGTAGGTATGGTTTAATAGAAAATATTGTTGCAGCCACGGAAGGGTAACAACGAAAATAACAGTGGTCTCATGCATTCGCGTAAGACAACGGGGAGGCGAAGCCCGCATGTTGTGGCCGGACACTTTATATACACTCTAAGAAAAGATCGAGTAAAAAGGGCGTCTTTTTGTCCCACAACAATAATCGTCATCTGGCTTGCTTGCGTTTCCTTTCTTGAAAACTCGGCGCTGGCCACTTTCCTACCAAGAATGCTATGTCACGCTGATAGCGCGCATGTCGTTCGTGACCGGAAAGTGCCGGGCGCGCGGCGATAGTGCAAGGAAAGGAAGGCAAAATAAATGACGATTATTGTTGTGGGACAAAAAGACACCCTTTTTACTCGATCTTTTCTTAGAGTGTAGCGCGAACACCGCTTGTTTATTTCGCTTGGCCGCGTTATGTTTGCTCCCTTTATTTTTTGAAACGCGTGAACGTTCAAGGTTGAGCTCACGCACTCCCGCGCAATTGTCCTTTATTTCACTCATGCGTAAGCACAAAGATAAAGTAGACGTGGAGCTCGTGTGCGATTTTGATACTTTTTGTACCTCACAACGTGACCTTGGAAAATGGGTGTCTGAGGATTTCGCTAAAAATTGCTTTACATTACGGATGCTGCAACCTTATTACTCAGCCTTGATTACCTTCACCGAGTGGGGAACCTGTACGAGATAAAGGGACACTGGAGGAACGCGCTCTTAGATGGCCTTAGTCTCAGAGGGAAACAGATTTCGATCAGTAAAGTAGCCAAAGTATAATTTAGTTTTCATTACAAAATGTTTCCAAAACAGAAACAATCAATGTGCTTCATGTAAGTGATGAAGTTCAAGTCTAAGTGCAAGTTTATTGGTTGTTATTGTATGTACAATTCCGGGCTTCATAATACAGGATCAGGAGGTCCCAAAGTGCAAAACTGTCCATGAAAATCGGAAATGAAAAGAAGCGCGCATTCGTACATGCAACGTAGGCGTTTATTTTCACCATGAAATATATGATAACATTCGTTCGCAGCAAAACCTCGATCATCGGAGCCACCTAAATAAATGTTCAATTTGACACAGCATGGGACTGTACTGCCAAACATGAATATTCTATTCACGGTGGTTGCGCACAGAACAGTTCTGCAAACGAAAGGCAGTGATAAATTTCCGGTCAGTCGTAGTTTTCTCTTGCGTATAATTATTGTTACATGTCCAAAACTATTCGTGACGCATCCTCGAGATCAGGGAGATGTAGGCCGCCTTGCGCTCCGAAATCAGATGTCGTTCGGCTTTTCTCATATGTCATTGGCTAGACTAGTCTCTTGGCATCAGCTGCGCCGCACTCTTATTGCCTTAAATTGTTATTTTCTTGCCAGCTAAAATTTGATCCATAAGTTGTTGTTTTTCGGAGATATAGAAGCTGACCTTCTATGACGTACTTTTCCGACATCGCATCAATTCATGAACTATTCCACGCAAAAAAAAAAAAAACACTACGAACACCGTTAAGAAACCGGAACATATAAGCATAACAAAAAATCTATTATTTTTTTTAGGCCAGTTGCCACGTTTAACATGGAGTTTTACAGACAGCCGCCCAATGTGCCAAACCAATCTTCCCAAGGCCAAGACTACAACTACGTTAATGCAAGCTTTATCCAGAGTAAGTGAAATTTTAACAGTCGCTCATGAAACGAATTCACGACCTTAAAGCGTTGTTCTACCAAAAACGCGCATATTTAGACTCCGATTTCAAAGTTCGCAGCAATCTGCGCTACTCATCAGAAAACAACACAACCACGGTTGAATTGTTTGATATAGCATATAAACTACTGGACTCGGTAATTCATTAGAGTGAGCAGAACTAGGAAGCAAGATAAACTTGTTTCCCAAAGTCAGGGAGCAATTTAAACTACTCCAGTAGTATGGCGTGCTGGACATGAAGATGCGCGTGGTTAGAACAATGTTGTTAGCCGCCGCCGTGAGAAACGCCATAATTCACTGCCGCCTATTATAAAAATATCAACTATCAACGGGTCACTATCGGCTTGGACTCAATATGCTGTAATTCAAATTTGTGATTACATGTGTCACCAACTAGGAAACCTTTTTCTCGTGTCTTTTTTTTTTAGCCGACATGGCCCTTCACGATGCTTTCATGAGAAAACGCGCCTACTTAAAAGCCACGTGATAGGCATGGTAACTTTCTGCTTCGGCAGGCGTTTGGTGTGTAGCGACACTACGGCCCCCAACTGAGAAAGGGTGGGGGTTTCGACACCTCATCCGGCTCACCGTGCGTGGCTTAGCCGTGTCCGGGGAAAATAAGATCCTGAGGGTTGATCCGATGAGGGCATTTGGACCTTTAAATCCCGCCGGCTGAGCGAACACACCTCCAGCTTCACGCAGATGGCACCCCATGGCTGATCCACTCAGGAAATATCGGCAGTTGCATTCTCCTGTCTCTCTCTCTCTCCCCTCACATCTTCGTCTTGTGCTCCCAATTTTCATCTGTCCCGTCTTCTCCAGTCTGTTTACTTCAATTTTTTTCCTGGTGGCCAGGGTTCACATGTTCTGGATGACCAGTCTTTGCTCACCATAAGCGGTTAAAGCGGTGGTGCTGGTGGCGGCAGCAGTTGTATCGCACATTTCCTACAGCATCCGCCTGTTGGGTTCTGTGCTGGGCGGTTGGCACCACCACCGAAACATAACACACATTCTATGTTAAGCGCGTCTCTTCCCAAGCCCGATCGTACCCTGAAAAGGGTACGGATCGAAGCATCACTTCAGTTCTTTTCTTAGACGCATGATCATTTTCCGAAGTACCACGTCATTCACAGCGAGCAGTAAGACGAAAAAAATTCACAGCATATCCACGGGTGAATGATGAAGAGCTTGGGCGAAGCTCCTGAAGCAATCATGGTTACACCGTGAAATCTTCAGTAGTTTCGCCCAGCAGTAATCAAAGCGATAGCCCAGTGCATCATCAAAGACGTGAAAAACATCGGTGATGGGTCGTAGTGGGGTGTTTGCAAAGACGAAGTAGTGGGCAGTTTGCAAAGGTGGCTTTCGTTCCCCCTTCATTTTAACGGCTTTATGGTCGGTGAAGTAATGGATCGGTGATGGGTCGTAGTGGGATGTTTACAAAGACGAAGTAGTGGGCAGTTTGCAAAGGTAGCTTCCGTTCCCCCTTTATTATAACGGCTTTAGGGTCGGTGAAGTAATTGATCAGTGATGGGTCGTAGTGGGATGTTTGCAAAGACGAAGTAGTGGGCACTTTGCAAAGGATCGGTGATGGGCCGATTGCGCCTTACACCTGAAGCCAGACGCGTGAAAAGGTTAGACTAAGAGGAGCTACGTCCCTAAATTCGAGAAATATTTCACCATTTCAGGGGGCGAAAAGTTTAACCAATAAACTCTCTTAGGACCATGTTACGAGGCATCTAAGATGGCCAGTGGCGATCTGCTTGTTCAACTCGGAGACAATTGCAGCGCGAAAACCTCTCGAACCTTGCGTCATTTGGAAATATCTTGTCACAGTACCCCACATTGGTGCACCAGCACCGCTCGTGGCGTCGTTTCAGATGAAGATCTTCGGAAGTTGTGTCAGGTGTGCTTCTAAAAGCCACATTTTAAGCAACTGTGAGGCGGCAGGTCACTGTATGAACTGCGATGGTAGCCACCCGGCGTACTCATGGTACTGTGCTGCACGGAAAAAGGAGAAATACATTATTTAATTGAAACTGAGGTAGAACATTTCTTTTAGGGAAGCCGGAAAGGAGATGTTCACCATTCCATGACGCGACGTATGCTGATACGGCGCGTCAGAGGCAGCCTCGCACCGGCAAGTTTGAGGCCATCCTTACAGCAATGACGACGCTGTATATCCGTGTGGCGTTACATTTTCTAATGTAAGACGAATGCATTTCTCTCGAGTTTCCCGATAAATAGACGTGGATGTTTTTACTATCAATAACTGTAAAAAGACATGCCTCATACTCGGTGCAATAAATGTGTGTGCGTTAGGGTTAAAGTGCTCATGCATACCGCAAAGCAGCCACTGGTGTGGACAGGCTATCCTATGGCAATGAAAACGTGTCATCTGTAACAGTATCAGCAAACTATGGTGCTATGGTTCTGGACATGTGTGCCTCAGGCAATCTTTATGATCACAAGAACAGGGATAACAATCACACTTCATATCTATAGAAGCCGCTTTCTATAAAGCTGTTGTTTGACGAGCAACAGGCGAGCTATAATGCAAAATCGTTAGGGCAGAAACGAAAAATCCTTTCGACCTCAGCTTTAGCGTACTTCTGGATACTGCCAAACCTTCAGTTGTACAATCGCCCTGCGATCCCCCCTCCTTCCCCTCTCCTTTTAGTATAGAGCAAATTCCGGTTTGAAAAGTTTAAGAAATAGTGATAGGATCTCACTCTGAAACTTCTGGCGTGTTAGTTTTCAGGAACTTTCATGTAAGATAAATGTTACGACCTGGCTTTGCTTCAACTTATTTGCATGCATAAAAACAAACAGAAGAAGACGTATTGTGGCATTTTAGGAAAGCCCTATTGACTCACCGAAGTTTTGCCATCGTGCTACCAACAGAGGGAATGATTGGTCGATGTTACGTATATCTGTACATCTCAAACTCAGTAGAACATGTTCTCGCTTTCTGCGTAGGCATCACTTTTGATTAAAGGTAGTGGTTCTGTTCATTCGAATAACATTTGGCAATGTTCCTCCTCGAGCGCTGCCGACCAGAAGCGTGCGAACTTATTGAATGACACTCAAGCAGCCGTCCCGCCATTTGCCGCCGGCAACATCTCCAGGAAAGCACGTAGTATCATCAGTGGCAAAGAGATTTCTAATCACATCTTGACATAGTTTCCTGCTCACACGCACCACTGTGAGGGACGCCGCACGAACCTCAACTCCAAGGCGCGAGGTCTAACCTTGCATGCCCACCGAATTTCTTCCCAGCCCATGACTTTAGGAACAGAGATCAATCCGCCACATACTATGACGTTTCACAGCCATTTACCTATGAAGGAGGGTCTACCCCCTCCTCAGATAAAATTACACAGAGCCCAGGAAATGGCACTTAAGGCTGCTACAGACGGGTTCGTATCCAGATTTGTCATTATTTCACAAAATACACTCGGATAATTGCACTTGCAGCTTGTGCACCTTTTGCGAGGAGGTAGCTAGTTTAGAGCATACGCTCTGGTGATGCCGCTCGTCAACAGGCATGGATCAAGCCAACCAAGCGAAATGGTTCTCCGCAATCAGAAGCCCCAACAACCAGGATCAGCTTAGGGCCGTTGAAAGAGCCCACTATACGGCAGTGAGGTCTAGCCTGCCTGTCAAAAAGTGGGAGGAGCTCACCGCGCGCTACTCGCGACTCTGTGGACTATTATTAAATTTTGGCCAACCCATTAGACATCCTTTAGCATTATAGCGTCCGCTCTGTGACCCTTGTGTAGAGAAAAATTACATAACGCACAGACATATATGATGATAATTTTCTTTGCATTGCACTCTAATTTCCGTGCCAGAGTTACGAAATGACGTTTTCTAATTGGTAATTCATAAAATATTGTTAACGAACAACCTGTAGTTCCCATTACATAATGTTGAGCTGGCGCTTTTCTACGTCTATAACTATCAGATAATTACGCATATTGGCTATACGGCCGTATAACTGCAGGGTTATTTCATCAGAGTGTTACGCTGAAAGCGTCAACGAAAAGCCCATAACGGCATCAGGGTACTTCCATTTGTAGTTCTCCATTCATAAGACAAGTTTCCCGATAAAATGGCTTTATATATTAGCAGTCAAAAGCTAAACCATTTCTCTTTTATACAATATGACATGCAATCTAAAATGAAATATATATGTATACTTATTCACGTCCATAAACCATCACTATAGGTGCATTTGGATACAATCTCGAGGCCCCAGAGTGGACATTCATCTACTGCGATGTAGGTTGCGCTGTTGTACAAGTTATGTTTGAGTCCTCTCATAAAATTGGTGAGTACAAATCAGTGAGCTTTTTGTAGCCTTGTTCTTTGTTGTGGAACTATGCTAACAAATCAGACCACAAACAAAAAATGCAATCCCGGGAACTTTATGCCGCAAAGCGATATTAACGCTGTCTTGCTGCGGCAATGTGAAATTTATTACTTCTCAGCTCCAAACTCTTCTAGTGTCTGCATTCAGGTAGAGATGTAGAGAAACTGCCTCCTGAATTCGGCGAATAAAGCATATGTAGTTTTTGAGTATTTTGCGTCAACTGGAAGACGCAATTGTCTGTTTTCCGTCAATTTTGTGTTTTCCGCACTGCGGTTAAAAAACATGGAGGACGCTTACACTTTGTATTTAGGAATGGAGCGCGACAGTGTGATTGGGCCCCGTTCGCATCGCCTTCTCTTTCGCGTGTCATACTTTCCTTGTGGCGGTACACCTCAACCGTACTGCGAGAAGGAGAGAGATGAAACTTTATTGTTTATTGATGACGGCGCCAACAGTCGTGGGGGAGGGTAGAGATATTAGACCCACCGAAGGCACCCTTCCCTTGGTGAGGAAAGGA
This sequence comes from Rhipicephalus sanguineus, assembly GCF_013339695.2. Lineage (NCBI taxonomy): Eukaryota > Metazoa > Arthropoda > Arachnida > Ixodida > Ixodidae > Rhipicephalus > Rhipicephalus sanguineus. Next base: position 87,101,516 of record NC_051183.1, read on the forward strand.
ACCTCTATGCGCGTGGCATTGCCCGCTGTAAACTTTGTTAGGGTGCCTACTGAAAGCGCACTTGCGAAGTGCCCAATAGCTATAATTCATCATTTCGCGAAGTAGCGAAGTGCCCACTACCCGTCTTGATGCAATACGCGCTCCTTCGCAGCTGCACGCTATGTTGATGATGCGGCTGAAGATGGGAATGATGAATTGTAGCTCAGCTCTCTGTAATGAGCGAGTAGCTTGGAACCGCTGCGAAATTCACATGGTGTGACGCGGGGTGCGATTCAATATTTCTGTCATATTCTCGCCCTCTGTGACAATTTTATAGGGTTTTAAGTGCCAGGCACTTGAGCGACTTGAGCGGCTCGGGCTGCCGTATGCTCTCATCGTATGCTGTCGGCGTTGTCTCAAGTCGTTTAGTGTAATGCAGGCAAAATATATTTGCATAGCCATGTTGAGGAAAGAATTGACGTATTTGCACGACGCAAGATAAACCAGGAGAGATGACACAAAACCGGCGCTGGGTTCAGCTAAAGTTTATTAACGAATACGCTAGAAATATATACACATGCTAACAACGGCACACACCAGCGCAAACGCACAACCTTTTGTATCGCAGCGAAATAAGCAATTTCCTTTTTGGTAAAGGCAGCAGAGATTGTAGAGACTGCGGTTGTCAACCGCACATTGAAAAGTGTACCGCTGTAGGGCAACATCGTGAGCACCTCACTTCTGAAATCATAGAAGCTAATCAAGTGCAAGAGCTGGGTGACCTCTGTGTAAGCATGCCTCCTGTTGCGCTTACCAAAAAAGGAAATTGTTTATCTGGCTGCGACGCAATAGGCTCTGCGTTTGCACTGATGTGTGCTGTTGCTATCATATGTATATATTTTAAGCGACTTTGATAATAAAATTTCGTTGAAATGGGCACCGGTGTTGTGTCCTTTCGTCTGTCCTCGTTCATTTTGCGCTGTGCAAATATGTCGATTCCAAACCACCAACTAGCCCAAGCTACCGTTCTATCAATGTACGACTAAAGCACAACTAAAGGAAGGGAGGCTAATGAGGAGAAGGAGGGGCCGGGTAAAGTATAGCATATTCATCTATGTCATTACGCGGACAAAACTTTGTAAAGCATAGCCATGTAAAGCATGGCATAGTAAGAGTGCGGAATTCGAAGTCAGGGTGAAGAGGGGGAAGGGAGTGGGTAACGCATACCATAGCCATGTATGGCGTCATTCAGGCGAAACCATCTATAGGGCAGCCATCTACAGTATAACCATGTAGAGCAAGAGGTGGGAATGTAGTCAGGGTGAGGAGGAAAAGAAGGAAGTAAGAGGGTGTAGCGAAGCCTAGCCATGCATGGCGTCACGGAGGCGCAGCCATGTATACCATATTCATGTATTGGCCGCGAGATCGACCTATAGGTGGCAGCACCGTCGCCGCGTTAGCGTGGGGAGGCGGTCGGCGGCGCGTATACAAATGCACACAGCGGCGCTTCGTTGTGAACGGTTTGAGCATATTGTCGGCAAATAAAATGCGTTGATTGGAGCTGAATGATAATATATACGCTCTTCATTATTGAATCGACGCACGAAGACCATCCAATGTTAATATTGCTAGTGAGAGAAGCGCAATCTGCCGATGAAAGGGATGTCGCCCTGGTTAACAGTCTGCGCTTACGCGCTATGTGACGTTTTTTATTGCTTTCTCTGTACGTGTTTAGCTTGTGTTCTATGTACTACGCACTGCTGTAGCACGACTGAAATAAAGTATTTACTTTTTGTTCATTTGTATACCAGCCCATATTCCTGTGCAATGAGTTCAATAGCACTGTTCACGCGAATACGCATACGCAGGTAAGAGTTTAGCACAGATCTTTTATCGATTGATTTCGTGCACGACATTGATGCAACAAAGGTGCGGTTATTTTATGAAATAAGTGTCTTTTTTTTTTCCAAAGTAATAATGCCCGCTGCCTTCCATCAATCTATAACCATTCCACACAAATGCTCAAGATAATGTAAAAAAAAGGATGACGTTTTGCGTGAAATTATACGACATAAATATAAGGCAGGCCGTCAGAATTAATTCTAGCGTCTAGGTTCTTCAAAGCGTACCTAAATCTAAGCACACGGGTGGTTCTACTTAAATTTCGCCCAAGTTAAAATTGCGCGCGCCAACTCGGTCTTATCACTGCCGTGTCATTCCACTGTCTGTTTTTTTAGGGGACAGTTTGTGTACCGAAGTGTCAGACTTCACTTAATAGAAATATTTGGCTGTAGCGGGACCACGACCGTCGAATAAAATTACATTTTCAGCACAGGTACAGCTCATCATGAACTACAGTGCCGCCGTTATACACCTAACAACAACGCGAAAGTGCACGAGCCCCGTTTTTGTTTACCACCGAGTCGCTAAAACGCTGCATTCACACACTATTTAATGCTCCTCATCTTTGGGACTATACCAAGCGCACTTTAGGTTGTACTTGAACCAGAAAGAGGCACCAACACTGAAATGATTCTGGCGAACGAAGGGTACGACACCAATACACAGCCCTCTCGAAGGTCGCACTCACTGATGTTATTACAATGCGCATGCAGCTGAGCACGCCCGTTTGATTCGGTACAGCATGTTAGGTATACGTACGAGCAGTTAAACTGGCGCAAACAGAACAGAACATACCGCCCTTTGAGAACGTGCATGACGTACGCGCACATGCAAACACAACGTGGCTAGCAGACGACGCAGGGAGCAATTCACACTAGGCTCGCTACAGCCAGTAGCTGCCAGGCGGCGACTCCGCTCGATCTCGTGGCCAATAGCAAGGAGAGGTAGAGCAAGTGATGTTGAGGAGGAGAAAGGGAGATGGTATAGCATAGCATAGCTATTTAGGGTATCACGCAGGTATAACCATGTACAGCATAGCCATGTATGGTATGGCACAGTAAGGGTGCGGGAAAGGGAAATGAGGAGGAGGGGAGAGGGTAAAGTATAATCATGTATGGCGTTACGTAGGCAAAACTATAGCATAGCCATGTGTAGCAAGAGGGGAAAGGAAATGAGGTTGATCACTGACGTAAAGGAACGGAGGATGAGAATCATGATGCAAGGCGGTTAAGGATAGAATGCCTAGCATAGCATACCATATCCATGTGTTGTATAGTATTGCGAGGGGTGGGTAAAGAAATTGAAGGTGACGAGGCGTGATGTGAGGCTCAGGACGAAAGAAAGAAGGAGGGGAGGGTAAAGCACATTGTCACGTGGTCGTGACGTCGACGAAGACAGCAGGCGACGTGTCCAAGATGGCCGAACTTGTGGCCGAGAAACGGAAGGTAATTTACAGCAACACACACGGTATGCACTGATAGCGGCGAACAGAGCGTCGTCGGTCGATCAACTGAGAAGTGGCGAAGCGCGTCGGCATTTATACACGTGCCGTCGAATATTCCAGCGTTATCGCTGGTTGTCGCGCAAGCTCTAGAATAAGCTCGAGTGCTCGCGTCTTGCGCGCAAACTTAACAAAACGATCTACAATAATCGCGCAGCTTCTCGAACGATGAGGCGCGGTTTGGGCTGAGCGTTGCTGACAGTCATTGTGGGCGAAAACGGACTACAGCAAAAATGATAATAACAAACGCGCGTGGCAATGCTCCCATCTGAAAAAGCATTGTCGCAATGCTTAAAGCAGTACACGGGGGTGATGGCCAATGCATGCAACTATAAATAACAATAATAAAGCAAGAAAGTACAATAAGCAATAAGTACAAGCAAGATAGCACAAAAACAATAAGCACAAGCAAGAAAGTACAGTAATAAACCAAATGTACAGTCCTTAGATTCACTAACGCGCGTAATATGGCTTGAGGCGCACGACATGGACGACCTCAGGTCGCGCACGGCGCCGCTGAGAGTTCGTAATGCCGTCAGGGACAACCTCGTAGTCGAGTGCGCTGAGGCGTCGAAGTACCTTGTACGGTCCGCAGTACCGGTGAAGAAGCTTCTCACTAAGTCCCCGTCGGCTTATTGGCATCCATACCCATACTCGGTCACCGGGTTGGTATTCCACGTGGCGTCGTCGAAGGTTGTAGCGGCGGCTGTCATTTGTCTGCTGGTTCTTGATCCGTAGGCGGGCGACCTGTCGTGCTCCTTCGGCGCGCTGTAGATAGATGGTAACGTCGATGTTTTCCTCGACTGTCACGTTTGGTAACATGGCGTCGAGCGTCGTTGCCCTGCTCCGTCCGTAGACAAAGTTGTATGGCGTCATCAACGCCGTTTTTTGTACGGCCGTGTTGTACGCGAAGGTCACGTACGAAAGGATGGCGTCCCACGTCTTGTGTTTGACGTCGACGTACATGGCCAGCATGTCGGCGATGGTCTTATTTAGACGCTCGGTGAGGCCGTTGATCTGTGGGTGGTACGCGGTGGTCCGGCAGTGGCTTGTGTGGCTGTGTTCCAAGATCGCCTGAGTTAGGACAGCCGTAAACGCGGCACCTCTGTCGGTGATGAGAACCTCTGGGGCGCCGTGTCGAAGGACGATGCTCTCAACGAAGAACTTGGCTAGCTCAGCGACACTGCCTTTGGGCAGGGCTTTGAGGTAGTGGGTAGCCACGACGATCCATTTATTTCCGCAAGTCGACGTTGGGAACGATCCCATGAGGCCCATTCCGATCTGCTGGAATGGTCGCCGAGGAGGCTGCATCAGCTGAAGGAAGCCTGCTGGTCTTGTGGGTGGTGTCTTCCGTCGCTGACAGTCTCGGCACATCCTTACGTCGGCGGCAAGGTGCGGCCAGTAGTACTTTTCCTGTACTCCTGCGAGCGTGCGGGACAGCGCTGGCAGCGTACCTGTACTCCTGCGAGCGTGCGGAACAGCGCTGGCAGCTGTTTTCCGCGGGTCTGGGCGCACTCCAGTCTTGCTGATCACGTGACCCAAAAACAAGAGCTCAAGCGGCGCTTTTCTGGCTTCAGGGTGAGCCCGGAGTTCTTGATTGCTTGATGTACGGGTTCAAGGCGCTGGAGGTGTTCGTCGATATTCTAGGAAAACACAACGACGTCGTCCAAGTAAACAAGGCAAGTTTGCCACTTCAAGCCAGCTAATACTGTATCCATGACTCGTTGGAAAGTCGCAGGTGCCGAGCAAAGACCAAAGGGCATGACCTTGAACTCGAACAGGCCGTCCGGTGTTATGAAGGCAGCCTTTTCTCGGTCTTTCTTGTCGACTTGGATTTGCCAGTAGCCGGTCTTGAGGTCGATCGAAGAGAGGTACTTCGCGTTGTGGTGTCGATCGAGGGCATCCTCTATACGTTGAAGCCTTAACGTGTTTCGCGCCTAAAATGTCATGAGATCTAGGGTTATAACTTTCGTTGGTAAATATGACGAAGTTTCCGACAAAAAGACGGGAGGAAGAGTCGATATTTGCATTTAAAATTTTTAAAGCTTCATTCTGGTATCGCGAGAGTAGCGATTTATTATTGAGGTATTCTAGCGCTAGGGCCGCCTAAAGCGGCGGCTGTAGTTATAGAAAATAAAATACATATATTTTCGCTTAACTTCGACCAGCCGGCTTATTTTACATTGTTTGTAAAAGAACCAAACTACGCATGCGTAGTCGTGAACAGGGCAAATTAATGTTTTCACTAAAGTAGTTTACTAATGTGGGTGTTTTCTGTTAGGTGCACAGCAAATAATCCAATTTTTAGGTCATTCCTGTTTACATTTTCATTGTGGTCAATAACGGTGTTCTGATATAAGGGAGCCTAAATATTTTTATTGTGAATCTCTTTTCAAGTTTGTTGCCTTCTAGAAAATATTCAGAAGAGAAGGAGTTACGCTGTCTGGTAAATTATATCACTACACTTTTATGCAGCTAAAGTTCATTTCCCACGATTTACAGTTTTGATAAAAGATATTTTCACGTGGTCGCGACGTCGATGAAGACAGCAGTCAGCACGTCCGAGATGAAACTGTTTATTTGGCCGAATTTGTGACCGGGAAACTGAAAGTCAAACTACAGCAATACACTGATAGCGTCGAACAGAGCGTCGACCGTCGTTCAACTGACGAGCGGTCAAGTGCGTCGGCTTTTATACAGACGCTATCGAACTTTCCAGCTATATCGCTGGTGGCGGCGTTATCTCTCGATAAAGCTGGCACATACGCGTGCGGCGCGAAATCTTCACAAAACGATCTACTACAATCGAGAAGCTTCTCGAACACTGCTTCGCTGACAGCCTCGAGCGTTGATAACCGTCCTTGCTGGTAAAACCCAAAAAACATAAAATAAAACAAGAAGTGGGCGTGGCATTACCAATGTGTCATTACTAATGTGGGGGTTTTCTCTAAGGTCGCCTAAAGCGGCGGCTGTAGTTATAGAAAATAAAATACATATATTTTCGCTTAACTTCGACCAGCCGGCTTATTTTACATTGTTTGTAAAAGAACCAAACTACGCATGCGTAGTCGTGAACAGGGCAAATTCGTGTTTTCACTAAAGCACTTTACTAATGTGGGGGTTTTCTGTAAGGTGCACAGTAAATAATCCAATTTTTAGGTCATTCCTGCTTACATTTTCATTGTGGTCAAGAACGGTGTTCTGATATAAGGGAGCCTAAATATTTTTATTGTGAATCTCTTCAAGTTTGTTGCCTTCTAGAAAATATTCAGAAGAGAAGGAGTTACGCTGTCTAGTAAATTATATCACTATAGTTTTATGCAGCTAAAGTTCATTTCCCACGATTTACAGTGTTGATAAAAGATATTAAGAAGTGTGCAAGACGTTAATGATCATAACTGGAATATGAATTCATACACAGCGCACTCATCTCCGCGTAACGTATGATTTTACATGACAAGTATGAGGAACACCTGAGGAACACCGTACGTTACTCCGTCGACAAAATACCGGGAGTTGATTTTGTGGAGTTAAGAGAGATACTGCGAACGACAAAGAAAAAAAAAATGGCTGTGGAAGAAGCAGTGCAAGGTTTATTTAGCCAGATGTTTAGTTTTACCAGTAGCATAGAACAAATTACGCAGTCAGAACCTTTTAGAAATCAGTAAATGTAGCATGCGCTTGATTACCTAACCCTACACTATACACCACACAATGCAGATAATCAGTTAATTGTGCGACAGTTCTATAACCATGAATGAAAATATAACTGCGTCAGAAACTGCATAGCACTCGAGCTCCTGAAGTTGCATCGGATGACTGCCCATATGGTCCATGACGGGTGTGCTGTCAGAGCATTTCGTGTGAATCTGGACCTTGTGAAAGGGTAGACGAAGCCGTTGCGACCATTTTCCCTTTACACCCATGCACTACAAAGGTACTAGTTGAAATGCACACGAAAAATTATCTGACGAATCGTGACAGGAATATCTGCAATGGTGAGAATGTAGTGCAAGCATTGTAGCTATGCACCTCTAAGTAGACCAGAAAACGGATAGCTCGCGCACATTGCAACCTAATTGAGATAGTCGTCTGATAGCAATTTAACAATGTCGCAGTGCAATGTTGCGAAGGGCACACGTAGATTGGTATTGTGACCTTGCGCGCCTATCGTGCAAGCAATGGCGGTAGCATTAAAGAGGCGTCCATATATAATTACCTATCATTCGTATTGCATATAAAAATTGTTGTTAAGGTTACAGCCGAAAAAACAACCGTTGGTTTTGTACCTCAAAAGATATAAAAGTTGCCTGCACAAACACTGAAGCCTTGTGTAGTTCCTTGTAAGCCAATTCACACCTTTATCTAATATCTTGTTTTCTGGAGTGCAGCTGCAAATGCGCTCGACGAGCATCAACACAGACCTCACTGTGAAGTATGGGTAAGAGTAACAAACACTACAAGTGGACACGAAGTTGAGACTTCAGTGAACTGGACGAGCTGCTTGAAATTTTTCAAGGAGACTTGCGACATGGGCTGTCCATATTCGGTATATAGTGCTAAATCATGTGAGGTAAATAAAACCGATGTATAACAATTGAATGTGTATATAATAAGTCGATGTTGAAGGTAAACTACCAAAGCATAAAGTGAGCGAACTCGCCGAAAAAAAAGAAACTTACTCGAGAACAAAATGAACTTCGCTGCGCTAACAAAGCTAATGAACAAACAATTCATGGTTGATCCCTCCGTCATAAGAATCCGTATAACACGAAAATGAAACGTGTCCTTACAAAAGTAGTTCAGTGTTCATTGTACATTGATAAATAAGAATTTGAGGAATGTCTACTGGTATATGGCGATTATACGACCGTTTCATATAGACGCCCCTACGTTGACACCTGATGGCACATCTCCATCCCGACGACTAACGTGAATGGTCAAGATTGAACTTCAGTAGTACCTGAAGTAGTTAACATACACCCGGACACAGCGTACATTGAATTCCAGGCAAAGATGACATCAACAAGCACATAATCACTACTATTCGATACGTGCTCATGGAAAGCGTCGTCATTTGTGCAGAGAAACGGCTAGGTGTGCGCCCTCTAGCAAATGGGTAACCCACACTTCTTTTCAGGCATACACTACCCCAAAGTGCTTAGGGAACACGAGAGGCACAGCTTGTAGCTTGAGCCGTGAACACGCGAACGTGTTCCACTGCACGCTGGCGTGTCACGCTGCAACAAAGCAATCACTCAAACTGTATTGAAACGATATGGGGTGGAAATTGTGGAGCCAGCCTCCGCGGCGCTATGTTGGGCAACTCGTTGCAAGCGTTGAAAGTTGGAACGCTGGCATCGAGGCGCCCTAGCAGTGAGTACCGAAGCGCGTCTTGTCGGCGCTCGTTAGTGTCATGTTGCAGTATTTCACATACCCTCTCCAAGACAGCTACACTGCCCTACACAAACAAGGTCACTGTGAAAAAAGAAGATGTGAAAGCAATAAAAGCGCGTTTGTAAAGCTTCATGCATGAGCGTTGATGGCGCAGTGGGGCCATGCTGAGAATAATACACGCTCAGTTCGATAATGCATTTTTGACTCTATATATTCAATTGTGGAAACACAAAATGCCCAACAAGACGCACCTGAAAGGCTTCATCAAGTTGAAAGCCTTCTACAGATGAAGCAGTATTAAGGAGCCTGTAAACTCTGATACTTCTGTAGCATTTCTTTTCTTTTTGTGTTCCTTGTGTGGTACATTTTGATATGTCGTTGCTGTAAGCATGTACATAGGCAAAAAGGTAAATAAGGAAGTCAGTGGCGCAGTTGGTAAATCGCCCGACACCCATCACGACGGACCGAAAGTTCGTGGATTCGATTCCCAGATTATTCAAATCAACGTAATTGTGTTATTTTTGTCAGCGATTGGGGTACATTTTACTAACATCACAACGGGGACGGAAATGATGCCAGCGTAGTCTTAGTAGACCCTGGCATAAAACACTTTCCTGTTTAAAAATATTTGCCGCCACCCCGCCCTGCGAACGCGAATGTCCAGCGAAGCTGTGTCAACCACCACTCCTGCTGATAGGTGGAGGGGGGGGGGTGTTTAATTATTACTGTAGAGTAATGGTAGTCATAACCGCTTTGAGGTCGCTGTCGTAGAGCATGATTTGTACCGCGACCACTTTCGTTACATTCGTGGCCTAGGCCACATCCAAACACGATCTGTTCGGCCTCGTTGGTTGATTTTACCTCGTCCTCGTCGGTGAACTGATCAGACAGATTGCTAATCAGCGTTAGTCAAGGGCATCGTTGACTATCATCGCAGAAGTTGAAGGAATAGGTGGCAGAGAGCATACGGCTGCACGGCGTCATGCACAGAATGTTTCTTCAGCAGACAATGTTTCGCATAGCCTTTCACTCAAATCTGATTTTCATCCCACCTATTTTGCTCAAATCGGTATATAGTGTACAATTTTTCACTCACACGAGAAGGAACCCTCGATTCCAGATACAAAAGATTGTTAAAAACCGTTTTTGGAAGGACATGAAGAGACCAAATTCCATAATAGGGTGAACGCGCGTGCGATAGATCATTGCTAGCGTATATCTTCTCATACCTATGCGGTAGTTGCTTACCCTGCGCAACATGGCAACAGCAGGTCACACACCTTTTCTACTGTTGTCTCTAGCTTGTGCCTTTATCTTCATCGCACATTGTATTCTGTCAACTCGCGGCTCGTGGTGTCAATGATAATGATGGTGTTCCTTCAATACAGAATCATACCAACTCTTGGGTATTGGCCGAGAATCAGGAATCTGAATATTTAGGCAGTATTTGAAGAGCTCATCATGGTAAAAAAGAAAATGTGTAAAAGATAAACCGCAAGTAGTGTGCAATTTCGCAGTTTCATTCATTGTAATTTACCTTTTACGGTGACGTGTACTCACTGTGGTTTATAGACCATAGTAGGTACGTGCGTCAGTTCACACAATGCATCGCAGAAAAGTTGCAGAAAAGAATACATAATCACGCGATCCTTGCGTAACTATGCGAAATTGCAGGTGCGTTGATTGGGCATAGTTGCTAAAGTATTGATAGATACACATTTCTGGGAAATTATCCGACAGCACGTATATCATATTTATAATTGCACTACAAAACCACTATGTGAAAGCAATCGTTCGTTCGCCAACAGCACATGAAATTAGGCAATACTGGCCGAAACCGACATGACTCGTCCTTAAGACATTGCTAGCGTACATTGGCCATCGGTAGCCAAAGTCAAACGGCATTTGTTAATGTTAACAATAATTCAGACGTCGATGAGGAAGCATTAGCGATCATTTCTTTATAATTTACCACACCTTGCACTCAAGTACAAACCCAAGCCATCTACAACAATCATTTGCCAATACTATAATGCACAACCTCTGTCATCTCAATAGCGCTTCCTTACATTAGTCGGAAAGAGGCCTCCGTTATCAGTCATGAGCCTTCCTTTGCCGATCATTAGCCAATGCGAGCTGATGCAAGCGACCCGCATTAGCCGACAATAACCAGTGCTATACACGAAGCAAATTTGTATGTGTATTTCTGAATCATTAATTATTATGCCTAAGGGCAGATTTTAGAAAATAAAAAAAGAACTACTTTTGGTAGTATGAGAGTAAACAGGGTTGGCCAGGTGCTGCAGGTATCTTTGCGTAAAAGGTACGTGAAGATTTCATTAGCAGAGAATATCTACACTGGGCGGCACTAGGAGCGAGTGCCGCTCTTTTAAAATATTAGAATGAGTGACGGAGGATAGACGAGTATACGCTCTTGCTATTTGCATGCACCTAGGCTATCTGCATGACCTAGGCAAAACATGCACCTAGGCTATCCAGCCTAGGTGCATATTTTGACAATTCTATAGTTCTCGTTTGGCTCTTCCCAAATTATTTGTTGTGGGTACTTGTTTCGCTTAATGTAATAGTTTGTTTTAGCTTGGTTTATCCCCGGAAGTCTTTCGCAGAGTAGGGTAGCAAGTTTCATATTTCACTTACCGCTAATCCCTGCCTCTTCCGCCAATCGCTTCTTTCTCCTCTCTGTGTTGTGGATCCTCTCTGGCCACTTCCGAGCACGTTTTCTAGTGGAAGTCTGGGCCCATTTTAGGTTGCCTTATGGACGGATGAAGAACGCACAATTTTTCCACAGGATGCAGCAACGCGTTGCTTATTTAAATAGCTGGTAGATGCGCAGAGGTAAAACGAGGAGAAACGACCTCATGGCACTGGTGAAGCATGCTTTAGAATATTTCATGGCACTGGTGAAGCATGCTTTAGAATGGCAAGCGTGAACTATCTCCTTGTCATACATGCTGAGTACATAGATTACTGTGTTCTTTCACAAGCTTCAGCATAATAAACAAATAACATTAAAGGTTCGTGTCAGCGGATTGCGGAGGCGGTGTTGGTGTCGGCGGCATTGTCTAAAAAATGCCGCTGTCTGTGAGAGAAAATTTGCATGCGCAATTGAATCGAATCATTCCGCATTGTTTTCAAGCATTCTTCAACGTAGCCACGTGAGAGCTTGAAGCTACTTCGGCAAAATGCTAAACAGTTCCAAGCTCCGGCACTAGAGACATCATGTCGGGTGAAGGGTCACATTAGCAGAAGTATGATAGCGTGGCAAAATAGAATCCCACAGGGCGTCAAACCATGTGAACTGTCTGACGTGTGGGTGGTGTAAAGCTGCCTGCCCCATTTTAATGATCTATAAGGTCGACTATTCACGCTTAAGCATTCTGTCCAGGACACTTGTGGCAAGCCATGTTTTGAAATAAATGATGTCCTGTAGATTTTAGAACTCTTTAAAAAGGCCAGTCATGTTTATTTTAAAACATAATTATGCAAGCGTCATATAAAAAAGACGATCATATAACAAACCAAAGATAACCACTAAGACGCTTCTCATTTCCTATTCCTGGATCAGAGGTGATCAATAAGTGACTATTTAGTTAGCACGTTTATTTAGTTTGCTCATAAGCAGGGCACGCACCGCTGTTGCCAATGTAAGTGCGTTAAACTATACATTTTTTTTATTTTTCGCTTACACTGAGTCGTAATGCGTTTTATTTATTAGTTTCCCACAGGTTACACTTTCTTTATGCAAAATTTCTAGTTCGACAAAGCATTCACTGATCATTTCACAATGACATTTATGTCCTACTACCAAGGCCCAACTCGCTGCCTAGACGGTACTGTGACCACGTGCGAAATAAGTGTTTTTGCAATGTACCAGACCATCTGACACTGATTGCGTGGTTTAACTGAACATGTCTGTTCGTAAAAGCTGTAGTATGAGAGAAATGGAAGATCTTTTTAATAGCGGAGCTGGTGATGCCAGCCATTGGTTGTAATCCACGAACATATTACTATCATCACGATGAGCCGGTACGCGCTATATTCATCCTCTTCGTCCTCTTCTTCATCTCCTGCTTCGTTCCCGAAAAGCGTGAGACGATTTGTCTGGCAGTGATACTGAATAACTGCGAAAGGTGAGAAAAGAGTTCGGATAGACAGAAGGGAAGATAGAGAGAAAGAGACAAAAAGAACAAGAAAGAAATCCTTGGCGGAAAAAAATGTTCACGAGGCGGGATTTGTGCCCGCGGACCCACGGTCCGAAGGTGAGCATGGTAACTACTCGGCTATCCAGGCACGTTAGAAGAGCATAAGTCAGGGTGAGGAAGAACTTAGGAGAGGGTGAGCAGGACAGAAAAGAGCAGGGAAAGATTAAACTGTCGAAGGGAAGAGAAATATATAAATAAAAAAGGAAAGAAAAACAAACAATAAAACAGAAAAAGACAGGACGGAAAAAGAAGGATGAAGAATTGCGCCCAGCTCCGCACTTCCTTCAGCCTTGACATCACTAGTGCTAAGCTGACCTACATGTCGTTTTAGCATGGCAGCCTTGCGCAAGCAAAGTCATTATTAACGTCTTTACGTTTGTATTTATATTTGCTCGTTCAGGGCACAAAGTCCGGACACCACAAACACTTCCAAGTGAAAGGGCGCAGAGCGGTGAAAACTGTAGACGGAATAAGGCTATAGTAACGGAGCTTAGTTTACGTAATACGGGCTCATTCATGCATTAACTGTGTAAGAATGTCAAACATTAAAAAGGGACGTTCTCGCATTCGTGGAGTAGTAACCCAAACTGCGAAGTATTCCAACAGGGAAAGCGCTTTACTCCGTCTAAGATTACGCCCCCGTTTCGCGAAAATTTCACTATAAAATCGCTTATCTTACAACATTTATTACAAATAAAAGGAAGGGAGGTCTTTATTGCGTTTCGCATGAAGCGCATTGTAGTAGCCGGAGTTGCGCTACTGTTTAGGTTGGGATGTGGAGGCCGTAGCAGTCGCTTTGGTTGTTGAGGGCGCTGTAGAAGATGAGCGCCGCGGGGTTGCTGTTGGACCGGCAGCATCCCCAATACCCGCCACTGGGGCTGCTTCTTGCGCTTTGGCAAAGTTTAGGAAGATATCCTCCAGGGTATTCTCAGCGACCAGAGCGTACTCCAGTTGGAAGTCCTTCTGGAGGTCCACCACCTTGGTGAAGATCTCACTCCAGGGGACTCTCACCGCGAGGTGATAGCACAGCAGGTTCTGCGTTAAAATAAAACAGGAGATGACGCGCTCTGAATGTAGAACATGTAACGCTAAAATTTTACAAACACCATAGATGAAAAGTGGCACAGAGCTCTTTGAGCTAATTGATAAACGTTTTTCTGAACCCGTCATTACGGAGAACATGAAAGGATAAAAAAAACAGTACACGACCCACACCACCGCCTGACCTCAAGGATGTGTTGGCCAATGCGCAATTCAATGGGATGTCTGTATTCGTTGTGCATCTCTTTCGGTCCACCGTGATTTGGAATAAACGCTGCTAATTATGGTGTCATGTGAATCACAAAGTTTTGCGTAGAAAAAGAAATATGCTCATTTGTTGTATGATGTTACTACAGTTATCTTACGTATGAACGAAAGAAGGAGAACGGCTGGGGGAGCTGGCTTTGGTTTCACAGATTCCCGTGACGCCAACACGTAATGTAGCAAAAGGTAGCATAAGGTGGGGCTATTTGTAGCTTCTAATAGAAGCTCGATTAGGCACAAAAACTAGACAGGCAAAACAATCTTTTAGGCCACCCAAAATCGTACATATAGGCATAATAAATTTTCACATCAATGCAAATAATCTCAAATGAAGCCGTGCGCGACCTGTATCTAAGTAAGGAAAGCAAAAAATGATATAGACGGTTTCGCCAGCGCTTGCCGTTCTCTGGCAACATTGTGCGTTGATCGGAAACTGGCCCTAGAAAACTTCCTGTTTACCTTGTTTTAGCGTGGTTTTAGCCTGCGTTGCTGGCCGCGGCTGCTTGTGTTTCGATGTTTTCTGCTGATAGAATTATCCCGATGAAGCGCTCGCGACTCGGGCACTGTCCTGTAGTGCTAGGATGCAGTCTGCGATACGGAGCTAATTTGCTATCGCAAGTCAAAACATTCTGTTTCCCGAGAGGTGAAGGCAGAAAGAGCGCCTGGATTGCAGCGATCAGGCGAGAAAACTGTATTCCCATGAAAAGCGCGTAGATTTGTTCTGCCCACTTTATCAAAGACAAGTAAAGTTCAAAGCATACTCTAATGGCACAGAGGCGATGCTGAGATGTTAGTCGAAGGTCCCCAAGAAAAAAGAACACGCCGGACGCCGTCGTCTTCCACCCGTGGCCGGTAAGTATACGCTGACGCCTGAAGTGGATAGCAAGAGGTGAAAGCGGGCTAACGCAGAAAATTCACCGTAAAGGTGTTTCCTGTAGTTGGAACCTCATCTGTGGTGTGTACTGTTCGAAGCAACACGCGGAGCACCAAAGCAGCCGCATTCAACATGAATTCCCGCACAGTGTAAGTCGCGGTGCCCGTGTTTTGTTACCGTTGAGTTTGCATTTTATGAGAGCGACGCCTGCGAATGGGTTCGCATCAGTGAGAGCAAATGACTAATCACCTGTCTTGTTGCCGTCAATTGACATCGCCCCACTCTAGCTAAATCATCTTCCGGTGTGAGTGTGGGCAGTAGATGTAGGCGGCTTAACTTGAAAGTTGTATTCATGAATACTGTACTCGTGAGTAAACCATAGTAGTTCGCGTGACTCAGCCACACCTGACATCATCGCATGAGTACATTCATCTATATTATCTCAGTCACACCGAAAACGTCGCATTGCGTGCGATTCCGATCGGCGCCGATCTCTATCAAGAGTGCCCGGTGTGACACAGGCGCAGTAATAAGCGTTGGGAGCGGCCTGCTGCGCGCTAATCGCGCGTACCGAAGGACTAAAATAAAATTGTTCATCCATCCATCCATCGTGAGGCTGTGTGCCTAGACGAATATACATAAATGTGTCCGCGGCTGTGATAAAAGGCAGGTTTTTGGCTCCTGTCGAAAAGCCGATTTGCACGACTTCTCTATCCAGCGGATCAGGCAATTCTCCTCGCGGCTGCAGTTTCTGCTTGTACCTCTCCCGTGCGATGTCGTCGAGCCCCTTCATGCAGACGCTAGACATCGCTCTAAACACATCTGAAGGAATGCGCCAGAAATAATAGAGCAACAAACTCAAACACACCAGGAAATACGGCCGGGACCATTGAAAAAGTATTACCGGAAGTGGCGCACCGGAAGTCTTCTTGGGCAGGCCGTTCGGTGCACGCCAGTTTGTTTACAAACAGCGAAACCGTCTATTGTTTATGATGGCACAAGCGAGCCAACTGTTGAACATCGCCGTGCAATTGTCCTTTCCCACACGGTTCGCGGAATAGGGTATCTTCTTTTATTAATACGATAGCGTGAAATGTTCATTGCGAAGAAATTCCGGGTCGGCGTCGTTGGTTGTGAGCTAGAAATCGGCGCTGTCCGTGAGCGAAAAATTGAGATGGATGCAAATGAGAATCGAACCCAGGGCTCCTGCGCGGCAAGCAGGTGCTCTAGCACGGAGCGACGCCAGTGGTTGAAGGTGGTTTGTAAAAGAACGCTAAAAGAATGTGATGCAGTGGGTGGAGTCTGCTTGACGAATGCTATATCGCGTGGCCAGAATCGCAGAATCGCACCAGGTGTCAAAATAAGTCAATTGCTCAACGAGTCGGTGGTTTGAATTTGCCAACCCATTACAGTGTGTGCAGCTGCGCAGGCGCACGTGGCACCTCATGGACGTGTAGGGGGCAGTTCACCAAATGCAAAAAGAAGAATTATGGCGTAGTGGGCCCTTCGCGCGTGTACATACACTAGACATACTAGGGATATTTTGAAACGGAGATTGTTACGCGCACAAACATTCCTTTTCTTGCGGCACGGTTCCCGATTACGCTCTCGCTTTTTACACTTGCAGGCGATGCTCAACCGTCCCCCAAGTTTTTTCTGTAGCTATAGGTGAGTCAAGTGTCCACTGTCGAATCACCACACTCCTGCGTCTCTTTCTTCTCGGTATGGCTGAGAAGGGAAGCAAAGGAGCAAATAGCCAGACTTCTAAAACACCAGAAGGGAGGAATGCCTCGTATAGGCCTGGTATAATCCCGTGGAGTAAATTTCTCCGCTATAGCAACAATAATTGCTGAGGTTTAACATCCGAAAACCACTGTATGACTATGAGGGACGCCGTATAGTGGAGGGCTACGGGAATTTTGACCATCTGTGGTTCTTTAACGTGTCCCTAAATCTAAGTACATGGACCTGAAGCATTTTCGCCTCCATCGAAAATGAGGCCGCCGCGGCCGGAATTCGATCCCGCGTCCTGCGGGCCAGCAGTCGAGCACAATAACCACTCTACCACCGGGGTAGGTTGAAATTCCTCCCCTGTCGGTGAACACCGTAAGAAATAAATCACGGGAAAACAAAAGCCGCGTGCACAGTACAATTTTCTTCCTCTTGCTCTTCACTCTCTTTTCCCCTCCCGTCTTTCCACGGTTTCGCATTGGCCAACAGCTCGCCCCATGCCAGCGCGGCGGCGTATGGTGGCCGGTGCGTGCTACTTCACTGGTGCTAGCGGTTGTTTTACGGAAGTTGTTTTTGCTAGAGGGCTAGGTTGAACCACACAGAGTTCTTCCGAACAGTAAATGTTGCCCGCCAACATAAGGGTCTCAAACTGCCCACTAAAGCGAAATTATCATGTAGCTGCCGATTTTGACAATAGGCATTTATCGGTACTTATCCGCATTAGGCAAAAAGACCAAAAATGGGCATTTTTAGGCACCATAAAAACACTATAAAGCCTTTCTTAACCTCTAATTCATGCTCATTATCAAATAGGGGTGATATGACTGCAAGGATAGAAACAAGATTCTGCCTAAAATCCGGTGTGAAGCTATAAGAAAACAGATTCGTTAACCCGTTTATTGCAAAATATTTTGTTGCAATATCACTTCATTCATTTAATCATTTCATTGCAAAACGCTGTGCGGAGGTTTGACAAAAAGAACGCTCAGCATTCGCCGCGTATCTGTTGCTTTACACACACAAAAATATCGAAGAAATTTGATTGGCACAGACAACTCTCTCGTTGTTAGAGTACAGATTTACCGAAAAAACCGATTGAGTATCGTTCGTCGCTGAAGTGGGTTTGGTAGAACATTGTCGACATTATACGAAAGTCGTGAGTTCAGTTTCCATCGGCAGGCGATTTGTGTTTGAGTTTTTCTTTTTCTTGCATGGTTTGGAGCGTGTGGTTGCAGTTTAACGTTCACGGTAAGCACATTTGCATACCACCTTTCTTTAACTATCCCAATTATGAACCTTATGCGTTGATAATTGTTGTTTAACAGTGATAGATTTTGTCACAAATGTTTCATCAACATAACGGTTGCCTTGTGATGTATATTTCAACCATTACAGAGTGACAAGTGTTTGTGTTGATACGTAGACCGAACAGGAGAAAGTGCCTCCGACAGGGTGGCCAACGTTTTGGTAGGGGCACTTATCTTTCCGAAAAGGCGCTTTGTCATTCTTGGCGTGTTGGTATTGAGGGGGTTAGTGTTGACGTCATATTAAGTGGTGGCACATGTTGCTGTTGGGAATCACCGTCTGGCAAGAATAAAACAACTATAAACCAGATGTGTATAACCCTTGGCCCTTTTAAATAAGGTTGCAACAGGGCTCAGCAATCGCCTCGCGGAGATGAGAGGAGCTAGAAAGGGGGGAACAAAAAAAATTGGACGCGTATCTTCGTTCTTCGCTACAAATGTCGTCGAGAGACGATAGCCCTCTGCCGGCCGTACTACATGCGTCCTCCTCCTCCTTTGTGTTGAATCGCCGCATCTGGCTCATATCGTCACATTTTCAGCGCAGCCCAAGAAACACTAGCATTTTCAGCGAAGCCTATGAAACACTAGGGTATTTAAAGTACGTATCTATGTATTTTCTACTAAAGGAACACACCACCTAATACTTTCGTACTGATGTTGCGCCTGAGATATGCGCAATATTTGCTTTTTGATCGACAATGTTCACACGTATGAACGCCGCTACCAGTTCATGATGGCTGGGCGTTCAGCGAGTGGTTAAACTTTGGCCGGGTGGCTGAATCGGGTCACAGACAGACAAAGAGACAGACAGGCATACAAAAATTTCGGCGTTCGTGTTGATACATCGTGCCTCAGTTAGGCTGGCCGAGTTTTTAATAGGAGGACCTATCTTCCTTAAAGGGCGCCTTATGATTCTTGGCGTGGTAGTATTGAGGGGCTTAGTGTTGACGTGATATCCAGTGGTGGCGCGTGTCGCTGTTGGTAATCGCCGCCTGGCAAGACGAAAGCTGCAAAGGAGATGAGTATGACATTTGCCCTTTTTAAAAAGGTTGCAGGGGCTCAGTAATCATGTCGCAGATTAAGGGGAGCTAAAAAAGGACACAAGAAAGGAGGGGTGGTACAGCAAAACGAGAGCTACAAAAGGGACGACGAAAGAAAGAGCGGGTCACGAGACGAACTTTCGAGAAATTTTCAAGACCCGGGCAACAAGGTTACGCCGGATATACGTAGAAAACGAGGATTAGGTAAACAAACTTTCCACTCTAAAAGGAACACTATCAAAATTCACTAGTACTATTCTTTTTTATTTTTTTTATTTCGCGTATATAGGCTATGTATGTTATTTATGTATGTATGCATGCATGCATGCTATGTATGTATGTATGTATGTATGTATGTATGTATGTATGCATGTATGTATGTATGTATGTATGTATGTATGCATTACTATTCTTTTTATTTTTTAAATCTTACATACAAACAAAGGAGTGAGCATGTGTGTATGTATTCATTCGCACACTACTATTACGTAGTCTGTATCTCTTTTTACCTTCGAACAACTATTCGCTTTACTCTTCCCGCGCATCTAAGACAACTTCTACCAATACATTGTCAAAGCACGCGCCTCCCCAGGAATTTCTTCCCCACTTCTTATTCCGGGTGTTTCTTTTGCTTCTTTTTTTTCCTCAGTTGACATGCCACTTAAAGCCTGTTTCACATGCGATCGGCCGAGAGGCGGCACTCGAGGCGGTGAGCGGCACGAGGATGCGCGAACGTGGCTTCGTTTCACATGCACCGCTTTTGCTCGGCACGTGCCTCTGCGATGCTCAGTGATGGTTGTGGAAAGCGCCCATTATCGGCTGATGTCCTTTCTCAGAGTTTGCTTGTCATGGTGCACTCGAGTTTTGTGTTTCATCAGCCTTCTACTTCAGTGCTCAATTTTCATGCGTCTCAGCCTTACATGATGTAAATGTACAGTGTATCAGGGTACAATTAAACATCTTCAGTAGTCACGTTTATTTCTGTTCCAGCTTCCTTTTTACCACAAACGTCTTGCTGTGCGCTCAAGCACTTGGCCATGGAAAAGCAAAAGAAAGTTGTGGTTTTAAGCTCGCACGGGGCTTTCAGTGGTTTTTGTTCTCGAGTGCCGCAAGGCGTTAGTGCACCGTCTGGGCCGGCAAGCGGATGTAAGCATACCAGTCGACGATATTGTGGGTTCGTGAAGGAGCTCGTCGCTCTCTTTGCCAACGGGCATTCCAGTGAATAGGCAGGCGGCAATTGTCGTCGGGGTACGCGACTATTCATAAGAAGGAAAGAGCAAACTAGTCGAGAGCACTGGGTCATAGTAGTAAACAAGATAAAACAGCAGCATGGGCTGCGAACTACAAGGGCGGAAAGCCGTAGGGTGCCCCTGTCCGAACCCCCCTATGTTGGTGCCACAATTCGACAAAAATGCAAACTTTCAAAATAACACGCGCAACCGATTTGTTTGCTTTGATTAAAGCACCGTCGAGAACAAAGAAATGGAAAATAACGACACTTCTACGCCCAATCCTCGACTCTACCCCTGCAGTGACGTGCTCCCTACGTCACTGCTCCCCCATTGGTTCACCTTGGCACACGCTCTACCGCGAGCGAATTTTTCCAACTGTACCGATATTCATCGCCGCGGCGCGCGGACGCTCTAAAAACCGGTTTCGGGCTCGTGCGACGGCTGCCGCTCCGCTCATGGGGTAAAATTGCTGTCATGTGAAACAGGCTTAACTTTTGAGGCCATTCCCCTTGGCTACGGTGACCTACGGCGACGCTCCAGTGCATGTCTGCCAGTGACTTTACCCATTAAACACGTGTCCTTCAGACACCCTCCTAGTATCACTTAGTGTGCACATCTTGTTTTCAAAAGTGAGCCGCCCGTTTCCCCCGATTTTTAACCGCCTACATCTGGTCCTTCCTATTCAGAGGCTCAATTCAGAGACAAGCAACACCATTTTCTGTAGCCTTTACGGGAGCGGAGCTCTGCACCCCCATGCCGGTTTTTCAAGTCTGTTTCGTGCTCCGCTCTTTCCCTCGTCATGCCCTTCGCGACTCTCGTTTTGCTGTATCGCCTCTACCTTCTAACTTTCCTCTTTTTTTATTTTTAGCTCTCCTAATCTCCGCAATGTCATTCCTAAGCCCGTTGCAATCTTTTTTCAAAAGGGGCAAGGGCTGCATTCATCTGCTTTATTATGGATTTTTCTTTCCAGACGGCGATTACCAACAGCGACACGCGAACGCAGGGGACGTGAAGACATCAGTAGCCCCTTAACACACCATGAATGAGAAGGCGCCTTTAACAAAGATAGGTCCTCCTGTCGAAACGTCGGCCAGCCTGTCTGAGACACGTTCCCCGGCTCGTTCTACGTATCTTATCTTTGTGTTCCCATCTGTCGGCGTCCCATCTTGACATTTAAGTGTTTTGTTTGTAACAAGTGCTTGTGACAAGGCAATGAAGGCAATAGTCGTATTTTGAAATAACGCATCATAACCAATAGAGAAGCTACAAGTCTGGCTTAAAAATTGAACTGTAAAGTGCTCCAATAGCGAAACATGCAAGTGGTAGTCTGCAGTAGAACTACTAGGCATTAGTTTTTAAAATATCTGCGCTGCACTAGAAAATGTCAGCAATGGGCTAAACGAATCCTGAATTATTGGTCATTAGGGAGTTTATTGCTTTAAACTCCGCAGTGATGACAGCCCAGATACAACTTGGACTGCGCGCGTCAGTTCTCTTATTCTCTACTCGTAATGTGCGACGGACGCTGCACTTTCCACAGTGCTTCGTTTGCTGAGATTTTGAGGATAAGAGTGGACATTTCAAACTGCTGCAGCATGCTACCAAGCGGCAAAAATGCCGGTGCAGGATCCACTGTTATTTAACTAGGCAACTTCTATCACACAGAAAAATGTCGTACTAAACAATACTGTCATATTTGTTGTACCAAATGTTTACGAAGCGAATTCAAGCTTAGAGTCTGTAAATACATTTGCGTGTTGCATGTAATGTGAGAAACGGATAACTACCAGCTACGTAATCATTGGTAGTCGCAACACATGCGCAGTTAATAAGCTTTTGTGATGTGCCTTAATTGATAAATATTCAATCATAAGTACCTGGAGGCATTGCTTTAGTTCGATTCCTTTGAAGAGCCGTTGCACAGCTGCGTTCAGCTTGGGCGCGTCTGCTGCAGCAGTGTGCTTGAGCAGGAACTCCAGTCGGAAGCCCTTGCCAAATTTCTCCCGTAGATGCTGGAGCGTGCCCAGGCACATCATGTGGCCCGCGACCATGATCGTAATGCGGTCGCAGGAAAACTCGCATTCGTCCATGCTGTGGGCAGACAGTCATGCGGTGCGCACTGTTACACTAAACGATTTTTTTTGGAATTAGACAATGATCATTTCATGCCTGCTGATTACGGTACCCGCTATAGCCACCATATCAAGCTCATTTAGTGGCAGGGCCTGTATATCCGTTTATTCATCATGTGTAGTCGCGTTGCACCTTAGAAATCTGTAGACCATTATACTCTGAAGTTGGAAGCCCAGTAGTGCTGACGGGCGCACTGCCATCTATGCTCTCGTCGGCGGGCCTCATCAGCGGCTTCTCTCAATTTGCGTCCGGCCCTATATACGTGCTACGACCGTGCCAACGCAGCGCCTCGGCTCTGCTGACGTGGACAAAGCAGTTCTGTGTGTGTCGAAAGCGTGACGAGAACACTGCTGAGGCAGGGACGTATTTGTATTTTTGCACATACGTTGGGAAGTACCCTTGTCGAATTTGTACTAAGAAATAGCGTAGTAACTCTTGAGATATATGTTTAGGTACTCTTTTTGGTCATGAAACTATTAAGTGCGTTAACACCTACCGCCAAAACGCACGGGTTTTAGAGAACACTGTCGGGCAAGCCGTCATCGCGAAGGCTCACTGGCCCAATAGCCCAAAATAGCACTTACAGCGCACGAAAGGAACAACACACAGAGGTACGACGCGGACGGAGCGCTTTGTCTGCATCGTACCTCTGTGATTGTTCATTTTGTGCGTCATAGGTGTGAAGATAGAATCTCAGCATGCCCAAGCTCCCGCTCTATCAAGAACGGCCCAACTCATTAGACCAATATCGCTGTTTTAATAGTGTTGTATACCCTACGACTCAATGCCTTCTTCAATATATGGATGCGAGAGCACTCACTTGTGGGACGTGAGCACGAAAGTCGTCTTCGAGCGCTTCTTGATCTCGGCGATGGCTCGAAATATCTTGTTTCGAGACACGACGTCCACGCCAGCGTACGGCTCGTCGAGAAAGACGAACGGCGGAAGGCCCAACAGCGCAGCGCCTATGGACAACTTCCTCCGGTTGCCGCCACTGGGATGTAAAGGGCGGGAAAACAATCATTTATTAATTAGAATGGTTTCTTCGTGGCAGACTAGATCAGGCGACGCGTTATGCAGCGATACGATTACCCAAGGAGGTAGTAAGGTCATTTCCCGCGTAGTTTAAGTGCGTATCAACTTCAGGACCTGGCTTCTCAACGTCGGCTTGTTTGTTTCATGAGCACGCTCAAAACGAAGTTGCAAAAGAGGCCTAAAACAAGGCTCACGTTGCTCAGAACCAGTCAGAAATAAATTAAGGTTATATAGAATAGCTAAAAATACAGGAATACCGAAGGTTCTTCGAAATTATTAACAAAAAATAGTTAACAATGCTTCCTAAATTTCAAGTTGACACCTGAGCCGCGCAAGAGAGGGCGCCACCGCCTTATCTAGCGTGCGATTTATCCGCCCACCGCCTGCCCTATGGGCGCCTCTCCGGCATCCAATCATGCTGTCCTACGCGCTGTCTTAAGTTTCACGTTAGTGGAGATGCATTCAGCGCAGCTGGCTTAGAATACATCAAGATCAAAAGTAAGAATTTATTAGAAGTGTTCCGTCGGTGCAGCGAAAGACGTTCCAGCCTTCGCGCGTTCATGGCTCAAGCTACGAACTGTGGCTCTCACGTTCCTGAGGCGTCCCACGTTCCTGGAGCGCTGTGTGGTATATGGATCAGCACAGGCTGAGCTTTTTATACTATATCTCAAATTTTGTGGTAATTGACACCGACGTACGGATGCCGAAAGCAAACCATTGTCTTTCAGAAACGAAGGATTTACTCATATGTTTTACATTGCATACTGTTCATTCGATTTTCACGTCAAATAACTCTTAAACTCAAATCGCAAAAATTTTTTGTCACCATTCCACTAACACTAAGTTCATTGTTTTTTTAGAATACTTGCACTAGAGTATATTCACATCGTCCGCCGCGGTGGTACACTAGTGGCGGTTCTCGGCTGCTGACCCGCATGATGTGGGTGGCCACAAGTCAATGGTGGCGAAATGTTTGAGGCCGGTATAGAGTCAGACATCTATGCGCGCTAAGGAAGACTCGATGGTCACAATTTCCGGAGCTCTCCAATAAGGCGTGCCCCATAACTATATCGGAGTTTTCGCACGTAACACGCCAGGTATCCTTACAACACTATATTCAATTTCATTCCCTTGGAAATATTATTCAGCTTGGAAATATAGGTATAAAATAAAAAGTGCAGGTGCTAACAAAAAATTACACCATCTCCCGCTAAAGGGGACCGTGAGGCGATGTGAAGCCGGGGCACTTGCACGATCGCGTTCCGTTGGCGTTCGTTGGGCATGCTACCGACCTCGCGTCGTGGAACGCGAAGAGGAACACTACGCGCGTCGTGTCATCCCTCTAGCCTGGCCGTTAATTCTCACAGGGTGAGCGGAGAACGCGCTCGACAGGCGCGCGAGAGGGAAGCAACGTGGGAGAGGAGAGAGGGGGGGGGATGCGCATGCGCGGGCGCTCATCGTGGCGCTGCGCAGGAGAGAATTTCGGCATGTCGAGCCCGCATTTCAGAGGAGTCAACCGAAGCAAGCGCTGGACAAAGCGCGCAGCGCTCTACCGGCTTGAAGGAGAGGAGACTAGAGGAGGAGAGTAGCGCATGTGCCGCGAGAGCAGAAGCGAGAACGCGGGAGAAGCGTAAGCAGCTGCTGGGAGAGAAGTGGGGAGAGGAACGCGCAGCTGTTGGAGAGAGGGAAAGAGTTGCGCATGCGTAGTGTGAGCGCCGACAAGCAGGCCGCGCATGCATAGTGTGAGTGCGGACAAGCTGGCCGCGGGACACCCCCGAGCAAGAGATGCTTCGCATCTAAAACACGAAACATACATGTGAGAACAAAAGTATGGCAACAACATAATGTGACAACAAGGGCAGTAAGTTTAAAGAACTAGGAGCACAGCAAAAACGGCAGACATACAATCCATGACGGCCTGATTCAAGAAAATATACAACGCGAACGTTGTGTGTATATATCAAAATATAAAAAAAATATTCCTTCTAGAACAAAGCAGGATGAAGAAGTTGCTAAAAGTTACTTTATCAACAAGCTTGCCGAAAGTGTCTGTTCCTGCATTAAGGCAACAATAAGAACGGCAGGAACACCGTGCAGTTACAGTGCGGACACAGTACATAATTTCTATCGATGCCATAGGGTCTAACAAAAAGTTGTATTTATTACTGTAAAATAGAAAGACGAACGGTAAAAGTGATGAAAAAAGCGCTGAAGTAAGAAGGTGATTATGGCAGGCAGGTAAAAATATACACTATAAATGGTGAGCGGGTACAGGCTGTTAAGACTTTTCGAAGAGTATCATGCATATGGTTTCTATCGACGAACCTGTAAACTCCGCATTGTTTTGAAGCATGTTCCGTGAGGTCGACGACTGTTATGACGCTGTCGACCATGGGCTTCAAGTCGCTCTCGGCGATGCCTCGCAGCCGACCGACCAGGTATAGGTACTCGTACGCGTTTAGCCTGTCCAACAGGCCACCCAGTTGGAAGCAGTAACTGATCTGCGACTGCCACTGCAATGCACGAGACGTGGTTCGCCGTCACTGTGCCGATCGTTATCCGTCAATAAGGGCAGGTCTCGTTTTGATTTTGAAGTCGAAAGATGTTGGAGCTGCATAGCACTTTCTAAGAATGTGACGGCCAAAGCCAACTCGCCATGCAGCATTTGAGGCTCAGACAGGTTCGCCAAAGAATTCTTGAAGTTATCGCAAGACAGAAGCTAGGATAGCACTCAGTGGTACTTTGTGGAAAACATATTGATATGAACGAGTCCAAAATAACAGCCTGCGCAAGTTCATTGACAGACGTCCATGCCTTAATGCACCAGAGAAGGTGACGTAGGTGGTGTAAGGCAGTAGTTTTATGCCGATCCTCTATAAGGCGCCGTAAACCACCAAAGGCACCGTAAACCGAACCTCTATAAGGCGCCGTGTGAGAGCATACCGCTGTATACCCAATAGGTGTACGATGAAGATGGGTCTCACGGACAAGATAATGCATGAATGTTTCAGAAGATGCCCACGGACTGCAATAAACTGTTTTGTGTCATTTTATACAAACTTTTTGAAGCATCACGCAATATTCAGGTTTGGAGCAATTTACTGGAGTGGCCCATGACACCTGCATACATATGGTAGAACAAACACAACAAACAACATACACGAAGACACAAGCACAAAACACATACATATGGAACAACAGGTACAACAGTTGTACGCCATTTCGGGTGCACTACTCAACGCTGCGAGCGGCTGTGATATAGGATCCTATCACAATATATATGAAAGGCGAAATTCGAACGTGTTTTGATTTGAAATGCGCAACACGCAGAGAAATGTTATTCTGTCAGAAACGCCAGCTCACCCTTCGGGCGTTCGCGCTGAGCTTGGCCACCGCAGTGCTCGCGTCGCCGTACGACGCACTGATGAGCGCGGCCAACATCTGGAACGTAGTGGTCTTGCCCGCGCCGTTGACGCCGAGGAGGCCGAAGCACTCGGACGGCTGAAGTGTCATGCAGATTCCCCTGACAGCATGCAAGTCGCCGAAATGTTTGTGCAATCTCCATACTAGCATGGAGTTACTGACGTAGTCTCCTTTTTGAATCGCAGCTTCCACTTTCTTCCTCTCCTCGGCGACGTCCTCGTCGGCGGCCTCCTCCTGTCCCGGGGAGTTGTCTCCGGCACTCAAGTAGCCCGACGTCTTGAAGATCATAAAAGCCAGGAACAGCAGGCCTTCCGCGAGAAGGAACGCAAACTCGAAGCCTACTCCGTCCGTACTGAACTCCAGTAAACCTTCCTCGCAATTTGGCCCGATACCTGAAGTAGTAAAGAATGGCGCCGAACTTCATACAGGGGAGAAGTATCTTCTTGCAACGTACGTCTAGTACGAAACGTTATTAGCTCTTGGAGGCAATCTAAAACCCGGCTCAGGCGACGACGAATGCTTGGGCCGCGAGCTGCGCGTTTGGTGCTGTAAGGCCTCGCCACCGAAAGATCACACGCACGTTGTCATGTCTTGCCACAGATTGGCATTTGTCAACCGGTAGAAAGACGATTTCTAACGTGTTGGAACTAAGCCCCCAATGTTTCTAGAACAGTAAACATTTAAAATCAGCCATTTCGTTGGCTACTGACTTGTAATTCGGCCCACCCGTTTCCCGTCAGCATGTCCTGCGTTCGTGTAGTGGAACGGTCGCCCTAACTTAAGCTGTGATTTGAGTTTTGTTTGAAGGCCCCCCTCGCAAGGTCGTGGTATGACTGTTTTGCATGCGTTAGGATATATGCATAACCCCGACGAGCCACACAGGTTCCCTTCAAAAGTTTACACTGCACCTTGTGGTAACTTGATACCCTCCTTGTGCAGTTCCTGACACTGCAGGCTCTTGTCCTCGTTATTCCAGATCTTGTTAAGCAGGGACAGAAGAGCGTATGGAGGCACGGCGTACAGAAGCTCTTGCGTGTATACTGGCGTGTCAAAGATAGCCAAGAATGCGCTTGCTGCAGTGACGATGGCACCTGCAATGGAGAAAAGGCGCCACGGACATGCGATGAACTTAATCAAGAAAAAACAATTCACGTGAATTGAACTTCAGTGCAGCTTTCACGGTATCTCCAGATATAAAAGACGATGCAAGCCAAACTCCCAACTTGAATAAAATTTGAACAATGGAGTACCTCTGAGTGATTCGACCATCGTGATGATGAAAGAAAAAGTATGCACCAGAGACTACGCGAGGAGATTCAGCACACTAACGACGCGCTATACGTTTTGTGAATAACACCTTACATGGCTCAGTAGTAAAAAAAACTATACATTCACGAAAATGCATGCCCTAGTTGCATCATAGGTAGGCGCTTTAACAGGTCGGCTCGTTTTGATTGTGTTTGCTGTAAGCACTGCGGGGACCCAATTCCCCCCAATGGTAGCGCAGAGATGGTTGCACTTCTAAAACAATGCGTTCACAAAAGCTTAGGTTCATCACGCAACATGTAAAGAAGGTGAAGAGATCGATCTCCTGCAAGGTAAGACAGTCGGTGGTTCGAGCTGCGTTCTTTCTGTTTACTAGACCTGTTCTGGACTAGTCCAGCGTAAAATGTATTTCAGAACGGCGTGACTTGCGGAAGTGTAAAACAGAGCTCAGAATCAGGAATCTTTTTTTTTGACAGAGTTCACACTTTTTTTCAAGTGTGTCATAATGACGCTGATGGTTAGTTACACATAAACGAGGTGCAACTCAAGTTTTCTAAAATTTTTCACTTACACTGTATACGTTCTATGTGGTTGTTGCTTAGTTCTTTACACCGAAACAGCAAGGATGCCCACTGCGGCAGCTTCGCGGCTTCAGGTAGCACGCCAGGGCTTATTCAACTCCTTGTTCTTCAACTTCACGCCCACGGTGATACACATGATTTTGTCCTCGATGTTAATGAGCTCCCCGCTAGGCTTGATTTTTATTATTGGGCAGTCTCCACGAGTTTGTCATCTGGGGGCCTTTTTATCGATCCACTTCTTCATATCGGTTGATCATTGCGAATTGTGCGCAGCTATTTTCACATGCGACGGCAGTGTCAGAACGCACAGTGTAGCGAGCGGAAGAAAAATTCAGCCCTTTCGGTTCCTCCTGCACGTAACTTCACGAATTAAGCGGTCCCGTCACCGTCCATCCAGGATACAAGGTTCACTTCAGAGCATACACTCTCCCCTTTTTCTTCGCTTAGTATCCGCATATGGCGCAGATCCCATGCGTTACCTCGAGTGCAGGAAAAATTCATTCTCCAAACAAGGCGCGCGCAAGTGGAATAATGTGCTCCAGTTAGGACCATTTTCTCGTTAAGTAGGCGTTTAGTTACTTGTGGAGACGCTCCCTGCAAAGGGACCTTTGCGGTGCTATTTCGTTTCAATGTGAGCACTTTGGGAGGAGCCCTATAAGTGAAACTTGCCAGGATCCCTCGGGGACGGGGCACCAGTCATCACTGAATCACTGTTACAAGAATAGAGCACACGTAATGCCGGTTTTTTAACTTACATACAAGGCAAAGTTCCTGTCTGCTGGCCTCAAAAAGTTTTGAGTAAACTAATACGGATCCTCCGACTTGCCATATTAACACGGACGTGTTTTATGCCGGAGTCCACCAAGCTTTCACTGACGTATTTCCGTCACATATAAGACGTAAAATTTACACTAACAGGTGACACAGAAAAGAAACAAAAAAGAAAAGTTATTTGTCGGGAATCGAGCCCACCACCCCTCGCTCTGCAGCGCGCGGCGCGAAGCGTCTAGGCCACAAAGCATACGTTCTTCAGCGTATTAACGGCGACATATTAATATACACCAATTACCGCTGGTGGTGCGCGGAGCTCGGAGGCACTTGTTTTCGCTATCACCAACAAGATGGCGCGAAGGGCGCGATGGGTGTGCTTTAAAGGTCGTCGCACCGCTTCCTGCGATGCGCGCGCGCCCCCACCTGTACTTTGCCCTACAGGTTGTGGTCACCCGTGCGCGCACGCTTATCTCGTGATGGGGATTGTTTGTACGTCTTGTGCATTCGCCGCAGATTTTCGTTGAAGTTACAGAGTGCACGAAGGTCACTTCGCTTGTTGCAGCGGCCGCGTTTGCCAAATGAGTACACTGCTGAAATACAAAGAAGTAACCACTGTGACAGTATATCGCGCTCGTCCTGTGTGTGCGCTTTTTATGCATACTTTGCGCTTTAGCAGCACGCTAGAAGTTTCGAGCTGCGTGCCGTTCTTCGCGTGACATTCCAATTTGTTGCTATCACGTTCATTGCTTTGCCGTTGCGGCGAAACAATGCACAATGAACGCTCAACTACCTCTGTGAAGACACGTTTAACTTTCGTGTTATACCGATTCCGATGACGGATGGACCAGCCATGTCTTTTCTCATTCATATGTGACTTTGAATGCCCTAACTCATAGAATTGGCTCTAAGTATTTGCCATGAATAGGCGTACACTGGGTTCACCATTAAAGGGGGTTAGTTGCCCGTAAATCGCGTTTTGGTTTACCTCCAATGTAGAACAATAGGAAAACCGTAGCCACTGCAGAGCCTGACGCACTCGAGTACTCCGCCATCACGTAGCAAGCGCCAATAGCAACTGGCCCAAACGACAAAAGGGCACTGAAGAGCAAAGCTGTAAGAGAAAGAAGAAAGACATACATAACCTATGTTATTTCTGCAACACTGTCGCTGAATAACCGCCGCAGTAGTGTAGTGGCCATGGTGCCCGAGTTCTGGCCCAAAGGACGGGGGATTGAATTCCGTCAGCGGCGCCGCCATTTCGATAGTGACAACATGCTAGAGTACCGCTTAGATTTAGGTGCACGTTAAAAGGACCTGTCGTGGTCGAAAGTTCCAGAGCCCTCCACTGTGGCATATCCGATTACCATATTGTGTATTTGGGACGTAAAAGCCTAACATTATTATTATCTGCCGTAGAAATCGCCATCCTGTCTGACTGCGACCACTTTTTCTGACGAAGCGGTCAGTATAAATTAACACTGATAACATGAAATCAAACTGAATGAATAAAAGCTGCGATAGCAAGCGCAGCTAGCTTGTCGACAACTTTGCAGCATCAAATGCGTTGAAATTATGTTAATTTTCAAATTATCTATGCACACATGGCTTCCTCATTGATAGTGCGCATTCTGCCTATGTCTAATTGAACAGAAATATGCTTGCTCAAGTGCTCAACGGTTAAACGTAGCCCCTGCGCAGTTTGATCCATATTGTTGACCCCATTTTTAAGCACCTGTAGAGTAATACCCCTACGCAGGATTCACCGTGTGAATAATAATTACTTCTGCGCACTGTAGCGTTACAGTGCCTCAATATCACGCCGTTTGGTCCATATTTTCACTAGTGGTTAACCAGTAAATATTGAAGCACTCAACAACACTGCTACAACAGCAAATAATCATAGCGTACTTGCTTACCCAGTCTATACTTCAGCGCTTACGCATCATTCAGGTGCTCGTCCCAGCACTCGTATCCTGCCATGCATTCTAGGCTTTAATTTCGGAGTCTTAATAAGGTTTTTTATTGAAGCCATTTTTATACCAGCACACATTATACACCACGATGATGATTTCATTTCACTAATTTTCTTCTTGTTGATCATCATTAAAGCCTGCTAATCAGGTAAAAAAGCTCGGCGTAGCTTCACTAGTGGCTTAAGGCTAAAACACAGCGGAGCGTAGTTGGCATTATCGAGCGGGCGCGTGCAGTGTCGAGGCGAGGGGGGAGGGGGGAGGTTTGAGCTGAGTGGAGCGCGCGACGGCCGTGCGCATGCGCAGCAGTAATCAGCATGTGGCGGAGTAGTGGTGAAGCGGGCGCGGGCAGTGTACAGGTGGCAAGCGAGTCGGGCGCAGCTGCGTCATGACGACGTCACGGCGCACGCACAGTACCGCACCGCTGGTCGGAGACGTGTGTCTGTCGGGCGGAGCGACTGTGAAGCCACGCGCACCTGTGTGGTGGTTGCTAGGCAACGCGGGGTTAGGTCTTCAACTGACATAGAGTGTTAATGCATGCTTGTTTGTAGATCCTGAAGTACTGAAGAAAAAAGCGTTCAGACGGGACATAGAAAGAAACGACAAGACCAGGCGCTGTTTTTCAGAAGTCCACTTGCGTCATCAATTCGCGTAGTTTTTTGTCCGCGATGGAAAGCTTGCGGCAGGCTTAATTAGCTGCGCTGTTAATGAACGTCGTGGGTTACTGTTGTGCACATAGGCGTGCGCAGGGTTCCCCATCAGGGGGGGGGGGCAAAGGTTCATCGCAGCGCCCCCCACCCTACTAAGTCAATGTACGGGGCAGACTTTTGCGCCCCCCTCTGCCCCCTCTGCGCGCACGCCTATGGTTGTGTACCTGTTGTAATCTCTGTACTCCCTAAATGTGAAAAGGTCTGGTTACCGGCTGTGCCTAAAGAGTAGAAGCTGAAGATGTAGTGAATGAAGCACCATGCCACGCAGTAGATGAAGTGGCAAACGAAGTCGAAGACGAAGTGGGCAAAGATGAACTCGGTGCCCGAGATGCCCGTCATGAGTTGCACATCCCGAGCGCCGCTCAGTCGCTCGTCCACCGGAAACGAGGCGTACGCGGCGAACGACATCGTGTAGGTCAGGGCCGCCAAAATCACCCAGTACAACCAGCCCTGTACTCTGGACATGAAAACGAGTAATATGGGCTCGAACGGAATGGCGACCAGGTAAGTAACCGTGATGTTGTTCTGCAGCGTCGGCTGCGCCGCGAGTACTCGCAGCCAGGCGGTGTACACAAGGTTCATGACAATTGGAGATGTGGCAGCTACTCGTCGGGTTGGGCATCATGCGTATGCTGCGTGGAAGGGAGTTGATATCGCCATGTCAGAGTTCACGGTTGCAAGGAAATGCATCGCACAGTGAACTTGTAAGTAACATGAAAGTTCCAAATATTCAGGTCCCTTCGCAATTTCTAGCACTTCCAATATACCTCTTGCCTGCGTGGTCTGAACATGTAGCGTATAAAGTGACGCGAGCATTGATGGCCGAGAAGAAGCCACAACCGACTAAATTATATGGGCCAAGCAAGGCCGGAAGCACTAAAAAGCTCGTTTTAGGCGCAAAAATAGGCAGGCAAAACAAGTATATTTGGAATAAATTTTCACATAAAGAGATAATTTCAAAGATGACCTCTATCCACAGGAAAACCGTTATTGCTCATCATCATCATCATCATCATAGTCTGCAGGCAAAGGCCTCTCCCATCCGCCAATATTTGCTTTCTGTCCCGTTATACCTGCAAACTTCTTAATCTCATCTACCCACCTAAGTCTCCCCATCACGCTCAGGCTCATTACTAGAGGCCGGATTTGCCCGGCCCATTATTTCTTCTTCTTGCACTAAACTCCCGTTTGTTCCCTGAACTCTGCTCTCTTCCTGCTCGTTACACCTATCATTTTTTTATCGCTCGCTGCGGCAATTTAAGTTGCCTTTGTAAGTCTCCAGGTTTCTGCTCCGTAAATAGGAAGGTTATATACCTTCCTCTTGAGGGATAGTGGTAGAAACAATGTTTTAGGTTATTTCTTCCAATGGTTCGGCTCCGCGGTTAATCGTAAATATAGGCACAAGTGCTGTTCTCTAAATTTTCTTTAGTTTTACATATTAATAACTCTTCTATGCAGATAATTTCAAACGAATACGTGCGCGATACTCTCCATTAACTCTTACCTCTATAGGGCCCTACGACAGGAAAACAAAATCGTGTCTCCCTGCCGTACGCCCTTCTTTATTATTCTGTCGCTTTCTTTTGGAGGCTATAGTCTGTGGATCCGCTGTAGATGGGACAAAGGCGCCAACATTCGAACATAGCCTGCTTTGTCCCGCACGGTTAGCCCTCCCTGTTCTGCAGAGTGAGCGAAGTGTCCACTGTCGAGTCAACACACTCCTGAGTGTTTTTCCGGCATGACTGAAGAGTGCAGAGCAGGAGCAGACAGCCAGATTGCTAAAACACCATGAGGGAGGTATTCCTCCTATTGGCCGGGTCGAATTGCGTAGAGCCAACTTCTTCCCTGGCAGTGAACCACTGGCGTAATCAGGCGAGGGGGAGCGGTAATTTTTTCACTTTTGCGTGTGTGTACATACGCGCACACGTACAAATGCATGCATGAACATAAAAAAGTATGGTTGTCCGCCCACCCCCCTCCCTTGAAAACGATTTCTGGCTACGCTACTGCAGTGAAAACCTTAAAAAGTACATTACAAACAAAACAAAAGCTGCGTACACATCATATTTTTCTTTGTTTTTTTCGCTCTTCACTCTCCTTTCCGCTGACCTCTCTCCGCGGTTTTGCATTCGCCAACCGCTCGAGCCATGTCAGCGCGGCGGCGAATGCTCGCCAGCGTTCCCGCTTCACTGTTGTAGCGGTTTTTCGTTGGTTGAACTAGAAGACTAAGCTGAACCTTATATTTCCCAACAGTCAATCTTACGCGGTAACATGAATAACGGTCTCAAACAGCACCCGGGAGCGAAACTTGAGACTAAAAAGCGTTTATATAAGCGCCGATTTTGAAAATAGGCATTTATAGGCATTTGTAAGCATTTAGGCGCGAACGCCAAAAATAGGCATTTATAGGCACTACAAGAACACTATAAAAGCCCTTCTAAACCTCTAATTCATGCTCATATATGAAAATGGCTCGATAGTAGCGCAGTGAACAAAATAGGCATTTGCCTAAAATCCGGTCTCTACTCATTACATATGGCAGTGGTAAACGGCAAATGAGGTACATCAGTTAGACGAGTGTCTACCACACATGATACAGTAGTGTACTAATGTACCGCGTCTGAACTACCTGGCTATGCATTGTTTTCTAATGGTTAGCTCAAAAGACTGCAAGTGTGAATGTTAATAATCACGGTATTAGCGCGCTGCTTAAGCAAGGTACCAACTTGCTAGTAACCACGTTCTAACACACTCGGAAGTTTTCTCCAGTATTCATCCTGTTTTTTAAGAGGTCCAGGACGTTCACTGACAGTTCCATGCACGGAACAGCAGTTTTCACCATTCATTTTGTTTTCCTAAAAGGAATACTGGAAGTATTAGACTCTCTCAAACGGAGCTTGACTTTTCGTTTGAGAAACCGTCTCCAACTTCACACCCAGCAGAATTAGAAGCTCTTCGTAAAACTTCCTTGCTGAAAGCTACTCAGCAATGTGCATCAGCCGCGTCAGAGGCTGTTAGGGCTAACACACTACTAGTGTCGGCTCCTTCAAGGCAGACCACCGCTGTGGTCACAACATTTAGAAATGCTGCCCTCCCGGCTCGACGAATTTCGGCCTACACACTTACGTCTCGCCCTTGGACAGCATCTGTCTTACTTTTACAGCAGTAGACACAGCCGCGCACGTTTATTTGCTGCTCTATTAAGGCACCAAGGCCCCATTGAATTAGTTTCACGCTCAGCAAATCTTTGAACATTGACGTTCGCGGAAGACAGAAGCCCTGTCTTGCGAACGTATAGCGAGAGGCTATCTTGAATAAAACTCATACGTTCCTTCCTCTTTCAGTAACGTACTCTACTGCTGGGGCCCCTTGTAACGAGACATCGCACACACCACTTTTCTACGCTCTCCCCTGGAATCTCCGTGGTGAATTTCACCAGTACTTTGGCAGCCCCGCATATTTCTAGCAATTTACGACCACTTCCGCCCCCCTTTTTGCTCCATTAGCTGTGCCTGGCCGCAGTGCGATGCCACCGCCGCTAGTCAGCGGACCCGTTACTCATTGTAAACATACAAAGGCCAACACCCGGCCGTCAATCTGTAGGACACATTTTTCGAAACCTGCTGAAGCGAATTCACGACTGATCCTATTTACCAGCCCACACCAAGCAAAACCTTTGTGGGCGATGTCGGCATCGAATTTCAATGCCGCAGTTGTACCGGGCAATTTAGGTTAAACTCAAGGCAGGGTAAAGCGTGCATATCGCAATAGCTTCCAAATAAGGTAGCATTGCACTAAATGCGTCGTTTTCGGCACTTCTTACTTCACAAAAAAATACAGGCTATCATCTTCTAGGTATTCAATTGTAAACGAGTCCAGTCAATAGTGAGTGGCTCCACGGTTTCTCCTGCTGTAATGTGATCACGAATACTATCGTTCTAATCAGCTTTGTTTACCATCTCAAGTTTATAACCCAATTTTACGGTACTAGCATCACCATGGGATGAGTCGATTCACTCACGTGCTAGACTGAAATGCCACGGCCATTGGATAGGTCATGATGTACCCTGCGAAGTCATCTTCCATAATGTCGCTGAGCTCCTTCTTGACGTCTTTGGTGGTGCGCACGGTGCAGCCCTGGGACTCAATGAGTACCCTTAGTGCATTGCTCACATTGGTGGCCGGTGCCTCGCCGAGCACGACTGTTGAGTCCGGGAATTGGGTGCTCAGTCCGATCGGAACGTCCAGGGTCTCCTTCTGCTTCTCAAAAGTCTTCAATAGGCTCTGCTGTGGCGCAAGCCACGTACCCATCGCTAAAATTGCAAGTGGCCCCAGGAAGAAGAAGAGGTAGAGATCCCAGCTGCGCACGAGGCTTAGTAGTCGCTTGTAAAACAGGGCGCCAAACGATCGTGCCATTGTGCGGTGCTTGTTGATGGGCCTAGAAACAGCTTCGATGTCTTTTGCTGCAAGGCGGATAAGGGGCGTAGCCGTGTTACCACTTAGAGGCAGCTCACACTAAAATGCTAGGAAAAGTAACGTCTAAAAGGGAAGTTAATTTCTATGTTCACTTATTGCTACAAACTCCCCATACCGTACAAAACCACTGGGGCACGACTCAGTCAAAGGTCGCTTATCATGGTATGTCAGCCTCTTGAGATAAAAAAGAATGACTTTCGATGGAACTGCACAAGTACATCCTCGCGTTAGTACCACCAGAATATGTGGTTGTATCCTCTTAATGTCTAAAATGCCCCGATATCATTTGAACCTTGTTACCCGTGTATATATTCGCACCCCACCAGATCAGTTCAGATGATTTTCCGTATTTGACAGTCACAACTATGAAAGTTGTTGTCCAGGGAGGCGGACGCAAGCCACGTAGGGGCTATCCTTGAGGAATATTGATAATGTGTCCTAGTACCCACAATGGGACGGAAAAAAGCCACGGACCTCTCGAGCGTTGAATTTCAAGTGATACCAACGTTGTAAATAACGTGCCTCTTTAGTTGTTGCAGAGGTTGAACAAAATTACAGAACAAAGGCTTGAAGCAGCAGCTGTTTTTCATCGTGAGCTAACCACCACTACTTAATTTGGTGTAAGCCTAACGCTGTGCCATTTCACTTTACTTGTAGTATACTCATCAGGACCACCCATATGTAGCATGTGCGTGCATATATTCAATATGCGACTCAATATACTGTTGAGTAGATAGATTTATGCCATTCCTGAAATGCTGTTGCCACGGCTTAATTCAGCAGAAGATACACTGAATATTTTTTCAGCGCTTGAATGCTAACTCGTGGTACTATCCGTTATACGCTAATGGATCGCGGATTACGGTCAGGGTTGCCAGATTTCACTACGTCGCGAAAAAATTGCTAGAAAATTGCCTTGGCTACTTGGATACTTTTCTGACTGCTTTTGAAATAGCTTGGCTGTTATAAGAACGCGATAGAGATATGTGGATCTCATACAGTAGCGCACGCTTATAAAAGATTTACGCCTCCGCACGACTAGATCAGTTCAAATCTTATCATGGTCTCCCGTCATCATTGCCTATTGGATGCAATCAATGTCACAATAATTTCATCTAAAATATCCAAAACTTTGGATGTCTACAGCCCCTCCTGGAAAAGGGGCTGCGTTATATTCGAATGGAAGTTAAAGGCGCGTGAAAAGCAGTCGTCGATTTCTAGCCACGTTGTTTTTGTAAACGCTAGATTTCTGAGAGAAGAGTAAGTGTGCTCATGCATAATAACCTTGTCATCAAGATACTAGAGAAAAAAATGACAAACGGAAGATAATTTCATTACCTATATGTTGTGCTTTAAGAGGAATTGTTCGGAACATACCGTCCACAGGATCTTCTCGGCCCTTTCCTCCAGGTGCCCAGTCCATGTTGATCCTAGCAAAATACAAAAAATACGCGCAACGTCAATGGACTTAACGTTGTGAAAGCTTATACACTGCGGCTGTTGGCATCAGCGCACCTTTGTCCGCTTTCGCCAACGCTCAGCGCGCTCTTCCTTCTCTCTCGCCAGCGCCACCTGTGATCGAGCGCGCGCTACCACTGGTGGGCTCCTTTCACCGGCGCAGCCAATCGCGCTCCTGCTATTTCCTTTTCCCCACACGACCTGATTCCCTACCACCATAGCCTCGCTTTTGCTTTCCTCCTCTATACTCAGCTTCACCCTCTCCACGTCGCTAGCTTTCTCTTCCAGGCTCAACTAGCTACACTACTCCTCCCATTCACCCACGTTATCTTTACGCATGCTCTACCTCTCATCAGGCTTCAATCTCGCAGACGGGGTAAAGTGCGGGCGACGATCCCCAGGAATTTACCTAGACATTACACAGCCCCGCTCTTAAAACAGAACGCAACGATGTGCAAACACTCCTGGTTCGACAAATTTTCAAAATACAGTACATTGATATATGCACTTGCGGGAGAGTACTGGGCATTGCTTTAACTCATTTTGTTAAGGAAGCTACTCATGCACGCGCTCGAAAGCTTGCCTACATATCCATCGGCATTCATACACTGATGCGTTTTCATTCGCAGATGATTTAAGCTCTTTCAACATACTTCAAGTAGACGTCTTTCATTGAGGCGACGCTGACTCCTATGCTCGATATGCCAAGTCTTCCCATGGAACTTTCCAGAGTCTTGAACATCCCTGGGAACTGCTTGTTTTCCATGGTACCTAAGGCGATGCACACTTCTTCGTGCTTGTCGTCGTCCACTACTGCATGGGGTATGGTCTTCTGGACAACACCCATGACATCTTTAGGTTGAACGCTCGTGGCAATTTGGTAAACGTCACCTTATATCCAACACCTGCGTGGATGCATGACACAGATTATCAGCCTTCGTAACAATCAGTGACCTCAATGACACACTGCTGATCACGGGGTCAAAGACTCAACTCTCGGTTGACGAATACACAAAGTTTGTTTCACCGTCGTGATAGGGATCAGGTGGGCATTGTAGCGGCAATAAATGAAACTGATTAATCGACTACAGTCATGTGGCTCATTTCTGGGATGCGCAACGCATGTGATCACGTCGGGGGAGAGGATTTCATGTTGTATTTTCTTAGCACATTCCGACACATTCCCGATGATTTTTTTTAAAAAAGACGCAACAACACGTGCCTGCACCCTCCAGAGTCTAAGATGGGTCTTTGACAATTTAACCGGACACAGAAAAACGCAGAAAAACATCGGGATGCCTAGTACTCTACTGATCTCAACTGTGGAACAAAAATAACAAACTTTATTTAAACGTCAGTTTGCATAAGCTGTTATTGCGTAACTTTCGTGTACATGCAAGTCACATCACATGCTGCCTTGACTCATTCGATTGTTTATCTGAAGCGGTCGAACTGTCATGCTGAACTGTCGCTTTCCGTCATCAATGCTATGTTAGTCGTTGCTTCTCATTTGCCTTTGCCCGAAGAACTAGTGGGTAGGTTCAGGAACATGATCTAGGCAACTGAGCTTGCTCAAATTGTTATCGCATGTCTAAAGCGAATTTCGCGTCCTTCAGTGAGGCAACAGACAGTAGCGAAGGGCGAATGATAAATTTGGTAGGCCTTGCAACATGTTCGTTCCATAACCGATTGTCGAATGACGTAAAATGTTGCTTACTAGGGTAATGTCAAAAGCACATCAATAGAAGGTAGGATAGTGCACCCATGAGTACACATTCCGTCAAATATATCCACCCTAATCGGATGGCGTCAATTAATTTAGAACAGGTATACCAGAGTCACACGGCCACCATCGATCTCTGTTAGGCTCCATAGATGTAATACTCAACTAGGAAGTTCGATGGAGATGGAGTAGTGGCCGTGTCGCACGGCAATTTTACGACCTCGGTCGACCGAGGTCTCACTTACTGGTCGACCCCCGGAACCTCCAGAAATTACAAAGGTAAGAGAGGTTATGCCCGCATACCACGAAATCATCGCACAGTACAGACTAAATCGGCAAAGATACCCGGGAGCAGACAGATCACTCAGTAAGGAAGAGGAGCTTATGCGGCGAAAATTACAGACGGGGGGTTTTCCGGACCCCGTACACTACTGCAAGTGGTGCCCGGAAGTATTCAGGTCGCAGTGTAAATTTTGTGACGAGGCAGCAAATTCGGTCCACAGTGCGTGGACATGTTCGACACAATATGATAGTTCGCACACTCTAGAATCCTGGGAGGCCCTTCTCCGAAGCTCAGACCCCAACGTCCAGGAGGAAATCAGTCAAGCCCTTGCTGCTACCGTGCTTAAGGAATTCCGGCCTACGGCTAGGAGTGACGGTGGGAGTACACATTCTTCTGACGTGCATTGGCTGACTTTCTAATAAAGTCTTCTCTATCTCTCTGCAGAAGAAACCCCAAGGGGTCTAACAGAAGCTGCTACGCCTAAGTCCGCATGCTAACGCGTGTTGTCCCGCTGAAAACACTCTTCATTGTAAGCATGATTGTAAAAGCAATAATTTATTTAAATTGAAATGAATTCATTTGGTGCTTCTCACAGAAACGTGTTCCTGCAAGCATGTTGCCCGTAATGTTGGCAGCAGTACTGCCAACTGTGCACAATTTTTTTTGACATGCATTTTTTCTGCGCGCGCTGATTGTCAAACACGCTGGAAGCTGTCATTCATTTCTGCGAAGTTGCGCTACCACCTAGATGAGTCTGTCTTTTCCAATATAGGATGAGCACTGGTCTCACGTGAAGTCCATGAAACCCCCGCTGCGGATAGGTACTAACAGGCACTCAGGCCAAGGGAAGTTTGGGGGAAGTTACTTGTATTAATTGTGATGTAAATAGGAAGAAATTAAAGTGGACGTAATGATTACAAGCCGCCGGCAAGGACAATAGTATGCACGAAAAGAATGTTCCACACTCGCCGCCATGGCTACGAGTGGCGCTGATTAACACTCCCGAGTTTAAATGCACACATGTGCCCAAAAAAATCGATGGGAGGATGACCGCTGCCGTAGCTCAACTGGTAGAGTATCCGCCGCGTTATTCGAAGGTTGCACGTTCGGTCCTTGACGGCTGCAAGCTATCTTTTGTCCCACTTTAATTTCTTCACGTTTTTATCACAATACAAATACCATTCCCTCTACTTTCATTGGCTCGATTGTATGTGAGTACTCTCTAATTTCGTGTCCAATAAAGGAAAAAGGAGACCTCAAAATTATTCTTTCTTTCGTTGCTGCGCACGGGTCGCACGACAGTTCGCATGGGCTGCCGGCATGACTGCTGGCATCGACAAATGAGGAAGAATCCACGTCACTCACTGCTATGACGTTTGGTAATGTTGACGTAGAATAAGGACCAGCTCATTAAAAACAGAACTATATACAAGGACGTAAACGCAAAGCTGCGCACGGACTCGGAGACACTTATTCGAAATGGCGGCCCAACGGTTTTTCGCAAGGCGTGGTGCGGAGAATATGTGCGCTTATGCGCGTATATTTTTTTTCGTTAAACGCACATTAGGAATGGATTATCCAGTGAAAGAAGATTTATTATTGATAAAGTTTAATATTCCGTTGACTGCGGTTGTTTTCAAATTGCAGTTTTTTTCGGAACTACAGGACTGCCTTTACGAAACGCTCCGTTTAACTTCCTTGGCGTAAGAGAGACCGTGTGACACCGACCGCATCTCCCATGACGTAAAGACGAGGGAGTCAAACAAAGTTCGTGGATTGAGGTGTGACAAGGGTATTAGGTTTTCGTGTCTGCTTTGAAAGGCCATGTTTCAAGCTATGAAATATAGAGCAGTAGACACCAAATAGTTGGCAGTAATTAAATATACTCTCTTATATTTTGGATACAGGCGTTCGCGTAAAATAGGAGAATTCAAATCCCTGCTGCGAAGAACCCACTGCCGCTTTGGTATTTCGAAAGAAGGGGCCTCTTGTAATGACTGCGGTGTACTTAAATTTTACCTTATGCATCGGAAAAGCCGAAACCGAAGCGAAGATTAGCGCAACTAGTATACGACAAGAATGACGCCAATGGTTCCAACGATTTCATTGGTGTTGGGAATTCTGTTAACCTACGTATGCCTTCTATGCTATAATGGCAAGCACTGCCGGCATAGCCACGAAGTCGATTGTTTTTTATGTAGCTAATCTCCTCCATTCTAGACATCTCGGAAGAGTGTGTGAGTAGCGCCCTTCTGCGTTTCGGTTTTGGTTTCGCCGAGGAAATTGGTGAGACCTGGAAATCTCAAGCGATAATAGACCCTGCGCAGGAAGAGCTCCACACCGCTTGTCTGGAGCTCTTTCTGCGAAGGCAACGAGAAAATATTGCATTTCCCTTATTTCTGAGGATTTTCGGGTACAAGCTTTGAAACGCCATTTATTTTGCGGACAGTTCTTCCGACAATGTTGCACTTTACAATAGTTTTCCGCATATTATTTTCAGACCTACCGTTCTTTCCTCGTCCAATTCAGTAATGATGAGTTGCAAATCGTCTCCTGAGTTACTCATTAATGCAATGTCATCGCCCCGCTGTCGTGGTCTAGTGGTCATGGCGCTCGACTGCTAACCCGCAGGTCGCGGGATCGTATCCCGACCGCGGCGGCTGCATTTTCGATGGAGGTGAAAATGTTTAAGGACCGTATACTTAGATTTAGGCGCACGTTGAAGCACCTAAAATTGGTTGAAATTTCCGACACCCTCCACTAAGCGTCTCTCATAATCGTATCGTGGTTTTGGGACGGTAAACCCCAGATAATATTGTTAATGCAACGTCATCAGCGAATGGCAGGTTACTAAGTTATCCTCCACTTACTCGTCTCCTGAACTCTTTCCAATCTAGGGCCCTGAAAACGTCCTGTAAGCACGCGGTGAAGAGCATTGGGGAGATTGTGTCTCCCTGTCTTACACCCTTGTTTATTCGGACCAAGCATGAATTACTTGAGAAAGAAATAAACGATTGTTTATAAGCTTACCACATGCTTTCTTGAGGAACGTTGTCGATCCAGTGCACACGACACTGCCGGCAGCCATGATGACTATCTGGTCGGCAATGGCGTCAGCCTCCTCCATGTCGTGGGAGGAGAGAAGAAGTGTCCTCTGCTTTGCCACTTTCTGCAAGACGTCCCACACGATCCGCCTGGTTTCCGGATCCATGCCCGCCGTAGGCTCATCGAGAATCAGGAGCTGGAGATGAGATGATTGTGTTTGATTTCGTAGACTTGTTCGAATAACTAGCATGCAGTAGAAAAAGGAACCAAATGGTCTCTAGCAAAAAAAGCTGGGGGCCATGTGATTATTCATTTAAAATGATTCCAAGGACTGCGAACGACTGGAACGATTTCCAAGCGGCCACCACACCATCTGTGAGGCTGCTACGGTAGGAACTGTTGATATCACTTACACTTATACTTCTTTAATGGCTACATAGCTTTAGAACAGGAAAATACGTAAAAAATAAATGAGTCACGTTGGTAACCCCGAGCCTTTTACGTGCACGCTTTAATATACCTGTGCAATCATGCGCGCGCTGTATTGATATTGAAGATGGAGCCCGATGCGTTGTATAAACTTTATGAACATCACTGGGGTCGCGACAACGTGCCGCGTGCATAGACTCTTGAGAAGAAAATTGCCGCACAATAAATGTGTGGTAAGTACGAGTATGGTTAATTGATTACACGCTAGTGATGCATAACTATCGGTAAATTGGCTATCGATAGCATCGATAGTTTCTTTGAAACAATCGATAGTGTAAACAAACTATCGATAGTCGAATCGGTAGTACCATCGGTAACATTACTAGCGATATTACTGCCGGGCGTATTTATTACATTGTGTTGATGTATTCGGTTTTCACCCACAGACTGTTAGCAGCGTTTGACGCAGATCGCGCCGCAATGTTTGAGAAGCTTCGCGATTGTTTGAGGTCATTTTGTTAAGATTACGCGCCGGACTCGAATATTCAAGTTTATTCGATAGCTTGCGCGAGCCCCAGCGATAACCCTGGAAGGTTTGATGACTGATGTATAAAAGATGACGAGTTCCACCCATTATCAGATTACTCGACGGCCAGCGACTGTTCTCGCCGCAGTCAGTGCGCAGCGTGTATCGCTTGTATTCTGAGTTTTGATTTTCTGGGCACAAGTTCGACCAAATGAAGGTCTTCCTATTTCCCAGTCTTGCTGCAGCATTCTTAACCGTCACATCCACGTGACAAACTGTCCATAGTGGTGCGAATAACGCTGCTGTTGATGGCTGGCCAAACTGCCAAAATATTCGCGATAA
Source organism: Rhipicephalus sanguineus (assembly GCF_013339695.2). Lineage (NCBI taxonomy): Eukaryota > Metazoa > Arthropoda > Arachnida > Ixodida > Ixodidae > Rhipicephalus > Rhipicephalus sanguineus. The sequence continues at coordinate 87,146,175 of NC_051183.1, forward strand.
CCTACTATCAGCTTCGCTTAATTTATGAACAAAATTTTTGGCTGGAGGAATTATTTGCGCAGCTAAAATGGCGGCATATGTCCATCAATAAATTCATATTTAAAAGCAAGCAGTTACATCTAACAGTTAACAAACTTAGTTCTTGATAATGTTTTATTTTGAAATCATAAAATGCAATATAAACTTGAAGCCGCGCAGTTCCACCACATGTAACGGCTTCCTTTCCGCTACAGCTGAACAGTTTGACTTTATGATCCAGTGTCAGGAAGCACTCTGGTGAAGAACACAAGCATGTACTCTTTCTTGCCCTTCAGCCTGCTCCTCCGGCTCCACTATGTACCACGCACGCGGGGAGCCGAGTTTATTCTGCAATGAGTTCCCGCTGTTGATTTTGAACTATAGATAGCATCTTTCACCATCGATGGTTCGATAGCGACTCAGCTACCGATAGTATCGATAGTACCATCCATAGCTCTGCATCACTATTACGAGCACACATCTGTGTACTATGCAGTCAATCAGAAAAAAAAATTGAAAATTTGAGCCGTATCTGCGGGAAGTACATTCAGATAACATAGCAAAAAATACATTGAAATTGTGCTGTAAGAATTTTTTATTTTTTTATTTATCGAAAATACTTTACAGGCCCGAAGGCATTGAGTAAAGGGGTTACAGTGAAATCCGATAATGAACAAAATATCAAAATGAACAAAGCTACAGTGCAGGTTATTAACAATAACAAAAAAATACTTCGTAATAAAATTAACAATGCCATGAGTCATCGTAATTCAATAGTACACGAATAGCAGATTACAGCACGTTAATCAAAACAGAGCGCAACACTTGACAATTTAAAAGTTTGAATGAAATAATAAATAAGTGTTTGAGTACATATAGGATGCTTTACTCTGTATGTAAACTCTGGAAGGTTAGCAGTGTCTTCACAACACAAATTTGCCGGATTGTTTTTTTTTTCAGTGCTATACTTTTATTAGGCTAGAAAGAGCTGTACACACACTCACCTAACCGCTAAATGCGTAATGGGATTCAGTACAATAAATATAAGGTTAGAGATAATGGACATCGATTTAATTGGAGGGCAGAGACAGGTAATATTTTTTTGCACGGTTATGAGGAAGCAGAAGCTGGAGAGCACGAGGGTAATCAGTGCGACAGGTGCCCCTAAAAGTTAACTATCAAATAATTTACAAAGTATAGGCACAACTCCAGTGGTGGTAGTAAACGGTGAGATGCAATACAAACGAATATATAAATTCCAGGCATACAAGGCTCTCAACGTTCGCAAGGAAAGGGTAGTGAAAATGGGGTGATTATGATCGAAAATGTCCGAATTAGGAAACGGAAAGTCGCAGATGTGTTCAAAACAACGATTGCTCTCTTCTAAATATTCCAAGGACTTACATCTGGCTCTGAAACGAGGGTCATGGCCATGCTTAGCCTCCTCTTCATTCCGCCAGAGAGCTCTTTGGGCATGCTGTAAGCCTTGTCTCCAATACCGACTAAGCGCAGTGTGTCCGTGGCGGATTGGTAAAGACGGCTTCTTCGTGCTCCCTTGAGCTGCAAAGAAGGAATGTTTACACCTGTCTAGGCATTCAACCGGAATGGTGCTGAGAAGGGCGTGAAAATCGTTTACACTTCCAACAATCTTGACTCGCTGTGAAAGGTCGCTACAGTTGGCAACTTATCACGGAAAATGAAAATTGTGAGTGCATGGGCGTGATGTTCTTCGGACAGCACCTTAGACTCAATATTAGACTTGCATCTATTTATATTGTATAGTGCTCAAAGAAAGAGGACATTCATTCAATTTAGCCGTATATTCTTTCCAGCAAAGTCCCGCTCTATCGCGTCAAAACGCGCTGACACGAGAAACTGTATTGCAACCTGAAGCAAACATCATTGCTTACCAGCACACTTATTTTATCGTGAAATACAGCCTTCACAGATTAAAGAAACAGTCACTATTTCCTGTTACATGGAGCTTCCAAAATGGGTTTCTGCAGCGTATATGGTGCAATAAAAGTTACTTGTATTCTTTACTTTATCTGCTGTTCGGCCCTCTCTCGTGCAGGCGGGTAATTGATCTGACGTGATTAAAGATAGTTGGACATGTTTCCTTAACTACCTTTACTTTATCTGCTGTTCGGCCCTCTCTAGTGCAGGCGGGTAATTGATCTGACCTGATTAAAGATAGTTGGACATGTTCCGTTCACTACCGTTACTTTATCTGCTGTTCGGCCCTCTCTAGTGCAGGCGGGTAATTGATCTGACCTGATTAAAGATAGTTGGACATGTTCCGTTCACTACCTTTACTTTATCTGCTGTTCGGCCCTCTCTCGTGTGGGCGGGTAATTGATCTGACCTGATTAAATGTTCCAGCCTTTGAGAAGACAAGTGCACTTGTCACGTTGGCTCGTGCACCCACCCCCTGTTTACGGATTTTTTCATTGCAAGCTTCCACCTTTCACTTCCTGCTGTTTTTCCGATTAAATGTAGTTACACAAGTTCCTCTGTCTCGCACCTCGAGCCACACGGCTCCCCTTATGCCAAGCCGCCCGGACGCACTTGGGTTGCGCTCATGCTTGCGCGACACCATGCTTGCCAGGTAATGGGCGAGCAGGATTTACACACGTAGCTCTGCGGCAGTCGCTAATTCCACGCGCAGTGGGGGGGGGGGGGGGGGCGCAGTGGGAATGAGGAGGACCCTGCTATGGTAACCCAGATTTCCCACGCTCGCTCCTTACGAGAGAAGAAGGATTTCAGCTGCTCGCACACAGGTGGCCGACATGTATTGCTTAACGAGCTAAGCTCGTTAAGCAAAACATGTCAGAGCGAACGTGCCAGCAATAAGTGTTGGTGTTTAGCGTCCCAAAAGCACAATATCATTATGAGAGACACGGTAGTGGAGGGCCCCGGAAATTATGACCAGCTGGCATTGCTTAACGTGCACATAAATCACTTACACGGGATTCATGCATTGCGAAGGGTGTAGGATGCGAATGGTCCGGCAGTGAAGCTCAGCTGATTTTTTCTAGTTCTAGTTCTAGTGACGCTTTTCTTTATATTTTTGAAAACTAGACCCAGCTATATAAATCGTTACTTGAATGTTTATGACCATACTGCACACGCTTAATCTAATTTTGGACTCTCTTCACTAAGCCTGAGCAAGCTTAATCTACTTTAAATGGGGGGAGGGGTTGCGTCGTTGTCTGTTCTGAAGGCCAACTCTCAATTTATGTTCACAACGAGAATAGATGACCTCATCCTCCAATCCACAGTAGCCGCGCTCCAAACATAGCGCTTCTGTTGCAAATGTACTTGGAGACTATAGGGAACTAGAATATACTCTAGTGGCACCGGTCGGCAGGCCACGCCACCTCTCTCGGCGGTCCGAAACACCATGGACCGCCGCTAGGGTTACTGGTTGCGCCACTGCGACTTTCCGAGAAAACAGAAATTTCATCTGTGGTTGCCATGGCCGATCCCCTTCGCCAGGTTCAGATTGTTTGTTTCTCGCGACGAATAAATCTATATGGCAAGGTTATCTTCAGAAAATAAAAAAAAGATATATTATTGGTGGTATACATAAATACAAAATGCACTCATCCCTGAACTCTGAGTTATTCATCTTGTTTAATTAGTTTTAGTTGCGAATGTCTCATTAATGTCCCTGCTTCCTCAATTCTTCACGGCTCCAGCACTGTAATCGATGATACATTGTCTAATCGTTTGTTGTCCCTCTCACGAAGGAGTCTTTACAAATTGACATTACTGACCACTTCCTCATCTTTGCGCGCACTACATACCTGTCGACTATTCCTATTACAACGCTTACACCACGACTGGTTTCTTCAAATCATTCTTAGAAGCTGTATCTAATGCTGACTAGTTTGTTGTCCTTGACACCAATGATCCGCAGGTATGCTAGCTTCTCGCGATTTTTAATAAAGTTGCTATCGCATTATCACTCCTGGTCGCATCCGTCCATTTCTCGTCACCTTATTTCATTTCTGTTCAGCGCGCCCTTTTCTCATCTCTCGCTTTCTGGAATACATATCTGGTTGACATGAAAATATTGCAAATTCACGAATTCCATAAATACCTAAAAGCAAAGACGTCCGTCGCAAGGTTTTTGTCTTTTGTCTTGGGGGGGGGGGGGCGTATTGCGTTGCTTTGGGGTAGGGGAAGTGCTGGTATGGCTTGAAGGGTGGGGTTTGGGGGGCAAGAGCCCATTTTGCACCCACTGCAACGCCACTGCGCAAAACAATCTCTTTTGTCCAATACTGTGTCGCCCATAAATATGACTACTTACAGGGTCCCAACACTTATTCTAGTTTGACTTAGACTGTTTGTTTTGTAACACTTTATATTGACACAAGATGATTTCAAACTACGCGCGCTGGCCGATCCCTACGCTCTCCGAAGTGTTTGCGGCTACGTGCGAGCCAAAGCAAAAGTGTGGCGGAGAGCACGTGCCTGCGACCCAGGAAATAGCCGCTGCGCGCTAACCACGCGGACCACAAGAAAAGAAGGAGTAGAAGAAGAGGACTGTTCTTGGGACTGCTAAGAGACTCTCTTTTTGTTTATTCCTTCTCGGGCACAAGTTCGCCCCAACTAGTTTGGTTTATTAAAAGTGTATTCCTGAACTGTGCGTTACAATATTGTTGTATAACATCCTGGTCCCGAAATGTCCTTTCGAGTACATGTATGGCACATGATTTACACCGTTACTTTATGCTTCATGCGTCACTTGGCCGCAACCCTTACCGTATCTTTAATATTTGCAGGTTTTATATACCTTAATTATAGTATTCATGCTAAAAACCAGCTATTGTGTTTTGTACTCGACGTGTATGAACTTCTGTAACATATCTTTTACGTGCAGTTTGAAAAGCAGGTCCCATTCCGGTCCTTTACTTCGGGAGCTCCGTCTGTATAATAACATCCTAGCTGTTATCCTTTCAGTGATCTCAAAATCATCACAATTGAAAAAGAGGTGTTTTCGACCTCTTCACTTTTCACCTGAGTAATGTGTCATCTACCATGAGCACCTGTATAACAGGCCCACAGCCCTACACCACAACTATAATGAAATAGGGCCATGAGTACCTGCACATAATGAGCAATCGCTATGTAGCGAATATTGTGAGCGCGTGCGGTAGTATGAAAAATTCTGCATACTTCGCCACGTAAAACCGCTGAGTCACAGTGAGCAAGCTAGTGTTTGACGTTTGCAAGAACCAGGAAGCAAAAAGACACGTTAGAATTAATCGCAGCTGCAACTTTCAAGGAGCCCGCGAAGCCCGACAACGCAGCCAAAGCTACTAAAAAATTTACCAGTGGCGCCATCTCACGGCATGCATGTAAAAGTAGGACGCGGAAGCTGCGCCGGTCGCGCCTCTATATTATAATCTAGCCCACTCTAGTTGAGACTAATCCGGTGTTTCCACTTGCTGGCCTTGCGGGGAAATGTAATATTGTAACGACGTGGGATCGACGAGGACACGGAGAACGATAGGCAAACACGCGCTTTATCATTTAGAGAAACTGCCACGTCTTCTTCGTCCCCGCGATGGGCCAAAAACACTCGCGCTGCTTCGTTGCCATCGCCACTGGCACATACGCGCGGCATTATTCCCCCTTTAAAAATAAACATCGCCCCGATGTTCAACGTTCAGAAAGTGGCGATGGCAATATTATGCATGCGTAATACACAAGGGGGGGAGACACCAAAATATCGCGTGCGCATAATTACTTTTCCTCCTAAAACCAACTTTTGCACCTAGTTCCTCTCCTACTTGCCTTGCCGTATGATTTTCTTTAAGTGCAGAGCGCTTAAATGGCCCATGTTGTCGTCTCATTTCGTCGCTTGGCGTCCCGCTTGAATGCCAAAATAGGTGAAGAGAGGGGGCTACTGGTCAAGTCAGTACCCAAATAGGTCCAAAGAGAACGCTACAGGTTAAGTAAGTAGTTCCCAAGAGAGCGCTGCTGGTTGTCAATGCAACCTTTTTTTAATATTTTTATTTATTTATAGATGATGCGATCAAATACAAGATCTGGGCAGCGTGGTACATATGTAGGTGCATAACACCGAAAAATAACACAGGGGAAAGCAATGAGTTTCTTCACACACGTGCTTTGAAGAGGAAAACAAAAAGGCAAATGACGTTATACCAACACGTTTCATATCAAACAGACAATCAGTTAGCAGAAAGGAAAAGAGACACACGAACAATCTCAGCCAGACAAGAAAATGCTTCTACTGCAAGTGCTATTCAGATTTTGATAGGGACTCTTGTGTCAGTTTTATCTGGCGTTCACAAAAATAGGTCGAAACAGGGTGCTGCAGGTCAAGTCATTATCAAAAGAGGTGAAAAGTGGGCTGTACTTGTGAAGGCAGTACGAAGATATGTCAAGACAGGATGCTACAGGTCAAGTCATTACGATAATAGATCAAGAGAGGGAGCCACTGCATCACAAAGGAAGGTTTCCTTTCGCTCTTTAGGCGCCGAGTGGTCCGCACGTTCAGAAATCCAGCGCTTGTTTTCCCGTGAACGCCAGCACCGCCAAAGGCCTAATTCTTCTGTCCGAGCCAGCGAGCGATAGCGAAGCGCAAACGCCCGGACTTAGACGCAAATCTACAGAAGAGAGGCGGAGGCGAAACGCCGGCGAGTGTGAGGTAACCCTCCGCTTGGGAAGACTCAGACGCAAGCCGAGTGCCAAAAAAGACGGGCGAACCCGCAACACAAGAGGCAGGGGAATCCTCAGCTGTTCTCCACAATTTGTGCAGTCTTCACAGAGCGGAACTGTCTCCATTTTTTTTTCCCGAAACACATCCCTTTGCCCGTAACCCAAGCTGCGGGGTGTTGGCCAGCAGACGCGTCGTACAACCGCTTATAAGTTATACTTTCACAGGTAACTGAGGCTATCCCTGGTAAACTGCGTCGCCACTGTCTCGTATCTGCGTTGCCAGATTCCAAATGTCTGAATTTGGAACCATTACATTCCTTGCTGCTCGATTTTTTACGTCGTATTTCAGCATATTCGACAAGTAATCCGAGATTTCTCCTGGTCATAACTAGTTGTTCAAAGAAATATTTTCGGTACGTAGGCTCATACCAGCTAACCAAAAAGTATTTCGTCGAATCCTGAAGTGCGGCAATGCACAAATTCACAGACGTGCAATGTACTTCCGCTTATCGCTACCTAGATATATTCATACTAAATGTATCTCGTGCCTTTTATATAAACCTAATGAATGCCTATGAAGTTTGAAATCTTTTAACGCCTGAACCGAATATAGACGATTGCGGTGCTTACCGATCCAAAGTAGAGGACGTTCTCGAAGCAAGTCATGTCGTCGAAGAAGATGTCTGTCTGCTGACAGAAGCTGACCTTCTCGCGCACTTTCTGACGTTGCGCAGAGACGTCGTAACCGCAGACTGTGGCTGTGCCACTCTGTAGGGGACAGCATTACCTGTGTGATACAGTGAAATGATTTCGGTGAATGAACAGGCTGCAGTGAAGGCGTGTGCGTTGGTAGAGAAAAATAAGACGTAATCGACTCTTACTAGCGAAATCGCAAACACTTTCTTAAAGGGACACTGAAGTCAAACAATTAATCGGTTAAGATTGATAAATTTTCTCTGAAGGCTCTAACATCTTTAACTTTACAATCATAGGTTTATTAACACAGGTCAAAATCAAGGGAAAGTTCGAATTTTTAAATTTGTTGCCGTATTCTCCCCGCTTGACGTTGCGGATGTTTGCCGACGTTGGCACGACGAAATTTCCTGAAATTTAGTATGTTAACGGGCACATGACGCTTAACTTTCTTTTTTACATTTCTTGATCGATTCTGAGGAAACCTCGTGAGTGTATCTATTTTGCTTTCTGATTTCAAAGATGCATTTTTTTGTAAAATGCATAGGTATAAAAATACAATATATTTCATGTGCCGTTTGGGGAGCAAGAGATTTTCTAAAGTGAGAGAATCACAAAGGGAATCAGCATATTAAAATAGTCTGGAATCAGAACTGTGAGGAGCGCAAAAAAACTTAATCTCATGAACCCATTAGAACAAAAGTTATGGTATGTTAAACCTTTACGAGTGAAATTCCTGCTCGAAATTGACTCACTCGTGAATGTTCAATGCTTTCGACTGCTTTCAATGACAAGCTTTGCAATTTCATAGTGATCATTTGTTTCCTCTTACCTGTCAAAATGCTCATCATTGTCGTCTTCCCTGCTCCATTGTGGCCGAGAAGCACTGTGATTCTGGACGAGTACACTTTCAAGTCAAGGCCGCTTAACGCTGGCTTGTAACCAAAAACCTGTGCAAACGACGGTGCATAAATCAATGTTGATAATTGTTGCGTGCTAAGCTAATTAGGCGGCACAGCATTGTTCTTTGCCACACCGAAGACGTAATGATATTTTTTTTCCAATCCGCAAAGCCAAGTAAATAACAAAGACTGCCTAATTAGCTGTTTAAATCGTAAGTCTATCACAAGTTCCTTGTTACAACAGACGTCGGGCTTAATAAAAAGATTGGATTATTTCGTGCATGCTAATATAAATGATCTGTTTGTTATCTTTCCAGCATTTCTTTAAAGTGCAAAACAATTTTTAAATATAACTGGTAACTCAGCACAACGCGCCATTCTTTTGCTGCCCTCAGTGCAAGCCGAAGGAAAGTGAAAATGCTTCTGCGCGCATAGAGGTCATTTGAACGTGCTATCGGTGCCTGGAATGAACGTTAGGTGAATGTAGGGGCATGCTGGTTTAAAAAGTAATATTCGAGGAAAGAGCGGCCACCACGTGCGAATCCAGAGCTGGACCATAGGGAGCATTTTACGCAGCACCGGGATTTGTTTCTGCCCACTGCACTGTCTTTTCGGACCAATGAAGAAAGACAATGGAGGGGCTGTGGGGGACAGTTTGACAGAAGACAGAAACAATTGAAAAGTTACCACGAGCTAGGGTAACTCTTTCATTTTGTCGAAAGATGTACATTTCACGTACATCTTTCGACAAAATTTTTACCAAAACTCGTGAAGGGTAACATTGCGCGCATGATTTTCGGACCGCTCACTTGTCGTCAGTGCCTGCTACTATATAAAACAATAAAAGCATTGTAACGGCTGTATCGTAATACGAGGTACCAATGAGCGCGTTGTAGTGCAGTTGGCTTCCTCATAATGTCGGCTGCCGTTGTCCGTGGTGTTTGAACCCTTTCGCAAAAGAGCTATTTCCGCGAACAACGGTATGCCACGACATGAATTTTATGGGCTGTTGCGGGTTCAACTCGCCGGCAAAGAAATGGCTGGCTCTGCTGGATCTCTTCCTGCACTGTGGTATTAATTGCACTGCTGAAAATTGCTGCTAGGTCATGGCCATTCCCTCATGATTCTCGTACGGAGCACGCGCAGATTCTCTAGGGAAATGCAGGTGTTTCGCAACTACTGCACGTCATCCCACTTCTTAAAGCCAGCAACCGAGTCGAAGTCGTCTAAATAATCTTCAGCGTATTCAAAAAGGCTATGGTGGAAAAATTCAAGGACGCGCGATCTCGTGAGAACTAATAGGTGAACAGTTCCTGCGGCGCGAGTCTGGCATCCATGGCGTTTTCCCCTTGGTGCGCAAGCTTTTCCGTGACAAGCAGTGTAATTCTTCTGATAGTTCTTAACCCTCTGCAACACGCAATGTGATCTAATGTCTGTAAATTGGTGAAATTCATGTAATTCGATGTCACGTCTCTGGAGACCAAATTTAAAGCAAACGGAAGCGTTAGAATAAGTTATACTGTATTTAGAGGAAAAAACTATAATTACAACGCGAATAATTATCTCTTTTCCATATTTATTCCATATTTCATATTCCATATTTCCATATTTTTTCCGTATTTATTATGCCATATTTATTCATAAATCGAACACAACAGCCCACTCAAATTACACGCAATGTTTATCTACTGGTAGCGAGCATATTTCAAGCACAAGTGGTATAAAATAACTTTAGGTGACAAGAATGCTTAATTTGATAATAGCTCGATTTCTTTCGTCTCTTCCTTGACAATAGCGCACAGAAATGACCAAAGTAAGTTTTGTCTCCAAATGAGAACGCCGTGTCGCAAAGGGTTAACATTGAAACTGTCTATGTTTACTGAGGCTCTCTCGGTGTAACGCCAGTAACTACAGATTCCGAGAGTTTACACCCTCAATAGAGTATGGGACAGCTGTCGACTTCTACTGCATCGAAAACATCTACTATAAAAGAGGAATGCATTGGGTCAATTGATGCCTGTCCAGACTACATCCTCGCTGTGCTTTGCTCTCAAATGCCACGGGAACGGAACCCTGACACCGGGCGAGCATTGCGCGCAATTTGTTCTGGTATCTGTAACTCTTTTTCCGCATATTTCATGTATGCATCGCCCGATGGAAGTACGAAGGCCAGTACCAGCTTCAGAAGTGCATTCCTTACCGAGCGGCAACTCTTCTCGAGTAAAGGATGCCCTGCGGCAGCATTTGCTTGATAACATAAATGAATTTGCCAGCGTTTTATACTGCTCATACACGTGCAACACATCTGCGCCAATGACAATTCGCGCATTTTCTAGCGAACACACAAATACAGCAGATGTGCTAAAAGTCAAAGCAAGCACGCGATGCCGCTAATCACAAAACAATTATCTCGAAATATTCAATTCTTCTATGTACACATAAGTGCACCCATTTTCTTTTGGGCTTCAGAAACGAAGTTTCAAATGCGAGGATGAACCTAGTAAAATGCTCGTAGAACGCGTCCCAACACTGCCTTCAGTGGCGTAGCCGGGGAGGGGGGGGGGGCATGTGCCCATGTGTCCCCCCCCCCGAAATTTTTTCCACATGAGATACAGTGCACAAAATGACACTCGACCCCACTTATCTGCCCGGACCCCATGTCGGATCAAGGAGGTGCTGCCCCGAAAAAAAATTCTGCATACGCCACTGACTGCCTTGAGTATACTACTTGTCACTTCGAGGTATTTCCTTCGTGCTCAACGAAGTACGTTAAGCTCATAATCTCTGTGAATACGTTTCTGAGAACCTCTACATGTTGGACGTAAAGGTAATCCCAATAGCACACGTCAGCGATACTTATGAATAGCGCCTCTAGGTGCTTTGTCCTATAGGCATAAATCGAGAGAACGTTTCCCACGATAATTTGTAGATTCTTATGGTAATCACGGCTGATATTATTCGCTAATTATTATTCAGTATCGCAAATGGCACATGCACAACTCCAAATGCGAGTTACCTTCCACCGGAAAGCATTCCTTGTGATCAAGAATTGAACATAGTATTAACCACCTCGAACTTAAACATGGCATTATGTAAGTGTTATGCTTTTCTCACCTTGGTGAGGCCATTGATATCAATGATAACCTTGCTGTCTGGTGGAAGTTCCTCAAATCGGGCCGGGTCCTTGTTTGTTTTGACCTCTCCTGCAGTGCTTGCGTTGACTTCGGGGTTCCAGTAAGAAGACTGCAAGCATTGAGCCAACATACACACTCAGAGGCAGTACTCCAGCGCAGATATTTTGTTTACATTTCAACGGGCAAAGCGGAGTGCCTTGATTCGAAAATTCCGGCAGGTCCTTTGGAGGCATTAAGTTTTTAACTGCGTTGCTTATACAGGCGTATATTTGCTTCGGTCTCCTTTGTTTTATTGCTTTTAGGGATGCAATGTGATAAAGAAACACCTTCATAGAATTTCATTTCGTCTTCAAGTAACATTGTGTGTCAACTGCTTTTGGGTAGTTCCAAATGAACTTGAAAGGTGTCACCTCCAAGGCATGAGCACTGTAGTACGTTTAATGACGAGAGAACCAGAGGTATATTGGGATATGTTGAAAACCTAAATAAAACGTTGCGTACTTATAAAATTATTAAGAATCTTTATGGCACTTCTAAGATTGGTATATTCAGACAGGTAGCCTGTTTTAAATTTCAACAAAACTTAGAACGCAATCCTAATATTGTTTAGCGTCCTATGCTTACAATGATGAAAATGAAGCAGTAAAAAGCAATAAAGATATTTGAAATATTTTCGAAGAAGCATACTTCCGGTATCATTAAAATGATCTTCTGATATAGAACATTCAACGATCATTAAGAAAACATTCAAAGACGTGGCTTTGGCTCCTTGTGGAATTACAAGCTGTACAAACAAAAGTTTGCTTCCGTAAGCAGATAATTTGCACTTGATATTCAAAAGACTCACGTAAAGGCAATACATAATGCATTGCCAAATTGAGGGCATGACACCAATCTTATTCCTTGTGGTCTCTGGTAGCAGTTGAAGAGCGCCTAAATTTCACAATTCATTACAGAGACAGTGGGCCAATAGTTAAATAGAAAATAAGGGAATGTGTACGTTTCAATGAATACGAAAATTCACCGAAATAAAAAAAATTCGGAAGACTGGCGCTACTCTTTCGGCAGCGCCTATAGAAGAATGTTGTGGTCCTTACGGAAAGAAAGAAAAGTGGAGGCTGTCGGTTATTGGTGCTCCAAGGAAGAACCTTGGAAAGGTACCAGGCCAGGATTGCCATGAGAACATCAGTCACAAGCATCATTGTCCATATTTCAACAATTGTTATGTTGTCCTTGTGGAGTACTTTCCTGGTTACAAGTGACCATGACGCACTTCCTGCAATGACAAATATATTCAGCTATATGGAAAACCCTTCGCAGAAATTACACACATGCACTTAGCATGTTCATACTTGCTGTTTGTAGCGTTTTTTCTTAAAGGAGCAGTGAAAAAATTTCAAGTTCGAGATGAGGCCTTCACTCGATAGCTTGGTACGCGCAAGTCTTTTAAGCGAACTACGAATTGTGTGGGTTACGTACAAGTTCTCTTATTTCGAGAGCAAACAGCGTGCGAAGGCTCAACAGAGCATGCAGCACACTGCGACATCGACAGTATTATGACGTGTTGATTGGGCCCCTAGTCCACGCCCCAGTCGCTGAGTGACGATACGCTAGTAACGATAACGTCCACGATTTCAGTGTCGTCAATGTGGTTCCAGCTGGCGGCAACGTCTGGCAGCGGCTTCACTTCGATCGTCTGCGTTGGTTCGTCTCAAATTCTGCGTCGTCGCCGCGTCACTCCGGATGGTGTATCGTGTGCTCGTCAGCGTGTGATAATTCGGAACGACCATATCAATAGCATTACGTACCAGCATGTCGTGAAGCAACTCTGCGTGACTTAAACCAGTGGCGTTTAGAGTACCGAAAGAAGGAATTTATTTGTCGCAGAGAGTTCCAAAAGTCGTTTATAAAAGCTTCCAGGTTGGACTGCGCAAGCAATTTACGTATCTCCACGCGTATCCGCAAAGCATTCAATGTTGGCCTTACGCCCAGAGAATGTTTCTCGGAATGGTCAATGCACACCAGCACGAACGCCTGGCTGGGAACGAGACCCGCAGGGCGTCGACAGCATGCGTGGGTGGGTGGGTGTGTGGTGAAAGAAGGCGATCCCGGCATAATAGAAGAATCGGCAGACGCAAATGGAATTCTATTCTGAGCAGTGTGGACGTATTTCACCTTTAAGACGTAAACCATTTGCGTTGAACAAATCGTTTGTTTATGTTAGCCACCGGACTGCTTATTTCTGTGGACAGATTAGAAGCGCCTGTCCTGTCGACAACGTTTCTTCCTGTTCAGTGCTCTTGCCAGCCAGTATGGCCCAAAGATGCGTCTCCAGGTGCCTACTCGCCGCTGCTCGAACTGGTGTCGATTTGAGAATGACTGATTTGCAAAGGATCGAAGCGAAAATGATTCGCGACGTCGCGAATCGCAGCAATTTCCAAAACCTTACTATTTTCTTCACCACTTGTAGACACTGATGACACGCGGCTACGACGACGGTTGTGACGAAGACATGACTACACGTGCGCGCTTACCAGACGAAAGGTTGGCTGTAACTCGCGCCACCGTTTTGCGTCGCCCAGCGATCAAAGAGGCACTTTCGTGGTGTAACCCCGGGGGTGACCGTGGCGGTGACCGTGCGGCAGCGCTGCCAACGCTACAAAGTGGTGGGCTTCGCACCCGTTCTGAACGGCGCTCGTTACTGGTCGTACTAATCAATACTACGTATATTTATTCATCGCCTCATGGCATTATCGGTGGTGAATCGTTACCAGGGAGTCGATAACTATACATGGACGCGAAAAACGCGGCATGTGTAAAGTTGATGCCACTGCTCCTCTAAACACTACTGTCGCTGGTAGTTAGATCATATGTGCTGCAGTATATGTTGTATGAAAAGGTTTGCTGGATTTCATGTTCTTATCGAAGTCTTGTTGGAAGACCGTTTGTAACCACATTCTATAAACAGTTATGATGCGCAATTTGTGACGTCGACTTTTGAGCCAAATAAACACCATAAAAAGCAAAAAAATATCAAGAAACAAAGCGTCAGGAGTAAAGTGTTGCAAAATTAAAATTAAAGTAATAAAAAAATAATTGAGTATATAGGCCGCAAGAACACATAAGCTAAGCGAAAAACTATAAATACAACTCAAGACGCAGCCGTAAATACATGCAAGAGGCTGAAAATCCAAAACCCGTGTCCATACGATGCGAATGAAATAATTGAACTTCGTGTTCTTCATTATTTTAACTGCTGTATATTGCAAAAGCATTTGCAGAGGAATTTAACTCCGTAAAAATGGAGTCGATAGAATATGCTGTAGACTGTAAATCATGTATTACGCAAGCACGGCCCCGGTATCAGAAACACAGCCCCATTGTCGTTCATTGGAACCCGCGTGTATTCCCACTACATCGGCCGACAATGTTAACCGTTGGGCTTTTACACCGAATACAGAAGCTATGATTATGAAATGTGCCGTAACGGAAGGCTCTGAAAATTTCGACAACCTCGGTATTTTTAGCGTGTACCTAAGTATAAGCAACTGGCCTCAAGCGTTTTGCCTCCATCGAAATGCAGCCGCCGTGGCCGGCATAAACAAAAGTTGTCTTGGGTAAGTACGCTACTGTCGCTGAGAGTGCCGACTGGTTGGGAAGAAGGTACAAGGAAGAAAGGATTTCAGGCTGTTGTAAGCAGTCTCTCTTTAGAGCTGTGATATATTATACAACACTGTACAGGGCGTCCGCAAATGGAGAAGTCAATCTATATCAATTCTGGAGGGTAAGCGATAGAAAGTGATAATGTAAGCTGTTCTTCCTCGAAACCTTCTCTATATTCATACTTGCAATAAAGGTGATGTAATGTCACCTCTATAGAACAGTAAACCAAATGTAGTAATAAAAACATTTCTACAACCGTCATAGACGGTCCGTTACCAGTTAAATATGCGACAGTAACATAACATATACTACAACAACAACAACGTTGCGGTTGCGTTCGTTGCGGTTAGGCATAAGCGTACGAAAACAATAACAATATAGCTCTTCGCCTATAGCTGATCAGAATAAATAGACATCTGCCATGCAACCTAGGCGTAAGGCAACTGATCTCGTAGCAGAAATTTTTTTATTGGGAATCGTGCAAAGAACAGTGGAAGTACGAACCTTCGTAGTCTCTAGCGATGAGCATGATCCTCATGACACAAAACAAAGCGCTGTGGGGTATTATGCTGGCTATCAACTTGCTCCCCTTTGTTTGCAACAAGTAAGCGGGCAGTGTTACGGGTCCCGTCGATTTTGAGATCATCCCAGGCACGTAAAGAGTCAGCAGGAGCGCAGCAATAAATGCAAACCAACCTGCAAAAATTACAGAAATCCATAACTCGTTTACTCAAGTGACACGCGTTTGCTTTTCGTTTTCTTGTTTCTTTTTCTATTTATGCATAAAAATGTAAATAAAACCTGTTGTTGGCTTTTGAGGAACCCTCGCCCACTTATCACTACATGACAACAAGTGGTATTTTTATGAAACGCGAACCCAAATGACAAAAATACACTCACTACGTAAGTGTAGCAAATTTTACGCCGCAGGAAGATCCATTTGTTGAGTGCCAATGTTATAATGCAGACTCTACAGATTGATTTAGCTGATGATTGGGTAAGAAGTGACAGACACAAAAATACAAACGGTTGATAGCAAGGAAATTGACACTATTGAAAATCTAACATATGAGAACTGCGTAATAAAGGGTGCAGTGTAACAAGGCAGTAGACTGATACACATGCTCCCATTCTTGCTGAATATGCAAGCGCGTCAAGGGGCAATTCATTTATGGCATGAAATGCGCGAATTGAAAGGTTCAATTCTTCCGAGCTTTTCAATCGTTTCTTTTATCGGCGAACGTTGGTTTATGTGGTTGCATTTGCATGGCAAAATGAAGTTCTCTTTGATATGAAGCATGTAGTCCCTACTTGAACCCTCTGAACGAACCCTTCGAACCAAGTTGTCGCTTTTCACGGCGGTATTTGCCTATCGACTGCTGTGTTGGCGAGCAGTAACAAGAAAAACAAGATTATCAGGTTGCGAGATACAGTTCGGGCATTAATGAAGCACGTAAAAACGTAACAAACATTTCACCATTATATTCTCTTGTAGAAACATTCAGTGTATGCACGCTTATGCCTGAGCCGTTGTTGGTGCCTAGCGCATCTTAGCAAGGTGTACAGTGGTGAAGCAGCTTTGAGCCACTGAAGATAACTAAAATAGTAGTTAAGACATGGCTTTTTCGACAGTATACGTAATATGTAGCAATTTTTAGGGTCAGACGAGTACCATAACCACGACCTTCATCACGGGTTGATCGCACTATTGATATTACATCTACGCACAAACGGTGCCTTAAGTAGCGCTATCCTACCTGACATTGATCACAGCATTGGCTTTATTTAAAGATGCTCAAACGTAGACGACTTAGCCGCAGTTCATGGCGAAATCGCCAGATATCTTTGGAAAATATATATTGCAGATATCGGTTCTGTCGATAGCCGCATGAGAAAAGGGTGTTAATGAAAAGAAAAAAAAAGTAATGTATTCTAGACATTTCTAGCAGAAAGCTTGAAGAAAGCTTACACATATTTTTTCTAACGCAGATCTACAAGCATGTGGCTAATCATGTACTTTTTTTTATTCTGGCACAATGGAAACAACATGGACATTGAGACAGTTTGCCGTGTTTTGTTTTCATGACGAAAACCGTCTTCTGTCGTTGATCCAAACATAGAAGCAAGCTCCTTCACAGGTTACGTTTTGGAAACTTCCTACAGTCGACCAGTAGGCCATGCGAGCGCGATCAGACCACAAGTAGAGACAGGGTACGACTTCACGCAGGCGTTGAATGTTCGCTAATTACAAATAGCTCCGTATATATACCCTGGAAATCATTACTGCTAGTCATGTTGTGCCGTCTCTCGCTCAAAGATGCAACCAAAACACAATGTAAAAACAACAGAACGTGTCTCTCGTGAAAGCATACGATTTTGCCTGTGCGCTCCTTAGTGTTTACGGAATCAACAGTCAAGATTTTTTTATTTATTTAATATATTTCACACAAAATTTTACCATCGCGTCGAAAAATCCTAAAAATCTAGGAAAGCAATGTTTGCTCAGCTAAATGCCGCTACGATTTGATTGAAATGAGAACGAAATATTTAATAATGCAATGTCTTCCTCTCTTTTTTGTCGCTCCGCGTTGATTGCAAGAGGACAGGCAGCAGGGTTCCCGCATTGTAAGCAGTGAAAACGTAATAAAAATATTAGAACCTTTCGAACCGTTTGCGAAGACGGAAGGCGACGGAAGCTTGTGAAGTGTTCTGACGGTGAGGTGTCGCGCGTATGATTGGCGTATTGTTTCTCGCCATAGCAGCAACCACTGCGGAAAGCATGACGCAGCGGTGTCTCGTGCGTCGGCGACACCGCGCGGCAAGCAGCGACATGCCGTCCATATTTCTCTTCGCACTGCCGGCGCGAGAGTCCCGTCCCGCCAGGAAGGTTTCGCGGCGCGCGTGCGCGCCGACGATCGGCACTCGCTGACCGACGACGACGGGTGCACGGTAGAGGAGAACAAACTGACACTGTGCATGTCTGTTGCTATGACGACGCCCGTGCGAGGAGGGAGAGCAATAAATAGACGTTGTCGTTCTTTAATGTCAAAAGCTAATGGAAGATCGTTTGCTGGGTGTGTAGCGGGTAGAGTACAGCTTTAGCTCCAAAATTGGCGATGGATAGTTCCCAGTACATTCGCGAAGTACACAGACAAGTGAATACGGGCCTGCGCGTCAGTCGTCCAGGGTCGTCTGCTCCAGCTGACATCACCAATAGAGTTAGGTTTGCAAAGACACCTACGAGATGGCGCTACGCATTTCGCACGTTAACGACAGCGTAGATGTGAGACAAACATGGCGCTCACCTTTGGGGAACACCCACGTGAGAAGTATGGGAAGCATACTGAAGCCAATCTGGAACATGATGAAGGAAACGGTTATCAAGCTCGCATCTAATCCATGGGCGAATGTCGATCCCTGGTATTTCACCAGAGTCATCATTAGGATTGCGATGAAACATTCCACGAGGCCTGTGATAAAACAAGTGAGGTAGTGGCCCCAGAAGAATTCGGCATCGGATAATCCCATCACACCTTGGTGATCCTAAAAAAGAAGGGTAACACAAATGATTAGAGTTCTATTTGAAGGACCCTACCTAAGGCGTACTCTTCCTGAAAGTTATTTAATGTTAAAAGGCTATTGCTGATTATAATGATCTGCGTTCTAGCTTTTTAAACAGTCGGGAATGAATTTTCATAACAATCGTTTACTATTATATCGGTGCGTGTTGCTGAACACCGGGCGGCCAACAGAAATCATGGGTCCCCCGTTACTGCGTGTTTCATGATAATAGCCCAGTTTTGGCAAGGAAAACCCCAGAGATCATGAAATTTAAAGGGTACACACACAACACCTTAAGGACTACAACATGATCAAGAAGAAATAAATGAACTTGGTACAAGTTCACCAGAAAAGAGTGTCCACCTATTTCAAGGTTTCTTCCATTTTTTCCCTTTTTAGCCCAAATAAATTCTGTGAATACGAGTTCTTGCGTAGTTCAATCGATATAGGGACCAACTCGATAAGAAAAGGTTTGAAGGACGTATTTGAAGGGACATTGAAGTACTTCATCGACGCCTGAAAAACGCTTTCGAACAAATGAAATGCCTTCGAGAAATACGTAGCCGAAATACTTTTTTCACTAAACTTGCACGACCGAAACGTGAGGACTTCTATGTGTCCCTTTTCCATGAGCTTTCAGTTATTCTTTTACGAAGAAGCGAGACGGCGCCAGTTGCGGCACCCCGTCTACGGCATTTCCTATGATTTTCACTGCGCGACGGAGAGCAAGCGACACTCGTTCTCTCGTCCACATGCACACTTCTGTTAAAAATGGGAAACACGCACTCAACACTGCTACAGCCAGATTAGTTAGCTTAGCCAAATTGTACTGGATACGAAGTGCACTGATTTTGACGTGGTGCAGCCAGTAGGCTTCATGTCTGATCAGCCAATGACAACGTTGTATGGGAACCTGCCCTGCTGGCGTAATGAAACTGCTGCTGGAGGACGGCTTTGAGAGCCGGCAGCAGCTGTGCTCTGTAGTTCACAGCGCAAGCTGTTATGCTGAATAGAAGTGGGCAAGTTTAGAAGTGGGCAAGTTTGTAAGAATTCATAGCAACTATAAGCAATATAAGAGCATTCCTTCGTCCTCATTCTCGTTGCGTTGTTTTGCTTATATTCGCTATGGATATCTTTCAGATCACAAAAGCCGATTTTACTGGCGTAGCTTTCCTCGGCCCCGGCCTGTGCCCGTCGAATCTATCGGGCACATTCAGGAAAAAAAAGGTTCCACGCGGATTCGAACCTAGGCTTTCTGCGTGACAAGATAGCCTTCTACCACAAGGCGACGCAAGGGCTCAAAAACTCTTTTTTTCGGAAATAGAACATATACAAGCCACATGTATGACGAGGACACGCGTTAACAAATCTACTCTAGTCCAGACTCCAAAGCGTAGATCGCAACATGCATCATACCAGGCGAATTTCCTAACCAGTAGTTGGTTTAAGGCTTCCCGCCCAATAAAGAGCACTCGGCCACAACTTTTCATTATCCTTACCAACCTCCACCACAGCAACCAGAGTGTATAGGTACGCAGGGCGCGCATATTACCTTTGAAAGGTGTAGACGGTGCTTCGCTACTTCGTAAAATGGTTTCAATATTGCGCAGTGAATACTCAGGAACTATACCAGCACTAGGCGTATAAAGCGAGTTTACAAAGGCATCTATGGACACAGCTCCGCCAACTTACACTGCGACGATACTGCGCGTTTTACGCAGGCCTTTGTGTTTTAGTAACCGCTGCGAATTATTAACGCGATAGCGTTAGAGAGCTCGTGTCGCAGAAATTCCGGTGTCGGTGTCGGCACCGTTGGTTGTGAGCGAAAAATCGTCCGTGAGCGAAAAATCAAGAAGCAAATAAAATAAAGAATAAAATGTTCGGTCCCATTGAGGATCGAACCCGGGCCGTTCGCGCGGCAAGCAGGTGTCATACCGCAAAGCCACGATGTTACTTGCAGCTGCTTCAGAAAAAAACACTACCTAAATGTCATGTAGTGAAGGAGTCTCCTTAACGCATTTTGTTCGGCAGGTGTCACGACAAAAACGAGCCCACTCGACGATTTGTAGGCGCGTTGGCGAGACCATCAAACTACTTCGAAAAAGGCCGGGATAGTGCAGTCATCGCCGCTAAAAACACACAGGAACTTTCAAACAGCTCTAAAAATGGACAGCTATGTCCATCTATCGGAAAACATATCAAGCCAACGCTGGCTTTCTAGAGGAGGTGTTGATCAAGCAAACAGCAAACGCTAGATAATGTGCTGCTATCTATGAGGCATTGTGATAAACATGTACTCAATAAATGGAAACCCCCACTGACGGTATCGTGTGCAAAACATGCCGATGTCAATACTGATGGGACAAAAAAATTCACAGCATATCTACGGGTTAATGATGAAGAGCTTGGGCGAAGCTCCTGAAGCAATCATGGTTACACCGTGAAATCAGTGGTTTCGCTCAGCAGTAATCAAAGCGATAGCCCAGTACATCATCAAAGACGTGACAAACACTGTATATATTTACACAAGACATTTTATTAATCGTAAGTGGTAGCTAGACGTGGTTTCCGTTCCCCCTTCATTATAACGGCTTTATGGTCGGTGAAGTGATGGATCGGTGATGGGTCGTAGTGGGATGTTTGCAAAGATGAAGGAGTGGGCAGTTTGCAAAGGTGGCTACGCCGGACAACGGAGACGTGACAAGGTTAGACTAAGAGGAGCTTCGCCCCTAATATATGGCGGAAATTTCGGGGTTGTTTGTATACTTACCGCAGTTCCTGTGGAAAATTCATACTGTATTGTATTGATTCGCCGGATCAAGGGAATGAGGAACCCAAGCATAAGTATCGTTTGTAGTAGCTGTGCGTAATGGCTTGAGAATCCATCGAACACCCAGCCAGGCATTTTGCCTATGGTAACCTGGACAATAAAGATGCATTCATCGGTTAGTGGGATTGTGAAACCGCAAAGGACTTCATGCATGGTACGCCACCGGCTTGTTTTGATGCCACTCAGACAGAAAAAAAAAAGACAGGCGGGCAGAGCTTTTTCTTTTGCTTGGCACCATGTGGGGCAGCGTGAAACGGTACAGTAAAGACAGAATGGTGAATTTGTTTGCGTGGTTTTTTTACATCAATTATTTTATATCGACAAAAGCAGATTCTGAGCCAAGAACACGAGACCTTCCACGAAATGCTACTATTGGCTGCCTTCAGTGATGTAATTCCTAAGGAACTTGAACCCCTTCATTGCAGCGGACTACTCATGTTTGTTTGCATGAGCAAATACTTGATCATGTATTTATTGTAGATACACCTTGCAGAAATCAATAAAATTGCAATGTCCATTATCGTGGCAATTATTCATTGAATTTTTCCGTAACATTCTTACCAAATATGAGGGTTCACAATTTATGTTCATTGTAATCTAGGACTACTAGCACGGGCAACTAGAATCATTGAAGTGATACAGGGAATAAATCAGTACGCATATAAATATGTTAGGGGTTTGTTCAGCTTCTATTTGTATTAACGCTTTCTGACGAGAAAAAGATTACACCATCTCCCGCTAAAGGGAAGTATGTGTGGATGCGAAGCAGCGGGGAGATAGTTCGCTTGAGCGGGAGTTGGTGTAATTTTTTTTTTCCTTGCGTTCTCGAGCCTGTGCCTTCCTCTGGCATAAAATCAGCACTGTCTTCAAGTCTCCATCCAGCTCCCGATGCGAGGAACTGCCGGCGTCCGAGGTATTCGACTCCCGCAAAGTCGCAAGATCATGTGCGTCTGCCTCTCTGCAGTCCATGCCATTGGTGTCGTCGTGGGATGCTTCAGCGAGGGAAGGAGAGCACGAGCGCCCCGCGTCTAGAGACACAGAAGCAGAGGCGTCTAGTTAACTACTCCGAACCGTGGCTGAAAGGGGGCACTTATTTACGTCAACGGATGCATACGGTAGCTAGCGTCTCCTCCGGTCAAGACAAGACGCTTAGCGTCTACAGCTGCTGCTATGAACTCCCGCTCTCTTTCGATCCTCGTTCAGGGTGGACAAGTAGACGCACACGAATGTTTACCATATGCTCAGAGGACAGGGGAGGGGTGTCTTAGGCCGGAATATTTCTGCATTTATTAGGCACACACTAACACCCGCCTTGTCTTCTCCACATCCACTCAATACGCACCATTACGATGGAATATGTTCCATCGTATTGGCGCATTGCGCAAATGGGTGATTGGCCCTCTTTCAAATGGGCATTAGGATATCGTATGCTGTTTATAGTTAGTAGATTATAACGATTATATTCAATGTTTTGTTTAAACATCTTATGTGATCATACTAGTGATGCAGAAATTTGGATGGTACTATCGATGCTATCGATAGCTGAGTCACTCTAGAACTATCGACGGTAAACAATACTATCGATAGCGCTATCCATAGTAGATTTGACGGCGTATTATCGATAGTATAAAATCAACAGCGCGAACTCATTGCAGCATAAAGTTGGTTCCCCACGCGCGTGGCACATAGCGGAGCCGGTGTAGCAGGCAGAAAGTTAAGAAAGTTGATATGCTTTTGTTCTTCACCAGAGTGCTTCGCTGACAAATGATCATAAAGTCAGACTGTTCAGCTGTATCGGAAAGGAAGCCGTTGCATGTGGTGGACCTGCACGGCTTCAAATGTAAATTGCCTTTAATGATTTCAAAATAAAAAAATATCAAGAACTAAGTTTGTTAATTGTAAGGTGTAACTGGTTGCTTTTGGATATGAATTTATTGATGGACATTTTCCGCCATTTTTACTGCTAAAATAATTTATTTCTCTCACCGAAAACTGCTCATAAATTAAGCGAAGCTGATAGTATGCTATCGCAAATATTTTGGCAACATGGCCGGCCAGCAACATCATCATTATTAACGACAATATCGCTAGTATTGTGACGTGATTGTGACGGTTAAGAATGCTATAGCAAGACTGGCATATACGGAGCTCTTTTTTTGGTAGAATTTGTGCCTAGAAAATGAAAACTACAAATGCAAGCGATACATGCTGCGCACGGACAGCGGCGAGAACAGTCATCGGCCGTCGAGTGCATCAGTCATCAACTTCCAGCGTCGGATACATCAGTCATCGAAATTTCAAGCGTTATCGCTGGTGCTCGCGTAAGCTCTCGAATAAACTTGACTATTCGCGTGCGGCGCGTACTCTTAACAGTGTGATCTCAAACAATCGTGAAGCGTCATTTCGGCGCGGTCTGTGTCAAACGTTTCTGACAGCCTTTGTGGGTGAAACCCGAATACATCAAAAGAAAGGAATAAACACGCGTGGCAGTAATATCTCTAGCAATAGTTACAATAATTTCTCCCAATTGCGCTATCGGTAGTTTGGGGATAGCACTATCGATAGTCTGTTTACACTATCGATAGTTTCAAAAAAACTATCGATGCTATTGATAGTCAGTTTACCGATATTTCTGCATCACTAGATCATACTCGATCAAAATTATTCAAAAGAATCTGGCCTCCTATTTGGAGACGTAGTAGCTCAAATTGATCTGACGAACTAACACCGCTGACGTTGTCAAAGGATGCTCAAGAAATGATTCTGCTTTTTGAATTGTCCTATTCTAATAATGGGCTGGGCCCGGAGCTAACTCCCTTACAACTTCATCTCTGCAGCTTCTTGTACCAGATTATCAAGCTCAACTTACGGACGATGCGCCCATCGTAATGCAGACACAAAGCATACACTTATGTGGTGAACAAAACGGCTGAAATGTCGCCCATAATTTGTAACACGTGAATATGCATGCGCGTAATTATTGACCCAGGTTTTGTAGCTCATCTGAGAAAAAACTCTTAAACGGGGCTAGGCTAGAAATAATGTCACTTTAATTCCTAATAGGCTTGAACTTTCTGCTCTGCAGATTTAGTTAAAGTAACACTACATATTACGTGCACTAGCAAGTGCATTCACTTGATCGGAATTTCTCGGCCACGTATGTCGTCTAATATGAAGCCGCTTGGGGCTCAGCGGCTTCTCTGCGAGTATGTAACACCCAATAAGTGAAATGCCATTTCGTGCCAACTCACGGAAACACGTCGTTCATGTCGCAATGAGAAGCTAGAGGCTTAAAAGACAAAATACGACTGAACACTTCTATTGGAGCACTCACATTGTAATCCATTTTCACATCTGGAAATTCCATGCTTTGTAGTTTTAAGTGTTCCTGCTGTATCACATGTTGGAAAGTCGTGGCTTGTACTGAAAGAAGAAACAATATTTCGAGACTATTGCGTATATAATAATAACAGAAGTTCTAAGACAACATAGCAAATTAGGAAGCGTAATGTAGCATTTGAATGATGCATATCAACAGTCCACTTAACAGGATATCAGTTCATTTGTTAGTCGATGGCCAGTTTCCTATGTTTGGCTCAGTAAAACGGAACTTGTTGCGGCTCTTCAGAGCCTCACAAATGACGCCAGTAGATTCTAAGTCTTTCTTGTTTGTAAGCTTTATATCCAAGACCTAACTGTAAGGTTTATATCCAAGCGCATACGAAAAAACAAGGAGTCCTTTCGCGGAGTTTCCTGACCGGCGAAGCGAATCTGTCATTTTAAAGATATCGAGCGCAGATGGTGAACACGCTGACCACTAAGCCATAATTTCAAATAGTTCTCAAGTGCGAACGCGTCATTTATGCTTGCCGTATCTGACGGGAATGGTACCGTCATCTAGGTAGAGTGCAGCGAAACACAACGCCGAAGCGCGGTGCGTAGCGTAGCGACACGGCAGCCGAAATTACCGTATTGGACAATGGACACGCGAGAGCGGAAAGCACATCGCTTTAAAGCGTACGAAACGCACACTACAAATTTTGCGCTTCGTATACGGAGCTCTGGGCGCGTCGCAGCATAACCGCTTCTTAGAGATGCTGTGGAGTGAGACCAAATTCTCGTCGGGAAGGTTGCATTGGGGTGAAATGCTGGACGACTTAATTGTGGACTGAGTGATTCACCTTGGCTTACAGCCTGACCAGTGCGGACGAAGAAGAGAACACGCGACACAGCATTCCATCTCAATGTGTCATGTGTTCCCTTCTTTTTTTCTTTTGTGTTGGTCGCGTTGTTAGCCACGATGGCAGTGTGACTGAACGTGGGTGTACCCTCGTCAAAAATTTTCATGTCGGGCGACGGTAACAAACATTTGTGAATAGTATTTTCAACGTGCCACATAGCTGCAACTAATTCTAAGCAGATCAGTTTCACCTTCGTGTCATGGACGACTCTTATGAAAGCGGGATCAACCATCACGCTTTTCTATAACCTAATACAGCGTAAGCGACTAACCAGTGGTGAAGTGTGCGATTTCGAGGTCGTATCATCGCTACCTTCGTATTTAATAAGACAGCAACCACAAAACATCATCCGTCAAGCAGTCGCATATGTATACAATGGTCGCATGTCTAGTATTCCAACCAAATTTCTGTAGCGTTGCTCATTATATGAGCCGTTTAAGCCTCTGTTTAGTTACAAGCTTGTAACAAACACATGAGGGCCTTCCGCTAACGGCGCCGCTCACTTACCCAAAGCGTCATCTGCTTTCGAAGAACCGAGGGGAAAGTCATTTTTCTCCTCGAACATCATGGCGACGGGAGCGAACAGGCGCAATACGATGCCAGCCGATTCACTCGTTTTGTTCAGTGCCAGGCAGAGTGGCTCCCGTCTATCCCCGAATGTTTTGGTATTGTTCAGTATGCGCTTGCATTCTTGTACGACAGCGTCCGTGTCATTCAAGGGGACCAGTTTAGCCTTTCTTGTATATATTCGCAAAAATGTCGGGACCCTTGGGTTTTTCATCGGGCTCGGCAGCATTGAATGTTTCTTCGTCAAGACGTCCTGCTGGGTTTTATACAAGTGCGAACGTAACTGCTTGCGTTCGCGCCCTGCAAGGAACGGGAAAGATAGGAATGAATCAACTTTTACTAAAGAATTGCCACAGATGCAACACGCTTTTTCAAATCCTGTCCGACGTAATTATGACGTTAAACGGTTGCGCTCATTGGTTCATACTCTTAAGAGAGTGCGTATTTGGGACACAACGAGCCCTTCCGGTTAAGCAAGCCAGATGCTGGGGCCCCCAGTACAGGGCACGCATGAGCTAGTTAGAAATACTGCGGCCATTTCAGACCGACCAAGACGTGGAAAAGTTACCTTATACTTTTGGAGATGAAAAATTCGTGAGCACGAGGTGTCTCCGGAGCCGACGTTCCGACAAACCGAACTTGTCTTCATCAAGGCTGCAAATTGCAGCGGTGAAGAAGTTGCAGCCTTGAACAAGACAAGTACGCTTGTCGAAACGTCGGTACCAGCGACACCCGGTGTTCACGAATTTTTCGTCTCTACAAGCTGCCTTCTTCCCCTGACTTCTGCATTATACTTTTTGGACACATCATGCAAATAAAATACCAGTCGTGGTAGAATGACGGAGAAAGTGGTATTCTGCTCTGCATCGGCGAAGACAATCCGATTATTCGCCAAGGGAGCTGCGTTTTAATTGCTGCGACCTGCAAAAACACCTGCACAAGTGGGAAGCAAAACGCCGCTTGGAAAAATTCTGGAAAGGTCAAAAGCATAACCGGCATCTACGAGAGAGAATCGTCGCGCTTGACAGAGACATGCAAGACCACACAAATAGGCTGTCACAACATCAGTGCGCAGGCATGTGCACCTTATGTCAGGGGCGTAGCCACAAATTGTTTTTTCGAGGAGGAGGGGTGCCTGATTGATCTGAAATGGAGGTCGGGCAGGCAGATGTGACTGACTGTCATTTTGTGCTCTCTATGCCATGGCGAAATAGAAAAAGGTAAGGCACTACGTAGCCAGTGCCTTATGTTACAGGCAGTTCGGAATGTCCAAAATTTCGAACGTACTGCCAGGCCTCCTCGAGCCAGAAGGCACCAAAGCAACACATACACAAAACCTGCAACGGATACTGCAAAGCTGCGCATGTAGATAGAGAGAGCTCCTATGCAAACGCTACGCCAGACATACTTAGGAGATGCAACAAAGATAATATCGACATTGACGTATCCATAGCGGAGGCAGAGATTTGATACGAACTCGGACGACTCAATCCGAAGTCCGCCTCGTGTCCCAACATACTATAGAGCACCATAAAATAAAATAGAAATGATTCGCATGAAATGTGAATTTGATAGCGTTATCTGTCGCTGAGTATCACCTGAAGTGCTTTGCCTGCCGGAGAGTACAAAAGCGAGTGCAAGCGGCTAAAGAGCGACCACGGCAAGCTGCCCTGGTCACAGCGCCGTCTGTAGCGAAATCCACCACAAGGCAAAGCCAAATCCCGTGGACTGCCATTCATCACAGTGGCCTGTTGCAGTGGTGGTGCGCTGGTGAACGCGCCTCGCCTGCGGAGTACAAGGTCCGGTGACGAAGCAAGGGTTCCAATCCTAAACATTTCCATAAGAAGGGGGGACGTAATTTTTGGTACGCTTTTCTGCTACAGCTTCCGATCGATGTAATCAACGTTGTACAACAAGCCAAACAATATGTTCTTGCATAAAAATCCAGCGCCACTTACCCATCACTTGAGAAGTCACGAGACGAAAGATCTCGTCGGCCACAGCATCCATGAGCTTCTCGTTGTAGTCACTTTTAGGTGCATACACAATATCCGTCACCTTAGACGGGGCCGTCAAGGCGGAACTTGCGTCCTTCTCATCAGAATCCTTGCTGAGCGGTTCAGGCTTTTCTTGAACATAAGTCAATGCGTAGAAAAAGCCAGCGATGATCACCATCTCCATTAGTGTGCTGATCCCGTGGCGGCGCATGCCCTGCACGTACAGCGTGCGCCACAGAAGGTCACCACGTTGCCAATCATTGGAAACGTCTGTTTCTGGACCGAGCACGGGTTTCCACAGTCGCTGGTGATCAGGATCGCTTACAGGGTCTCACAGTTCGGTTCTCTGGAAGGCACACAAAAGGTTGTTCGTAACCACATCCACACGCACAGATATCAGCACATCGTCGGATAACAGTGGAAGGTGTGTCTCTTAAAATGCGTCTGTTGTGTCTATAAATAGAAACCGTCATCTGGGTTTGTTACTATTCCTTTCATAAAAAGCGTGCTCACTTTCTTATAATCATGATGATGTCGCACTCACAGCACGCAATCTTTTTGTTTCCTTGAAGTGCCCGATGGGCACCGTTACAGCATGGAAAGACACGCTAGACAGGTGGCCATTATTGCGGTTTGACTAAAGTGCGCCGCAAGTCTCACAACGGTGTTTATCATGGAAGTGCATGTCCAAAATTTTCTGATGTCATTTCCGTCAAGGAAATGACTCAAGTAGCCGGACGTGCCACCAGGCTACGCAACAAAAGCTAGCGAGAAAAACATTTCTTGTGGGGCACCTAATACGAGGGTATCGAGACTCGAGCAGCTCTGTCCTCGAGCATTGACGCAGCATATCCTAACCGCTAAGCCACGAACGCTGTCTCACCAGGCAAGCGACTACCGTGCTCGCCCTTTCCATGTAAAGCCCCTTAATCTGGGAAACCAGTGAAATTCTCCTCCCACCGTGCGTTTATCTCCTCGACTCTCCTCGGATTGCGCTGCGCACGACATGTTGAACCTTCCAGTGGCGAAGCGCAAGTGACACAGCTGGGGTGAAGGAGCGATGCGTTCGTTCCTCGGTTTCGCACGCTACGCATCTTCCCTTTAACCCGGCTGTGGTAATGGCAGCGTCAATAACACCTGGAAAGTTCATGGCGGCAGGAAAAAAAGTAAGAATATAGCCAAAACAAGTTTGCTGACGTTTTCGCGACGTCGGGGTCATCTGACGAGGCGTTATCGGGAGGCGAAAGAAGGGACCAAGCAGTGGGAGCAAATCTCATGCAGGAAACTGACGTGACAAACTTTGAAAAAAGCCACGCCGCAGCAGAATATGGTCCGGAAACACTTGTAAGCCGCCTCAAGTACCCTCTTTGCACGCTTATTCTTTGCGTTTGTTGAGTAGTGCTATTCCGTTTCTTTCTTAAACTCAAAAGAAGTGCAACAAACTGGTTCGCTTGTCGTCGAGAAGCAACGCCTGAGTGACTATAGTTTTAAGCTGTACAGTGCAAGAAAAAAATTGCAGTGCCTTAGCTCGGCTATGCCAGGATATACGCAGCGTTAGCAAAGGTTCAGCTGATTATTCTTAGCTTTCCAGATTGTGTAGGATTATTAGCTTTCTTCTGTTCATTCTTCGTACGCTGAACCGCTAAGTGCAAGGCAAATGCTTCGGGATCCGATGAGATAAGCTTCTCGGCTCTTCTGCGCCGTTGAGCAGCATTTGCGCTCTTTCTCCATGGCGTTACCCACCTGAAAACGCCAGTCAGAGGCGCTATCAAGCGGCTCCAACACAGTGTCACACGGCGACTGCACAGCGAAGGCGAATATCTGCGCGCGCGGTGGCGCCAATACGTCTGCCAAGGCTACGACGTCACTCCTCTGGAAAGCGCAGACCGGCGGCGGCGAGTCGCGCGCGGCGGTGGCGGAGTCTACGCGCTGCCGACGCCAGTTTGTATGCCGCGGCTACGACGCCATTCCTCCCGAACGCGCAGACGAGCAGCGGCAAGCCGCGCGCGGCGGTGGCGGAGAGCGCGTGAGATGCCGGATCCGGTGAGCCAGCTGTGTGACATCACTGATCCTCGCGCATGCGCAGGACGGCTCAGGACGATCTACGTGAAGTCGGCTCTTGCTAGGCAAGTGTAGCTAACGTTACAAAAGTGGAAATTATGGTTTCCTTGGATACAGCGCGACAGAAACAGGTCAGAACTACACACCAGGCGCAAATAATAAGCGGTCCATTCGGTTATTACTCACGACTGGCCGCCTTTCCTGACCTTATTCATCTGCGACGCGCCTTTTTTTTCAAAAATCGTAAGCGTGAGCTTCTGGTGTGACGAAGATGGACTTCCTGCGCACCCGGCCTGCTCAGTTTCGGTTTGGCCTAGATCGGGGCCTCGAATTTCCATTATTATTTTCTCAAATTTCATGAAACTACGGCATTTATTAAAAGGCATTTCATAAGTTGTCACGTCCTGCAACAATTCCATAGAAACAGCGGCCCTCAAGCTAAGACCTAAAAAGCCAATGATCTTTTGTAATTGTTCTGTTGACTGTAACGTGAGGTGCGACAAAATTTCTCCGCCTAGGCGTACAGTTAATTTCCGAAGACAACAGCGACCTGACTGTCGAAGCATTGTATAAAAACATTGTGTAATAAAACACCCGGTATATACTCTTTAGGTGTGTACACTTGTCGGCTTCTCCGCAAGGCGCGTTCAAACAGAAAACTTGGACCATCTCCCCGAAGGGAACCCTGACGGGATGCGAAGCAGCAGCGGTGCGCACGGCGTTGACCCGGTTGAAACGGGCGTCGACGCGGGTTCTGGAAGAACCGTTTGAAGCGAAACTCGGTGTAGCGTTTACTCGAATAAACGTTTGTTTGAAACGCAAAAACACGGGAGGCGGGTTGGGTTTCGTGTAAGTTTCATTAAAGCGTTTGGCAAGGCTTCGTAGTCGTTGTTTCTTCAGAGTCGAGACACGGGCGCTGGACCGGAGCAGGCGCGCGTTTCGCCTTGACTACCACGGGTGAAGCGAGAGAGAAGTGACAGGTATAGAGGTGTTGCGAGCGGGCGGAGAAGCCGGCAGCTGCGGGCGCTACGGCGAGCATGCTGCGGGTGAGGGAGATAGTGACGTCAGCGCGCAGCTGCGAGGGGAGCGTGCGAGGGGAGCGTGACGTGAACTGTGGCGTGAAAGCTGTGGCGTGACCTACTTGGCAACGCTAAAACACCTACGGCGAGGAGAACGCGTTGCGGCGCATTCGTACGGACGCACGTAACGTACGGCGTTACACACGTGAGTCAAAGAGCTGCTCCGCATCTAATAAAGTGACAAGGCGCATCTGTTGGTCCGGTGACAGCTGCAGATATCTTTTGGCGGGACGACGCACATAAAAACACAATGCTGTCTGCGCCGGTGTTAGAGCAGCGCCTCCTCTCTTTTTTCAATGCCAGCCAGATGAGCCCCCTCCACACGCTCACCACCCTTTCCTCTGGCCTTCTCTACTCTCCCCCGTCGGCTAGCCTTAGCGCGTGATTTGCGTTCATGGTAAACAGACAGACAGACAAACAGAGAGAGAACTTCATTCAGGTCCTGAGGAACTGCGTTGTAACGCCCCTTTCAGGGGGAATCAGTAGCAGTCGCCGGCCGCTCCCACGTAGGGACTGGAAGACCGTGGCCCTGCGCCCTCCCGCAGGCCCTCTGGACAGCCTGAAGTTGAACCAAGAGGTCGCCGCTGTTAAGGGCTTCCTCCCAGTCCTTCTGAGAGCACCCTTTATGTGGTGCCTCTCAACGGGAGGCAAATGGCGTAATTTTTGTTCAGTTGTGTTCAGATCCGTAGGGCGGTGTCCTGGATCTCTGTTCGTCTCTGTTCATGGCGGTATGCGGGTTACCAACGGGAACGCGTCCCTGCAACGCTGCTGCATGCGCTGCCTTTAGGTGGTGCCATACGAGCGCCGTAAGGCGGTGGCAGCGGCATTCCTTTTAGCCAAACAGGAAGGAGCACGAAGGAACAAATCTGACATACGCATGATATTGGAGAGGGACAGCAGGGCTATCGAATCTGCATGGCAACGTTCTCAGACGCATGTATAACGCAAGCATTCATACCATTTAGGTGGCGTCGCACCGCGATTACTCCCTGAACTAAGGCGGTCCAACGGTTCCCGTTGAGCAGCGAGCACTTGCACTGGCATTGAAAAAAAAGGCGGCATTGGTTAGAGCAACCGACGTGGTCGGCGACAACGGCGACGTACACCGCACGATGCATTTCTGCTTATTTGCTTACTACAAACGCGGCAGGCGATTTCAAGTTTAGTTGGCGCGTTCGCTGACTATGAAAATCAGATTCATTGCGAAACGTCGCTTGTTGCTGGAACGCGTTCATGTCTTTGCGTCATCCCGCCGACTGGCATCCGCTGCCGTCAGCGGCCAGATAAAGATCGACGTGGCGTTGCGTATTCCAGTGTCTCGACGCGAATAGAAAGCCACCCAAGCGCAACAGCAAAAAAATGAAGGACACTTTGTAAATTCCGAAGTATATTCGCGAAAACCTGTGGCCATTCGACTGACTATGCCATGGTATAGGGGGAATCCACAATATTGGGGCGCTTCTCCAAACCACTTGCCGTGAAATACTCACCGGGACACTTGCGAGCCATCCGACTAACTGAACTGCTGCAACGAGACGTCTAAGGAAGGAGCGTTGCCGCGTTCTTCGCTGGCCATGACGAGATTGCTGAGAGAGTATGAGAAGGCACGGACGGACACCGCCTCTGGACACCGCCGCGGCGTTGCGCAAGAGTTGCGCAACGCGCGTTGGATGGAGCAATGCGCTATTGTTGCTATGTGCCGCTGTGTCATCACTTGATTGCTTAAAGAGCGTTACTTTCAGAGGTCACAGCTGGCACCATGCCAAGGCACGGACTGGATACTGGATACCGGCGATTATGAGATATTAAACGTTCTCGCCTTAAAATGTCCTCGCGTAATGTTTCGGCAGACAGTAATAACGTCACATGATACAGTCTCTTCGAAATGTCAGCTGATGAGCGCGAGCGCTTTGCGGCAACACCGTAAATGCGCAAAGCGTCTGCTAGTTCGGCCATGCGTAGTGGGAGACACGGTCGACAGAAGAGAGCGAACGTCGGCGCAGAACGAGGAGACAGGAGTTGGCGTTTCTTTTATTTCATTCAGGAGATTTAGGTCGCTGTAGTTGCAGGGCCACGAACACCTGAAGGGGTCATACCGATTCGATACATAGGAATCGGTATAACACGAAAGTGAAACATGTATTCACAGGGGCAGTTGAACGTTTATTCCACATTGTTTCGCCACAAGGGTGAAGGAATAAATGCTGTAGCAACCAATTGTAATGTCACGCGAAAACAGCAAGCAGCTCGAAACTTGCAGCGCACTCTAAGGCAGGAAAGACGCACGAAAAGAACATACACACGACGAGCGCTCGATCTAACAACTGTCACAATTGTTACTTCTCTGTTAGCAGCGTGCTGCTTTCGGGAGTGCGGCCGCTGTACCGAGCGAAGCGACCTTCGTGCTCTGTGTAACGTCAACGAAAAGTTGCGGTGAAAGCACTAGACGTATAAAGCGCCCCGATCACGAGATAAGCGCGAGCGCACGAGACACACCCCCTGTAGAGGCGCGCTGGCATGGCAGCACAAGCGCGCCCTGCGCGCTCTTCGCGACATCGCTAGTGATAACAAGAAAACGCTGAAGTCACCGAGCTCTGAGGACCGCCAATGGTAAATGGTGTATATAAATAGCTCTATTAACTTGAGGAGCGTCCGCTATGTATGTACGTAGGCAATAGAAAACAAAAAGCTCTGTGGCCAAGTGGTTTCGCGCTGCGCGCTTCGGAGCGAAGGGTCGTAGGTTCGGTACCCGGCAACGGAACTTTTCGTTCTAGTTTTTTTTTCTTTGCCATCTTTTAGTGTATAATTTACAATGGCATATCCGCCACGGAAATACGTCAGTGGAGCCGTGGTGGAACTCGGCATAAAACTATTTCGTCCTAAAAAAAGTAAAAGTACAGCAAAAACAAGTTTCATGGTGTTTTCGTGACATCGGGGTCACGTCACGTGGTGTTTGCGCAAGCCGCAGGCCAATCAGTGGCCTGGTGGCGCCGGCGCGGCGAAAGAGGGGAGCAAACAGAGGAGGTTGGCGGCGCTTGAGGATGTCGCGGCCCCCAGGTAGTCGAGATCTCCGGAGTCCTCCACTACGGCGTCTCTCATAATCATATCGTGGCTTTGGGACGTTAAACCCCAACAATTATTATTATATTATTAGAGAGCTTGAGAATTGGAGCCCCAGGAAGCTTGCGAGCCGCCAGAGCGCATGCGCAGAACCCAAGCCACTCTTGGGCTCTTGCGCTTGCGTTGACCCAAGACGCAAAAGTGGAAAACTAGCGTGGGGCCCCAAGGCGTCTTGGGTCACCCGCGAGAAGACGCAGACGCAGCGCGGGCGACGGCGCAGTATGGCCCGCGTCTCGCATGATTTTAAATTGCGTCACGCGTGGCAACCCGTGCGCTTGAGCCAACGCAGCCTGCGTTGGCCCAATTCTCAAACTCTGCTGATCATCGGACCGCAAGAGCAGGCTGCCCAACGCAGCTTGGGGGCCCAGCGTCTTGGGTCCCCAATTCTCAAACTCTCTATTAAAGAGTTTGAGAATTGGGGCCCCAAGAAGCTTGGTAACCCAAGAATTTTGCGAGCCGGCAGGGCGCATGCGCACAACCCAAGCCACTCTTGGGCTCTTGCGCTTGCGTTGTCCCCACGCCCCAAAACCGAAAATTAACGTGGGTCCCCGAGGCGTCTTGGGTCGCCAGCGAGACGAAGTGTACGCAGCGCGAGCTACGACGCAGTATGGCCTGTGGCCTGCGTCTCGAGTAATATTAATTTCGCCACGTGTGGCACCCCGACCGTTTGTCCCAGAGCAGCCTGCGTTTGACCCAAGTCTCAAACTCTGCTCATCCTGAGAACGCAAGAGCAGCCTACAAACGCAGCTTGGGGACCCAGTGTCTTGTGTCCCCAATTCTCAGACTGTCTATTAGAGAGTTTGAGAATTGGAGAACCAAGACGATGGGCCCCCAAGCTGCTTTGGGCAGCCTGCTCTTGCGTTCGGATGATCAGCAGAGTTTGAGAATTGGGCCAACGCAGGCTGCGTTGGGTCAAGTGCACGAGGCGCTACGCGTGACGAAATTTAAAGTCATGCGAGACGTGGGCCATACTGCGCCGTTGCCCGCGCTGCGTCTGTGTGTGTTCTCGCTGGGGACCCAAGACGCCTTGGGGCCCCACGCTAGTTTTCCACTTTTGCGTCTTGGGTCAACGCAAACGCAAGAGCCCAAGAGTGGCTTGGGTTCTGCGCATGCGCCCTCGCTGTTCGCAAGCTTTTTGGGTCCCCAAACTCCTTGGGGCCTCAATTCTCAAACTCTCTATTATGTCGCCTCATGGATACGAGCGTTTCGGTGCTTTTTTATTCGCCTCGTGTGCCACAGATGGCGGCTCTACAAACGGCATTCCGCTGACGCGAAGGCGGTGATTCGGCTTTTGCCGTCAGCTAGGTACTGCCAAGAACACCAGCACTTTCGTTATGGTTCGCTCGCGTCACACGGCGTTCCTAGATTACTAGCTGTATTTCCTCCTAATGATAGTTCTTAACAGAAAGTTAAGGAACGTCAATATTTAACGTATATTCTATATTCCTACAGCTATCGCGGTAAGGATCACACCCCTAGTTCGTAACAGTGCTCTCTGGGCAGGATGGCGTTGGAATAGCTTAAAAAAAAGCGCGAACCTACCGGCAATCGAAGTAAAGATAGTCTACGCTTCTTTGAAAGCGAAGCGCGATCAATAAAAGTTAGCCTTGTGTAAACAGACTTGAGTTGAACGAAAATTCATACTCCAACCAATCGTAGTAATGTGGACCTATCTGTGTACACAAAACGTTTGACGACAAAATAAGATTGATAACTTCATTGACCAGCGTGTTATTACGGACAAGAAGTGTAGATTGGGCGAGTTAGATGCACATTAAAACTTATTACATGTACCATCGGCTCCGAATGAAACGCCAGCAGTGGTACGCGTGGTACAGTTTGCACACTTATGATTAGACATACGCTCATGTGGTTTGCCTCTAGTGAGCCATACTCATGATTTCGATCAGGCAGTGCTGTCTAATCGGGTGTGTGGTCCTGTCAATGGTGATAACAGGATAGCGCGCTATACAGTTCCTAATGCTTGGGGAATGCGCCCCACTGTTCGTGCTTCATTTGACACCAATAGTACAGCTTGGTAAATAGTAAGAAAAATCGGAGAATATGTCCAGGAAGTGGAGAAAGAGAGGTCTTTGCCACCATTCTTTTGGCCCCTTTGGCTGGTTATTGCCATTTTTTACCGCGCTGAAACAAGACTGAATATTTTAGGTGAAAGCCTTAGATTCCTCACCAAACGCGAAAATTGACCGTCGGCGTCCCGCGTCGGCAGCGTCAACACGAGTGATGCAAGAAATAATCATATGGTGACGTCAACTTATGACGTCATCATGATATCACAGACTGCAAAAATTCTGATGTCATAACGTCACGTCACATGATGACGTCATCCGATATCGTCGCTTTGCACCGCGTCCGTGATCGGTGGGCCGATCACGGAGGTAATGCGAAATCAGGTGATGTGCATACAGCTTGCAATGGCTCCTATTTTTGAGGCAGTGCAAAACCACGTTACGTCCAGCAAGCATTCTGAGGGGTGCGGTGAATGAACAATGCATCGACTGAAGAAAAATAAGAAGATGGCCTTCGCCTTCGACTCATCTTAGGCAATTGCATCAGGGACCGTGTGAGTCTTTAGTTGAATGATCGCGCCACGCCCTTTCAAGAGTCGACCGTTGAGAGTGATTTACACTATTTCATTGCAAATACGTCTTATTACGACTTTCCGATGCGAAAGCTTTTGTATTTATCTCAGTATCTTTTCACTAATTATTTTATGATACTTTCTGAAGACCATGAACGCACCATAAATCGTCGATTTATTACCGCAGGGATTAAAACATTATGCATAAAAAAACTCCGCACAATCTACCAATATTTCATATCACCGTCTTGCATCCCCTTTTGACTCGTGCTCTCAAACTTATTAAATGCAAGGCATTTCTTAGCGAAACTTTGGCACTTTGAGCGCTTCTATCTATCTATCTATCTATCTATCTATCTATCTATCTATCTATCTATCTATCTATCTATCTATCTATCTATCTATCTATCTATCTATCTATCTATCTATCTATCTATCTATCTATCTATCTACAGCAAGGTGTGCGACCCCTGCTAGCCTCCTCTCATGGTTGCCTCCTTATTTGGTGTACACCAAAATTGGCGTGGGAGGGTTACAGTATTTGACGAACATGACTGTCGGGTTGTGACATGAATAACGTGAAAATCCTGTCGAGTACTTCATCAAAACCTTTTCTCAAGACATGTGTGGCAGGTACCCGTTTACCACGAGCCGTGGCGCATGGATATGCGCCACTGGTTATTGGCAGTTTATATAGCTACTCAGCCATGGCGAGGACAGACATCGGTAATTTAAATGCGAGAGCGTTAAGCAAAACCGATATCGGCGGCGTTGACCCGAACAATGGAAAGAATAAAAATGGGGATCTCCAGCAGGAATCGAGCCTAAGCCTTCAGCGTGACAATCAGGTATTCTACTACAGTGCCACGCCAGGTCTATAAAGTGGTTTGGAAAAACAGCCTATGTAGGTGTAATGTCGGTGCAACGTCAATTGTGGTTCTGGTGCTGGCTATGTAGTTTTACAGGAAAGCATTAAACACTACATAGGTACTCCTACGATACAGGCGTCATATCAGATTACCGTCTGTGAATCCAGTGTTCGCTCAGCTTTTATAGCAGTCTAATAAGCATTACATTTGTATTCCTATGGTTCAGCAAGCTATATTGAAGCATTGCTCGACCACGGAGGAATACATTAACGAAAGTTACGTATGATATTCACATGACTGCACCATGAAGTGCACTTAGTTTCGATAATACTGACGTATGTACTCTAACGTGAGGGCTGACGTTACGTCGCACCAGAAGTTACCCTTAAAACGCCGGTGTTGTCGACGTGCCTAGTAAGCCTACGATGTGCGTAAAGCTATTATGCTTACAAAAATGCGTTGATTCACATCGTAACGCTTGGCTCAAAGCCATAAAATACAGCATAGATATTATCGCTGACGGCGTCGCATGAAACCGATTCCCACAATGCATGGGATCTGCCTGTAAAGATTATTTCATTTACCTGAATGGCATCACATGTCGTTTATCATGGCCTCAAAACTCAGAACAAGGGAACTGAACCGAAGGAACAGGCTTGGCAACCGAAAACGCGCAGCACGCGGTGTACATATGTTACGCTTTAACGAAGGCACGGAAGCCGAAACCCGAACGCTAAAGTCAGTGATCGAACATCGGCCGGAAAGCCATTTTGAGTGCACCACGCCCATAGAACAATCGCGAAAAGAAACCGTCGCCATACATGCAGATGTACACATTGATAGCTAGCAGACGACCCCTGGAGCAATCGACGTTGAACGTGACGGCAACTCCGCTCGATTTCGCTTGGCATTTTGCTTGAACGTTCAGTGCAAATTGCTTTATGAACTTGCCCACTAATGTTTTGATAACTCGAGCAGGACAGACTGGCGGGCAGCGTCGAGCAGCGCTCACGTAGCGAGTTAGCACGCGCGCGAAGCGCGGCACCCGAGTCCTCTCTGACGTCACACGCGAGAGGGCGCCACTCAAAGACCTCGAGGCGTATACCAAGGCCTTTGATTTAATGCGGATCGTGCCACCATCTACTTCTTGTGAAACGATGTAATGCATCATGGCCGTGCCCTCTGCGTTTGACTTCGGCAGCGCGCGCTGCCTGAGCTGATCGCCTAGGCCACGTTATGATATTCCCGAGAGCCAACATATAGCGCAGGTGGTGCGTCTTAGTCGCGTGGATGACCTTCAACTCGATTTTTGTTTTCCGCTTCCGCGTCGGACTAGTGCGGGCCCACACCATACCATGGAATGAGAAATACTGTTTCGGGTTGCTCCTCCCTGATTGGTGAATTCCATGAAATATATTAATTATCAGGTCTGGCGTGCCTAAACACCGGGACACTTGACGGGCAACTACACCTACGCGCACACCATAGCCATCTGCTGTCATTAAAATGCAGCTCCCGCTGTGCCATAGCTGCCGCCGTTACAGAGCTCTGCACAGACACGTACCAGTACGCTGATCTTCGCTCTGATTTCCAATCTGGACATGACCGGGAAAACCTAGAGAGAAATTTTGATGGTCTCACCTCGCAATGCAGAAGGTGCAGCTTGTGTCGAGTCCGTCAACAAAGTGCACATAATGCCTTACGAACGTAGCTTGTGCCTCGCTTCTCCTGCAGAATGACGAACTTAACGGGCTCTCCTTCCAGCTGGCGGTTTCAGCGCAGGCCTGGCGTTTTTTTTTTGTTTTTCGCTTCCGCGTCGGACAGTGCGGGCCCACACCACGGAATGAGAACTGTTTCGGGTTGCTCCTCTTAGATCGCTTCTCACTGTGGGGAACGTAGATCGGTTCTCCTGGGACGTTATGGCGTAGCGGTCTCGCGCTTCTGCCTTTGTCGTCTTCGCACTTTCTGTTCCGTGCGCTCGCAGCTCGTGCTGTGAATGACGATGATGATGCTGTTTCGACGCAGAATCATACCCGCTATTGGGGATTGGCTGAGAAGCGGGCATCTGAACATTTAGGCTGCAAATGAAGTGTTCGTAATGACAAAAAAAAAAGAAAATATGCAAAGGATTAACTGCAAGCACTGTTCGATTGCACGGATTTAATAATTCTAATTTGCTTTTCTCGGTGACACGTACACACTATGATGTAGAGACCGCGAGCTGGACGGTGGCCTTGAAAAAGTGTCACTGTGAGTATTAACATAGATGATAACGACATGTAAATGTCACTGATAAAAAATCTTTTAAATAGGCGGCAATACTATCTGATAATAATTAGTATGTCTTCCTTAGAGCTGTTGAACACTGATTAGATAAGAATTACTGCTGCGGGAATACCACACTTCGGCGTCTAAAGGCGCCAGAAGAAGAGACGCAAAACGGAGAATACATTTCAAGAGCGTGTTGTTGACGTTGTTGTTCCTAAGACACTTGGCGCAACCGACTCCGGAGGATAGGTCATGCGTCGTATGGTGCCTTGCTTAAGAAACTAGTTGCCTTGCTGAAGGCAAGAGTTTACAAACGAATCCCTATTTCAACCAACCTTCTCTTTTTCGTCGTTGCCGAAGTCATTCAATCCACGAGAACTGGCCGCGGTGGTTTAAACAATTGACAACTGCAAGAGAAGTGATACATAACTGCCGTGTTAGAATAAACAATATCCTGATGCAATCATATTTAAAATATAGTTTCAGTTGAGTTACCTTTTCCTAGCTTCAAATACTCTACGCTTTTTTCCATTGAACTGCGAGCCCTAAATAACCTGTTATTCCACTGCACCTTTCCTATTACGTAGACATAGAACCGAATGGTGACAATAAAAGTAATTCTTGTATCAAATATTCTGGTCACTTCGTATAAATGTCGCCACCGTTAACCTTCATTCCCCAATTGGGTTACTAAACTATTTTATTTTTTGTAGGCTAGTAGTAAAAATACCCTAATATCCTATCAACCTGGATTTCGCCTACGTCTCTATGATGCCTCTTAAGGCTCGTTCGCACTGGGGAATCCGCCGTCCACAGCGACCGAAATTCTCCTGCCGCCGAGATTCCGTATCGTACACACTGCTTACCAACAAGCCGGAGAAAGGCGATTCAACGCCATCTGCCGTGTAAAGCGCCAAGCAAAAAGCATGCGCCAGATATCCCGCATGCTCCAGCTGCTCTCTGTTCACTTTGGTCCGCGTGTCTTTATGGCGAATCACAAACAGGAGCAGTTATCGTACCGCTAGTCGTGCTGGGAAGCAATTTTCTGACGATTCATGACGAAGGGAAACATCGATTCGCGGAAAAAAAATATTAAAGCACACTTTGTAAGCAGCGTGAAGAGTTGGGCGAGTTGGTACGAGGCAATTCTGGTCGAAACTGCGCCATGGGACGGGACACGAAGAAAGGGAAGACAAACGAGGGCTCGTTTGGCTTGCCTTTCTTCGTGTCCTCTTCCATTGCGCATTTTCGACCAGAATGAACACTTTGTAAATTCCAAAGTGTGTTCGACGAAAGCCTGCGGCCATTCGACCCCGCCGATGGATGCCGCCGCCGCGTTGCGCAGTTGGAAGGAGAAACGCGCTATTTATGCGCCGCTGTGTCTTCATGTCATTGCTGAGAGAGTGTTAGGGGAAGAGGCGACAGCTGGCAACCTGCCAGGGCACGGAAGGCCGGACGCCATTATGAGACATTAAATGATTTCGCCTTAAAAGACGTCACAGCTTGCACTCGGCGGTGCAAATCTAGAAATTAGCAAAGCTGGTGATCGTAGGGTATTTACGTGGCGTTAATTTGCCGCGCTTCTTCCCACACCGCACCGAGCTGAGTGAAGACAAGTTCGATTTGAACCATAGTCGGTCACACACTCGATACGAATGCCCAAACTCGAGAGAAAGGAAATGACGCTGGAAAAGTGCTTCGGCACCTCCGGTTTAAAGACGGCCTCGGCGTTCCCGGTGGTATGCTACGTCCCGCTGGCGTACTGGTTTGGCATATTCGAGGTCTTCACCGCGTCGCCGCCTCTTGTTCTCGACCATCTTTACAGCACGTGCAGGGTCTGCTGAGCCTTGCCGCTGCCTCTCCCGCGTAGCAGCAAGCTTTGCGTCGCGAAGCGCGGCCTCCTCTTCGGTAGTACCAACTAACCTAGGCCGGGCCATGGTAACTACTGAACGAGCGGGGCGGCACGCTCGCAAGTCTATGGGTTGCCCGCTGTCGGCACATGCGCATGCGCGGCGGTTGATCCTGCTCATGCGCGGCTTGGCGTGACGTTCTCGCAGATGTGGCGACGGAGCAGCGGGGTATTGTGACAGGCTCGAAATTACGAATAGCCAGAAGAGTTTCGCTCTCAAAAACGACTCAAACAGAGGTGGTTCGTTCTGCTCTGCAAAAGCAGAAGCTAGGTCGCGCCCACATAAAAATACCCCTTCTGCGAGATCGCGACATGGTGCATTGCAAATCGAGGTATATTGCTACTCGTGACGAAGGTAAATTTGCTTCACTTGACGCTCGTCGGAGAGAACGCGAAGATCACGAAGGTCATCGCTGTCGCTTCGTGTTTCGATGACTGCAACATGACAACACGCCGCCATCTATCAGATTTTTCACTCGCAATCCGATTGGTTTGTCGCGATGAAATCCGGCGGCCGCTGCCGCAAACGCCGGTCTGGGACAAATCGGCGCCCGGATTCAGGCTTGGCACCACTTGTGCCTCATCAAACAAATTATCTGTCAAAACAATGTGCCGAATTACCTCGGACCCCAGGTTACACGTTAGGGGAGCTGAAACACCTTTCGCTACATGCTTCGCCCCTCCTCAATTTTTTTAATGAAGATGACACTAGAGAGAAGTTCATTTTCTATTTCATTTTTACACTAGAGGGTTCAGATGCTACCACATGCTTTCGAAATGCCACTTTGGTGCACGCATGGCGCAAAAATACCCCAAAATGACCATTTGGACCAGCGTCGAGCAGCATTTCCGTCTTGGAGCAGTCTGGCGCAAATGGAGGAACATGTTCATCGCTACACTAGTGC
The DNA here is from genome assembly GCF_013339695.2 of Rhipicephalus sanguineus. Taxonomy (NCBI): domain Eukaryota; kingdom Metazoa; phylum Arthropoda; class Arachnida; order Ixodida; family Ixodidae; genus Rhipicephalus; species Rhipicephalus sanguineus. The sequence goes on from NC_051183.1 coordinate 87,189,287, forward strand.
GAAGCTCACTGATTTTAGCATGGTAAGCTTACGCAAGCAAAGCCTTTCCTAAGGTCTTTACGTTTCCATTTCTATTTGCTCGATCTGCGCGCTGTGCTACTTATGAGAAATACGGACACCACAAACACCTGCTAACAACTGAAAGGGCGCACAGCGTCGGAAAAGAAGGAAGACGATAGAAGAAAGCTATACCTACGGAGTGCAGTTTATATAATACGCGCACAGTCATGCATTTACTGCATGAATATCACATTTCAAAGGGGGAGATTCTCGCATTCGTCTAGTAGTAATCCTTACTGCGAAATATTGCAACAAAAGAAGCGCCTAGCTCACTCTGGTATGTCGTCCCTTTTCACGAAGAATTGATTGTGAAATGGCTTGCTTTGCAGCATTTAATACAAATTAAAAAACATCTATTTATTGCGTCCCGTTTGTTGTGCATTGCCGTAGCTAGAGTTTTGCTACGTTTTACGTGGGGACTGCGGAGGCGGTAGCGGTCGGTGAGGCTGCTGTGGCGGCCGACTGCTTCGAGGTCGCTGTTGAAGCGGTAGCATCCCCAGTAGCCGACTCTGGGGCTGCTTCTTGAGCTTTGGCAAAGTTCAAGAATATGTCCTCCAGTGTGTTCTCCGCGACCAGAGCGTGCTCCAGTTGGAAGTTTTTCTCGAGGCCCACCACCTTGGTGAAGATCTCGCTCCAGGGCACTCTCACCGCAAGGTGATAGGAGAGCAGGTTCTGTAAAAAAACAAACGAGCGCACATGCACTCCGAGGAAGTCTTGCATGTAAAACATGTAACGCGTAAATTGTATTAGCCGCATAGAAAAAAATTGTCGACTTTGTTTTTTTTTTTCAGGCGGTAGATAAAGGTTTTTCTGACTACATCGCAACACAAAACGATGAAGGATAAAAAAATTCTGCTGTTAATATAGCACTTCTGTAGTTCTTGTGTATGTATTGGTGCAGTTTATAACCTACACCTAATGCAGCTCCGCTACCATAAACGGAGGGAAGTGCGTATCACGGGCAACCCAGCGATTACCTTCGCAATCGCGCTCTTGCCGAGGCGTTGGCGCCCTCTGTTGCGCGGCGCGGGTATCAGCAGGATGCTTCAGAACGATTTTTCGCGATTTTAGGTAGATATGGTGAATAAGTCATGGCTACTTCTTAGTTTGTATTCTTTCAGACTTTATTGGTTTGTTTTGCACGAGTTTTGAGCATTGTTAGCCTTGGTTGAGGCCTGTATTGAATGTATTGGCCACTGCAGGACCATGCGACATGAGACAGTGGATGGACGACACGACGGGCCCTTAAAGGGCTACGCACTTAAAAAAAGAACTCCGACAGAAGCGGCAGAGCTCATATTTACGGTCAATATACACTTCAACTACAAGTCAGATGAACTGTAATAATACGGAAAAGCGGGCTAGTTGGTTTTGCTGCATATTGGAACTTTAGCGCACACACACGAGGACACACAAGAAAGAACACACGGACCAGCGCAGACTATCAACTGGTTGATAGTCTGCGCTGGTCCGTGTGTTCTTTCTTGTGTGTCCTCGTGTGTGTGCGCTAAAGTTCCAATATACAAGTCAGAGTTCGTTGTACATCTGTTTCTGTCCACCGTGATTCGGAATGAACGCTGCATAATATAGTGTCATATGAAATATATAGAAAAACATATGCGCTGATTTTTGATTGTATGTTACCTTATTTATCTGAAATATGAGCGAAGGAAGGAGAATGGCTTGAAGAGCCGGCTTTTCATTCCACACAGTAATGTGAAGCGAACATATAATAAGGTCAAGGATAGCACAGGGTGGCGTTATTAGGTCAGAGAGGCGGAGAAGACTTATTGGATGACAGCGATGGAAAAGAAGCCGGCTCTGAGTAACTACCGAAAAGGAAAAAACGAAATAAGGAGCGAAAGGTTTTATGATAATTCAAGGGGAAGCGCTTTACTGTTTGAAGCAAGGTCGGCTGCCTGAGAACGCGTAGTTATAAAGCGAGATTCAGTAACGAAGAAGAACTATGTACATGCTGCGGGGGAACTAAGGAAACGATGGAACATGTACTGATTGAATGTGCGATATTCACCCAGGTATACGTGTGGGCACGAGTCTACATGAAGCCTTGGGTTTTAGGGACAACAATGGAAAGCTGAACACGTCCGCGATAGAAATAAGTAAGAGACGGTTAGAGTATTGGTGGCAGAAAAGTAGAGATAAAGTACAAAAATAAATAATTGGGGGAAAAAAGGTTATTCTGCCTTAAGAGGCAGAGAGATGGACTGTGAATTTATATTTTTTGTTATAATAACATAGATTTAATCAATGTAGATAAGGCATTAGGACAACATGAAACAAGGAAGTTTTTTTTTTCTTTTTTTTTATCCTTCGAGCCTGGTGGCAGACATGTCACCGCCCCGTTATAAAGGGGACGCTCATAGCATCCATCCATCCAATAGATGTGTGGTATTACGAGTTAAATGGAAGTAATGCGGATAAAAAGTAAGCTCGCTGCCGGTTGGCGTGACCATTATGTCCAACAACGATGGCTTGAATGCTATAATACCGCTTCCTTAATCAATATTTTCCTTGTTTCGTTCTCTTCGTTGCGCGTGTCTTTTTTGCGAGACCGTGCGCGAGGGTTTTCCAAAAACGAACGCTCAGCAATGGCTGCCGTGGCCACGAGTGGTGTTTGATAACTGTCTCTGCGTTACACGTACAGAAATAACGAAGAGAGTTGATGGGCATGAACTGCCGCTATAGTTAGCTAGAGCACCGCACGAGTATTGTGAAGGTCGTGGGTTCGGTCCCCGCAGGCAGCGAGTAGTTTATTTTTGTTCATGCATAGTTTGGTGGGTATGATTACTGTTTTTCGATGATGTAAACAAATTTGAATAGTAGCTTTCTATTTCTCGCTTAGTTAACCTTTTACATTGATGAGTGCTGTCTATTAATGGCAGATTGTTTTAGAAACGTGTGATCAACGTAACAGTTGGCTTGTGTTGCACAATCAAAACGTTTTGGCGTGAGAAGTGGTTGTATTGGAAGGTCCTGAAAACATTAGCGGCATGCTGAAATAACGAAGCATGACCAATAGAAATGCTATTGGTCTCGCGTAAACACTTAACTGCAAGGTGTATCGAACAGCAAAATTAGGAGGTGGAAGTCTGCAGTAAAAACTCGGCTTTCATTTCCTTCAGTAACCATCTGCGCTGCACTAGAAAATGCAACAGAGGGCTAAACAATTTCTGAGGCATTATCCAATAAGGATGTTATTGTTTTAAAATCTGCGTAACGACAGCCTGAGGACAATCACGACTGCACGGGCCAGTTTTTTTCTGTACTCATAACGTATGAGTGACGCTGCAAGTTTCGTGTGCTGAGATTTTCAGGATTAGAGTGAACTTTTCAAACTACGGCAGCATACTACCAAGCGGCTGAGGCACTTGAGCAGGATCCAATGTTCTCTATCCAAACAACTTCTATGACGCCTAGAAATGTTGACCTGAAGTTAAGAATAATCTCATGGTAATTGCACCGAATGGCAAGGAAGCAAATTCTAGCTTGGAGCCTGTACACATATTTGCGTGTTGCATGGCAAGTGAGAAAGGATAATTTCGAGCCACTTAGTCCGTAATTTGTAGCCTGAATACATACGTAGCCGCGAGGCTTATGTTACCTGTTTTAAAGAACAAATAATGAATTGTAAGTACCTGGAGACATTGTTTTAATTCTATTCCTTTGAAGAGCTGTTGCACTGCTGCATTAAGCTTTGGCGCATCGGCTGCGGCAGTGTGCTTGAGTAGGAACTCCAGCCGGAAGCCCTTGCCGAATTTCTCCCGCAGGTGCTGGAGTGTGCCCAGGCACATCATGTGGCCCGCGACCATGATCGTAATGCGGTCGCAGGAAAACTCGCACTCGTCCATGCTGTGGGCAGACAGATATGTGGTGTACACACTGCTCAGCTAAATGTTTTCGCTGGAATAAGCAATTATACTTTTATTCATCTGAATTTCGGTAGCCGAAAGCGGTACCATAAAAGCGGATGAACTGATAACGCCTGTATATCTTTTTATAGATCTTCTGTAATCATTTTGCACACTAGAGAACTTCGTACTATTCATTTCAGGAAAGGTGCATGGCCTGCGGAGTTGACGGGCGCACTCTCGTCTCCGCTCTCAATCCACGGTCTTCGTAATCGCGTTGCTCCTCGGGCGCTCTCACAACGCGTGGCCGCCCCATACCAGCTAGAGAGAACTGCACCAACTGCACCTTGGCTCAACGGACGTGGCGAAGCCGGTTATCTTAGTGTGGAGAAAACAAGACGAGAAAACTACTGACACAGGAACTTGCCTGTACTGTCGGCGTCAGTTTCAATTGCAACGCGAGCAGCGGCAAGCATTAGCAATGGAATAGTGCGCGCCCTCAAGTCACCACAATGGACAGGCGCGCACATCCGGTTTGGTAGCACTGCGCATATACGCACCTGCAAATTGAGACGACTGGATGGCGCACACTATACTACTGCAAACGCTTGCCGGCTGTTCGCGTTTCGTTTCACGCCGATACTACTTGTGCGCATACGCTTACAGGTACCTTTGTTGAATATGTACTAAGAAACAGCCCAGTAGCTCATGAGATACATGTATAGGGACCCTTCTTGGTTAACAGCTGTATTAGGCGCGTTAACGGCTATCGTCTAATACTTGTCTTTGAGAGCACCATCAGGCAACGCGTGAGCACGAAGGCTTACTGATGTGTAGCCCCGTGATTAGATGAATAATGATGTTGCAATAATGTTACATACCCCAAGATCTCAAATCAAGGGGAAATATATGACGGGTTGTTTCTTTGTTAGAGCATCGAACCATAATTCGATGATTGCGGGTACGCATTCCACCGACGGAAAAGGTTTTTTTTTTCGTCTACACGAATTGATTTCAATTTACTCCACAATTTCTGCACTACAGTTAACGAAAACCATCAAACCTCTCCTACGCATTCCATTTCCTAATTCAGCTGGATGTGTCTAGTATATCAATGTTTCATTATCTTGGATGCGAGAGAACTCACTTATGGGACGTCAGCACGAAAGTGGTCTTCGAGCGCTTCTTGACCTCGGCGATGGCTCGAAAAATCTTGTTTCGAGAAACGACGTCCACACCAGCGTACGGCTCGTCCAGAAAGACGAACGGCTGGAGGCCCAACAGCGCAGCGCCTATGGACAACTTCCTCCGGTTGCCTCCACTGCGAAAGAAAGGGCGGCAAAACACTGATTTATAAATTCGAATGATTTCACGCTTATTTTAATTTTATATAAAATTTCTATTTTATATTTGCTAAATTGTATTCTTTATATTTTATATAAAGCACATGGTGAATGATGCCGACTAACGCATGCCGAAAGCAAGCCAGTGTCTCTCAGAACCGAAGGGTTGCAATTTTAACGCGATTTTAACCCGACAGCTCTAAGGAGGTCGTTTCACAAAAATTCCGGTGTCGGCATCGGTATCGGCGTCGTTGGTTGTGAGCGAAAAATCAGCGTTGTCCGTGAGCAAAATTTCGAAATAGGTGCAAATGAATAAATAATAATACATTCAGTTCCGGTGGGAATAGAACCCAGGACTTCTGCGTGGCAAGCATGCGTTCTACCAATGAGCGACGCCTCCACTCGAAACTATTAAAAAAAAACACCTCTATACCAATGGCATGAATTGCGAGGAGTCTCCTTAACGCATGTAATATTTATAACAGAAGCGTTGAATCACACCAAGCGTCATAAAATATGAATTGTTCAGCGAGTGGTTGTTTTAAAGGTCCAATATTTGCAAAGCGCACGCCCATATAATTACCATCATCATAGTAACAAGCAAGCGCGCAGCTGCACGGGTGCGCGTGTTGTTTTAAGGGTACTTCGCCAATCTGGAAAAGGAAGAATTGCGGCGTAGCGGGGCCCTTCGCAACTGTATTTGCAGTAGGCATTGTGGAATAGCTTGTAACGTGCAATTTTACGTGCAGAGACGCTCCTTTCCTTGCAGCGCGGTCTCCAACGAGAAGCGACGCCAGGCTTAGCAATTGAGAAGGTGACGCGAACGGAGCCTGATTACGCCGTCGAGTCCTACACATATAGGTGAAGCTCATTGAAGTCATATGTTATCCATTATATTTTTAAATAAAGTACCTAACTCAAAAAGCAAAAATTTTGAACTGTCACTACTTCCACTAGCAGTTACACTGTTTGTCTTCAGCTTCAGTTTTCAATAGTTACTCTATAACCACTTCGCTTCGGGCATTAGTTCCGCATGAACACTATTATATCCATAAAAAAAACAAGGTACAGGCGCTTACAAAATACGGGACATCGAAAGAACAAGAAAGGCAACACTGCATTTTATAAAGAACAGCACCTGGCTTTCGGAAAGCTAACACAGAAAGAAGGGCTTAAAAAATAATGATGCGTTTATCCAAGAAAGCATTCAACAAGAACGTTGTGAACACACATAAAAATATAAATACTTTCAAATTTTTCTACAAAAATGAAGCAGTTGCTAAAAGTTACTTTATCAACAGGCTTGTCGGATAAGCTATTCCTACACTATCAAAACCAATAACCAAACAACATTACACAATACGAACATTAGGAACACAAATGAACACAATATGAACACAATACACAAATGAACATTACACAATACGAGTGCGTATAAAATTTAAAATCCGTATGGATTTCATGAAGTCCAACAACAACTGCATTTAAACGCTGTGAAATAGGGACACCGACGAAAGGTGTAGTGAAAAAATGTTGCAGTCGCTTAGTTCGGCTATTCCACGATATACGTAGCGTTAGCAAAGGTTCAACTGATTATTCTTTGCTTTTCGTGTCTCCGCAGCACGTTGAGCCTTCTTCTGTGCATTCTTCTTACGCGCAATCGCTAAACGCCAGGCGACTTCTTTGGGATCCTATGAGTTAAGCTTCTGCGCTCATCTACGCCGTTGAGCAGCATTTGCGCTCTCCTTCTCCATGGCTGTACCACACTGGCAAAAGCCAGTCAGAGGCGCTATCAAGCGGTTCCAGCGCAGTGTCAGACGGCGACTGCACAGCGAAGGCGAATAGCTGCGCGCGCGCCGGCACCAGTGTGTCTGGCTAAGACGTCAATGTCTCTGGAATGCGCAGACCGGCAGCGGCGAGTCGCGCGCGGCGACGGCGGATTGCGCGGGAGGTGCCGGCTCCGGTGCGCCAGCTGCGTGACATCACTGAACATCGCGCATGCGCAACACGGCTCCTGAGGAGGCGCGCGAAACTGGCTCCGCTAGGCCAGTGTAGTTAACGCTACAAAAGTACTCAGATAAGAACGGTAAGAATGGGAAGTAAGTAAATATATGAAGATTGTAAGTGGCGAGTGAGTACGAGCTATTTAGACTTTTATAAAATTTAGGGTATATAGTTTGGAGAGACGAACCTGTAGACTCCGCATTGCTTCAAAGCATGTTCCCTGAGATCTACGACTGATATAACGTTCTCCACCATGGGTATCAAGTCGCTCTCTGCGATGCCTCGAAGCCGACCGACCAGGTACAGGTACTCGTAGGCGTTCAGTCTGTCCAGCAGTCCGCCAAGCTGGAAGCAGTAACTGACCTGCGACTGCCACTGCGATGCACGTGGGGAGAAGTTAGGCTGATATTTTATATTTAGCAGATACGTCGCCATCAATACTGATGAATTAAGCGTTTTTTAAAGCATTCAAAAATGAGTAATAGTAATTCCGCACCTTTGGGCCATCTACGCAGTATGTGGCATGGTGCTCTCGAACTATTAAATATTACCAATCCCGGATGCGACTCTGCACACTGTACCCACAGGTTGGTGTCATGCTAGGGTGTCATCCCTGATTTTGTCTATTTAAAGATTATTATAACCGAAAATTTTTACATTTCTGCAAACGTGCTTCATCATTTTATTCTTTTCTTTATTTTATTCATGTTCTTAAACGTCCCGAAGCAACTCTGCCTATACAAGAAGGCGTTGATACAATCTTATCAATACAGTTTTGAGCACCTATATTTTTAAGATGCACAACGTCTTTACAGAGAACAGTAGTCTATATTTACACTTAATCCCGTTTTTTAACGGTTCAATATACGCTGCGATCTGACTGTGGTAATTATGACGAGACACGTTTTTGTATGTCCACTTCGTTTTTCGCTAGTAATGCTTGTGTTTAAATGTTTCATTTTCTAATGTTATCAAAACGACATTGGAGTGTTCTTGGCGTGGTCCGGAAAAGTTTGAATGCATTTAAACATTACAGAAGTGGGTTTTCGCGCATTTTATCTTCAACGAAAACCCGTCTTCTAACAATCATAGTTCCAAGATGATACTTTCATAAAAGGATTATTTACGATTGGCAGCACTGCTCTTAATATTGTACCCTCTTTTGCAGTCTATCATTTGCGCTCCTTAAGAACTAATGTAAAATAACCTTCAACGTTCACTCAGTGCTTCACCTCCACCCTATAAAGCTGCACGAATTACACCCCGCATTCGAACACATTTTCTTCCGCTTATCATATTCCTTGCTGCCGTGATTCTCCGACCAAATAGAGACAGCGCGTTCTTACACCATATCTTTATATGCTTAGCGTTATGTTTGTTCAGTGGACAGCGGCTGTGCTCACATCATCGAGTAGATGATCGTTTCAAAATATGTGAAGAAGCGAAATTACAGCGTGTGTCGATGAGAAATGTACTTGACACCGAGAAACGCTACTCTCCGTTAGAGACGCCAACTCACTCTGCGGGCGTTGGCGCTGAGCTTGGCCACCGCAGTGCTAGCGTCGCCGTACGACGCACTGATAAGCGCGGCCAGCATCTGGAACGTGGTGGTCTTGCCGGCGCCGTTGACTCCGAGGAGGCCGAAGCACTCGGACGGCTGCAGTGCCACGTAGATTCCCCGGACGGCGTGCAAGTCCCCGAAGTGTTTGTGCAACCTCCATACTAGCATGGAGTTGGTGATGTAGTCTCCTTTCTGAATCGCAGCCTCCACTTTCTTCCTCTCATCAGCGACGTCCTTGTCGGCGGCTTCCTCCTTGCCCGGGAAGTTGTCTCCGGCACTCAAGTAACCCGACGTCTTGAATATCATAAACGCCAAGAACAGCAGGCCTTCAGCAAGTAGGAAGGAAAACTCGAAGCCCACTCCGTCGGTGTTGAACTCGAGCAAGCCTTCCTCGCAGTTTGGTCCGATACCTGAAGCAGTAGAGTATGGCGCTGAACATCATATAGCGCCACAAGGCCTCAACGAAATCTGTATAGATTTCCTTGTGGCTTCGTGCTACAAACCGGCGGTTGTCTATTTTACTTTTCTGAACATCATATAGTGGCGAAGTATCATATGGAGCATACGCTTAATGCGAAGCGTTATTTGCTCTCGGAGGCAATCTCAAATGCTGTTCACGGAGGCACAAATGCTGGATCGCCGGCTGCGCGTGCCGTCCTGCCGTTTGATTGGACGGCGGAAGGCCCCGCGACCGAACAAACACGCGCACGCCGTCACGCCTTGCCGCGGATTGGCATTGGTAAACAGGCGGTAAGGCTATTCTTAACGTGTAGGAACCAAGTAACAGATGTTTCGTGCTCCGTGACCACTTCATTCGTCCATATCAGTCACCATCGACATTTGAATAGGCCCCACCCTCTGCCGGTCAGGCATGTCCCTCATTTTGCTAGCAGAAAACGTCATCCTAACTTTAGCTGTCATTTCAGTTTAGTATGACGGCCGCAGATGCAAGATCGCGGTATCAGTGTTTTCCTTGAACAGCTGCCCTTCAAATGTTTATACCGCACCTTGTGGCAACTGGGATTGCTTCCTTCTGCAGTGCCTTACACTGGAGGCTCTTGTCCTCATTGTTCCATATCTTGTTAAGCAGGGACAGAAGAGCGTATGGAGGCACGGCGTACAGAAGGACTTGCGTATATTCGGGCAGCTCCATGATGGTAAAGAATGTGCTTGCTGCGGTGACGATGGCACCTGGAATAGCAGTAAAGGTACCACAAGCATTCCATGGTCTTAATCAAGAAAAACTATTCACGCCAATTGAACAGCACAGTATCTACCACGGGATCAACGCAGATAAAAGACGATGCCAGCCAAACTCTCAACTTTAACAAAATTTTAACATGTGAGTAGATCAGCGTCAAAGGTCAACCGTGGTGATAGAACAGAAACATATGTACCAGAGACTCAGCAAGTAGTTTCATTACCCTCTTGACGCGCTCACGTTTTATGACTAACACCTTAGATGGCACATGAATAAACAAATAATTCAGAAAAATGTATGCCCTACTTAAGTGATAGGTATGCGCTACAATTAGCTAGGCTTCTTTTGGCTGCGTCTGCTTGGGACACTTCGGGGCTCCAATCCTTCCTAGAGGCAGCGCGTCCTGACCTCGGAGAGCAAGAGGGCCGTTTTTAGAGTAGGTTAGCTTGCCGATGCTAGGAAAATCACGTGAAGTTCCCACAGTGTTTTAGGGGCGAAGCACGTTAGGGCCTCGGCTTGTCGGCGTGTCATGTCATCGTCCCGGTCCAATTATAAACTGGTATATGCCAAAAAATGTTGGGTAAATCCCACTACTCGCCACCGGTCTTCTAAAAGTGAAGAAGGAAACAGGTAGCCCAACAAATAGCCGACGACGTATCAGGATTTCATTGCATCGATTAACCGAAGTTTGTTAAATTCCGTCTCAAAATTAGGTTTCAAATGTCATGTTTTCTTCGGTAACGCATACTTCGTAGCATGTTGCGGCTTCTAACCACACAACTTACGGCGAAATCGCTGCTAATGGGCAACTGAGAGATAAAAGAAGAAGAAGCACCTTATGGTAATCTGCATTCCGACGCTGTTTTTCGACGAAATTAGTGGAGATGAAACACTCTTCCCTACATGTCCGATTTCAGGTTTGGCTCCAGTATAGTGCCTCATTATATAAATCTCACTCAAAACAATGTGAAAAATTACCTCGGCCAGGCAATTCTGTCTCTTCTTGTTCTGTTTCTCATCGCCCATTAGCAGCGATTTTGCTGTGGGAAACACTGGCACACACTGCATGCTTCCCCCCTCCCCAGGTTTCGCGTTTGCTGAGCATAAACACGCTTTCCTAAATGCTTCGCCCTTCCCCAGTTTTTATTGCAATAGCAATAGAAGAAGAAGCACCTTATGGTAATCTGCATTCCGACGCTGTTTTTCGACGACATTAGTGGAGATGAAACACTCTTCCCTACATGCCCGATTTCAGGCTTGGCTCTAGTATAGTGCCTCATTATATAAATCGCACTCAAAAAAATGTGAAAAATTACCTCGGCCAGGCAATCTGTCTCTTCTTGTTCTGTTTCTCATCGCCCATTAGCAGCGATTTTGCTGTGGGAAACACTGGCACACACTGCATGCTTCCCCCCTCCCCAGGTTTCGCGTTTGCTGAGCATAAACACGCTTTCCTACATGCTTCGCCCTTCCCCAGATTTTATTGCAATAGCAAATATATGGACAGTCTCGACGGAATTTTGCCGTCGCCACCGCCGTCATGTCCTTCTGGTATGAAGCCCAAATTGATAAGATCCCCCCGCGCATTGTATGTTCTACCGCGGGTAAAAGCGTTCGAGCGGGGGCGACGAACGCGGCCGAAGCAGAGATCAAACGAGCCGGGCCATTTCCGTCGCTCGGAGGGTGCATGCGATAACATAACCCCGCTCTGGAGGCCTGCCGTCGAAGCAGACAGGAAATGTCACGCCCGTCTCTAACGACCATGAAAAGACGCATGCACCCTCCGTCGCTCGGAGGGTGCATGCGCTCGGAGGAGGGGGGGGGGGGGGGGTTCGCGCGAGCAGCAACTCTGAACTTTAAATCTAAGGGCGCGATTGCGATCGCTGTCGCGCGCGCTATCTGGACAGCCATCACAGTACACCCTCCTACGTGCTGTGCTCTCAACGCGAAGTGACTATGCGGAGAGCATCTCTCTCCCTGAAGCGGCCGTATTCTCTTAATCAGCATTTTCTAGTTACGCGAGATCGGACGCAAAACAGTTAGCTGCCAGACTCACTTCGTATAACACTATATTTGTTGCTATCGCATTCATTGCTTCGCCCTTGCGGTGAAACTGTGACTTTTTTTCGTTCCTCTATGCTAGCGAACCTCCACTGGTTTTTCGCGGCAGATTGAAAACGGATGGAAACTCAAGTCCGCTTATTTAAGGGTGTGCTGGTAAAGAACGCTTATAGGCAGCGGTGGTTGCAATTCCAACAATAGGCTCATAAAAGTGCAGCTTCCTTACCCGACATCTCAAGATGGTCAAGGGTTCAATCCTCTTTGAGCTACGACAGCACGTGGTTCGTGTCCTCCTCTTTCAAAAGGCCGTTAGTTTAACTTGAGGATAACAAGATGGGGTTTTCTGTGGCTTCATTATTCGACGGCCCGGAGTTCCACTCCATACATAAACATACTCTCGAGGGTTCGAGTCCCTACATGATCCGAACGTCCAGGGTTCGACGCGTTAGATTTTTAGGAGCTTGATGACTCCACTTCAAAATAGGTGGAATCGGAGTCCATTTACAAGGAGCTCATGTGTCACGCGCTGATTGACCAAAAAAATTACGCTATGCTAGCTGCGTTCTTGCTCTTTGCTAGACCTGTTCTGGTGTAATGCAGAATAAAATGCATTTGAGAACGACTTAATTTCATAAGTGTCAAACAGAGCGCAGAATCAGTTATCTTTTAGGCGAGAGGGAACATGACTTTATTTGACAGTGTTTACACATTATTTCCAGAGTGTAGTAATAACGTTGATGATTATTTGCACCAAATGCAACTGATGTTTTCTGCAATTTATCATTTTGGTCTACGTCGGGTGGTGTCTTTGGTCTACGTGGTTGTTGGTAAGATATTCACACCAATGGTCTGTCGGTCTCGTGTCGGTCGAACAGCCAGGATGCCCACTGCGGCACCTTGATTCGTTCATGTAGCACTTCAGGGTTTTACTATTAACTGCCTGTTTTTAATAAAAGATAATGCACATGAGGATAGAAAGGAATTTGCCCTTGAGGTTAAGGAGCTCCCCGCCAGGATCAATTTTCAATATTGCTCAATCGCCAAAAGGTTGTCATCTGGGGGGCTTTTTACCGATCCAGTTCTTCAAATCGGTTGTTTGCAAGGATTCATACGCTGCAGTTTTCACATATGACCGCAGTGTTAGACCCATAGCGTGGCGAGCGGAAGAAGCGAAATTGAACCATTTCCGTTCCTACTGGACGTAACCTAACGAACTAAGCTGTCCTCACACTATGGAACAAGGATGCCAGCTTCACTTCGGGACATACACTCTCCCCTTTTACTTCGGTTAGCCACCGCACGTGGCGCAGCTCCTATGCGTTACCTCATGTGCAGGAGACAATCGATGTCTCCTTAGCGGATTCTCTAAGGGATGGCGTGCTCAATATACGACCATTTTCCCACTACGCACTCGTTTAGTTATTCGTATAGATGCTCCTTACAATGGGTCCTATGCGATGTGATGCTTTGCTTCCAAAGTTGGCACTTTGCGTGCAGCCCTTTAGTGGCACTGGCTAGGGCTCCTCTGCGACGGGACGACTGTCACCACTGAATCACTATTAGTGATTCAGTGGTGACAGCACATGTATTTCTGATATTAGACTAACGTCTACGCGAAATGTCATATCAGCTGGCCTCAAAAGGTGTTGATTAAAATAATTCGGTCCCTACGTCTACCCATATTCTGATTCATTCGTGCGTTTGAAAGCGTTAACTCTCGCAATTGGCTCAACATACTTGACATACAAGCATAGGCGTGCACTGCGTTCTCAATTAAAGGCGGCCAAGATTTACCGCACCGCTGCCTCCCCTGAATGGTAAAGTACGACAATAAATAATTGCTACTATGTATGAAAAAATGAAAATGAGGCGATGACACGCTTATCACAGCGACCTCACCTCGATCCCCTGCTTTCCAGCTTTAAAATGGAAGTAAACATTCCTTGTAGTGCGACACCAGCAATCGTCGGCCGGCATTATCTTCCAAGAACCTGAATTATCCTAAACCTGTACTTTAGACAATAACGGGAGAGGTCCGGCTTTGTAAACGTATCAGACAGACTTGGCGCCGCCCTGATATGGTTGTACACGCCTCTGTTTATCAATCAATTGATTCCAGCAATTAACACGGTCTCTCAACGTCCCCTGTTTAAACTATATCAGTTGCCAGTAAATCACGTGGCTGCTTACCTCCGATATAGAACAGTAGGAAAACCGTGGCCACTGCAGAACCTGAAGCACTCGAGTACTCCGCCATCACGTAGCAAATGCCAATAGCCACTGGCCCAAATGACAAAAGGGCACTGAACAGAAGAGCTAAAGGAGAAAGAATGAAGGCATACATAAGGTATTTAATTTGTGCAACTCTGTCGTAAAAGTAACCGCCGCGGTGGTGTAGTGGTTATGGTGCTTGACTGCTGGCCTTTGACACGCGGGATGGCATTTCGGCAGCTGCGTCCCCATTTAGATGGAGGCAGTATGCTAGATCCCGAGCGTTAGATTTAATAGTGCGTTAAAGGACTCCACGTGGTCGAAAATTCTAAAGCCCTCCACAATAGCGTCTCTCATAATCATAATCATATTGAAAGCCCAACAAACATTTGCTATATAAATTGTCATGATTTCTTACTGGGAACACTTTTTCTGACAAGTGGTTAGTATAAAAATATTAATGGGAATATGAAATCACACTGAATCAATAAAAGGCGCTACAGCAAGATCATCTAGCTCGCATCCACCTTTAGAGCAGCTGGTCGCGGACTCGCGGTGAAGCGGACGCGACAATAATATCTGGGGTTTAACGTCCTTAAACCACGATATGATTATGAGGGACGCCGCAGTGGACAGCTCCTATAATTTCGACCACCTGGAGTTCTTTACGTTCACCTAAATCTGAGTACACGGGCCTTAAACGTCTTAGCCTCCATCGAAAACGCAGCCGCCGCGGCCAGGATTCGACCCCGCGACCTTCGGGATCAGAAGTCGAGCTCCAGAAGCACTACACCACCGTGGTGGGGCAAGCAGACGCAAGGAGGTTATGGGCGGCGAGGGAGGTCGGGTGCAGCTTCGTCGTGGACGATGTCACGGCGCACGCGCAATACCGAACAAATGGTGTGGAGCCGTGTGTCTTTCGGGTGGACGGACTGCAAAGCTACGCGCACCTGCGTTTGCGGTTGCTAGGCAACGCGACGTTGCACATCGCTCCGCGGAGTTTTCTGTTCACGATGGACAGATGCCGGCCGCCTTTATAGCTGCACTGTTAATGAATGTTGCATGTTACTGTAGTTTGCCAGTTCTTATATCTGTACTGAAGAATTGTGAAAAAAGTTTCTTACCGGCTGTGCCTAACGAGTAGAAGCTGAAGATGTAGTGAATGAAGCACCATGACACACAGTAGATGAAGTGGCAAAGGAAGTCAAACACGAAGTGGGCAAAGATGAACTCTGTGCCAAAGATGCCCGTCATGAGTTGCACGTCCCGAGCGCCGCTCAGTCGCTCGTCCACAGGAAACGAGGCGTACGCGGCGAAGGACATCGTGTAGGTCAGCGCCGCCTCGATCACCCAGTACAACCAGCCCTTTAATCTCGATATAAAAACGAGGGCTAGGGGCTGGTACGGAATGGCGACCAGGTAAGTGACCGTGATGTTGTTCTGCAGCGTCGGCTGCGCCGCGAGTACTCGCAACCAGGCGGTGTACACAAGGTTCATGATGATCGGAGATGTGGCGGCGCTCGTCGGGTTGGGCATCATGCGTATGCTGCGTCGAAGAGAGTTTATAGCACGTTGTCAGAGCTCACGGTTGAAAGGAAATGCTTCGCGCGCGTACTGAGCGTATGCTATATTTAACGTTTTCAAAATACTGAATCCTTCGCATTTTCCAACAGCTCCGTCATTTTTTAGCCGCGTGGTCTGAACATGGACGTAAAAAGTCAGTGATGACACCGAGCCGCAGATAAAACAGGTATTTTTGCCTGAGCAGAAGCCACGGCCGACAGCAAAATTTATTTATGGTACCCTCAAGGTCCAATGACATTACAAATGGCAGTGGTAA
The DNA here is from genome assembly GCF_013339695.2 of Rhipicephalus sanguineus. Taxonomy (NCBI): domain Eukaryota; kingdom Metazoa; phylum Arthropoda; class Arachnida; order Ixodida; family Ixodidae; genus Rhipicephalus; species Rhipicephalus sanguineus. The sequence goes on from NC_051183.1 coordinate 87,205,437, forward strand.
ACGGCAAGTCATGTAGAACAGTTAGGTAAGAATGCACTACAATCAGACATAATACAGCATTGTACCAATACACCACATATGTATGCACTGTTGTTAGCAAAGTACTGTAAATAAAAATATGAATAAGCAAGATATTCGCTTGCTAAATCCACATACCGCACAACAGTTTTATCAATCCAGCTTCTTTTCCTAAAATGTTCACTTCAATTATTTCCCTCTCTCAGACGTAGCTTGACATTTGGTTGTGGGAATTGCTCCATACTTTACAGCGAGCAGAATCTCAAGCGTTCGCATAAAACTGCCTTGATGCAAGCCCCTAAGCAACGTGCATCAGCCGCGTCATCTGGTGCGCGGCCTGACACACTACTATTGTCGGCTCGCAACGAGACACCCCACCGGTGGGTTTCACGAATTACGAGAGGCTACATTCGCGGCTCAAACAGCTTCTACCTACACACGTATCGCCCGTGGGCAGCTTCTGTTTTGGTTTTGCGACAGTAGACACCAGTCACGCACATTTCTCTGCGACTCTATCAAAGCGCCAAGGAATCTTACCTGTCAAGGCCGTGTTGGGGTACTTTCAGGTTCAGAAAAAAGACACAGTTTCGCCTCAAGGGCGAAGCAATGAATGCAATAGCAAGAATTGGAATGTCATAAGAAGAACAGCAAGCAGCTAGGAACTTGCTGAACGCTGCTAAAGCACAAAGGACGCAGGAAAAGAAAACACAAAAGCGGAGTGCGAACCAACAACTGTCACAGCAGGACACTTGCAACGCACCGCTCAAACACAAAGAAGGATGCACGAAAAGAACGCACAGGTATACACAGGACGAGCGCGGACTATTATAGTTGTTACATCAGCTAGCTCCTAATTCGGCTCTTTTAGCTAGCAGCTTACTCCTTTCGCAAACTCCTTTCGCAACCTTCGTGCACTCCACAGCTTCAACGCAAACTTTGCGGTTAAAGGACAAGACGTGCAAAGCTCCCGCTCAACAGATAAGCGTGCGAGCACGGTCGACCACGCCCTGTATCTCGAAGTACAAGCCGAAGGCGCACATCGCAATTCTGGCGAAACATTAGACAGTTTTACACTTAGGGACCCAAGAAATTTGCGAGCAGCCAGGGCGCATGCGCAGAACGCAAGCCGCTCTGGAGCTCTTGCGCTCGCGTTTTGTCAAGACCTTGTGTAGTCCTCATTTGGGCGGCGAACAAAACCGGAGAGCGCGCGACCTCAAGAGAAGAAAATAACGACGACGCTTGACAGCGGCACGTGAAGCCACAGCTCGCATTCCCTGCTGGCGTCGATTCTGTTCACTAAAATAAAGGTTCATTTGGGTCTTGTTGGCACATATTCCTGAGGCTAAATTACAGTGCAGACGTTTTTTTTTGTCCTTCTTACTTCCTATTTACTTCTTTGTCCCTGCCCCCATCTGAATATGATTTCATGTGTTCGTGTATCTAATACAGTATCATCCTAGTTACACGTTTTGGTTTCGAGCTATTGTTCTCTGCGTATGTGCGGTAGAGTTGCCTTGGGCTTACAAATGCGTTGGCGTTTGAAAGAATAAAGCAGTTCTTAGCGCTTGTGTCGCACGTTTGCTTTCTTCGTGGGTGTCTTGTGCGTTTGCGCTGTAATTCTAGTCTCAGGTTTTTGGTCAGGGTAGAAGATATACACCATGATGCTGGTTCAGCCGTCTCGTTTCTTCCCTCCAGTGGCATAAGCTTACAAGAGCGAAAGCGTTACCACTAGCTCGTGCCACCACGAGCCACGGGACGTTCTTTTTTTTCAGGCCGACTGGCCTGGAGTAGCGCGGCACTACAACCCCAAAATGGAACACTAGCGTGGCTCGCCAGCAATACGACGCAAACGCAGCGTGGCAACGATGCAGCATGGCCCGCGTCTCGCATAATTTTAATTTCGTCACGTGTGGCATCCTCTGCGTTTCACCGAAAGCCGCGTCCGTTTGTATTCTACCGTTAGTGTCCCGGAGAACGAACGGCGCATGACGTAATTGTCTAGGGCAACACGCTGCGGAGTGAGGGGTCCGCACGTTCGAATTTTCGGTCACGCGCTACGGAATTTTCTTGCTTCTGAATTATTTTTTACTTGTGGCTTTTATGTATATATACATACATATACATATCCGGGACATGACGACGACGGCGACGGAAAAAATACGCCGACAGTGTCCATATATTTGCTATTGCAATAAAATATTCAACAATGACGTTCGCTTACAGACAGATACCACAACTTGCGACCGTGTAAAGTCAACCTATTTTGATCAATAGCTATTCCAGTCCTTCGTCCATCATGGAACGTACTGTAGTGGGAAAGCTTTCAGTGACGAGACATAGACACATTCCTTTTGTTCGCTCTTCCCTGGAATTACAGTGGGGTGCTTTTCAGCAGCACTTTGGTGGCCCTGCATTCCCGTAGGAATTTACGCCGACATTTGCCACACTTTTCGGCGGACTAGGTTTCCCTAGCCTCACAGAGATGCCACCACCGCCACTCCGCAGACAGGTTAACATTAATGAATACGCAACAGCCACGCTCGGTCTTTAACCTCTAAAACGCTTTTTCATCCCCGGTTTAGACGAATACAGGGAAGATCCAATTTAAGGCAGCATAGAAGCATACACCAAACAAGATAATTTCACGACATTAGTATCGAATTTCATTGCCGGAGATGTACCGAATATTTGCAATTTCCAACGCCGAACATAGCGTAGTACATAGCTGAATAGATGCCCATTGAGGTAGCAATTGGACTAAATGCGTTGTTGCCGGCACTTTTTAGGTCACACAAAATCAAGGCCAGAATTTCATAGGTATTACTTTCTAAACAATCCCACTCATTACTGAATGACTGCACGCTTTCTCATTTTGTATTGTGATTTCGTGGAATGTTAAAGAATACTTTTGTTCAAACATACTCCGTTTACCTACTCAAGTGTATGATCCACCTAAACGGTACTAGGACGACCACGAGATGAGTCGATCCACTTACGTGTTAGACTGAAAAGCCACGGCCATTGGATACGTCATGATGTAGCCTGCGAAGTCATCTTCAATAATGTCGCTGAGCTCCTTCATGACATCTTTAGTGGTGCGCACGGTGCAGCCTTGGGACTCAATGAGCACCCCTAGTGCTTTGCTCACATCTGTTGCCGGTGACTCGCCGAGTACGACTGTGGAGTCCGGGAAGTGGGTGCTCAGTCTGATCGGGATGTCCAGGGTCTGCTCCTGCTGCTTAAGAGTCTTCAATAGGCTCTCTTGTGGTGCGAGCCACGTAGCCAGCGCTAAAATCGCAAGAGGCCCCAGGAAGAAAACGAGATAGAGGTCCCAGCTGCGCACGAAGCTTAGCCGCCGCTTGTGGAAGAGGGCGCTGAACGATCGTGTCATTGTGCGTTGTTTTTCGATGGGCTTGGAAACACCTTCGATGTCTTTGACTGCAAGGTAGATAAGGGCGCCATTTAGTTGAACACTGCAGCACAAAAAAATCTAATGTGTAAATGTAAATTTATTTATTGTGTTCAGTGAGAGCTACGTATTCCTCATGAGCTGGAAAACCACTGGGACACGATTTACTCAAAGGCCACCTATCACGGTCTCTCAGCCTCTAGAGGCTCCAGATAAAAAAAAAACTTTCTTGATGCAATTGCAGAGGTAAATCCTCGCGTTAGCACGGTGAGATGATGTGGTTGTAGTCTCTTATTCTGTAAATTGCCCCGATATGGTTTTAATCCTTGATACGTGCATATTGTTGTTGTTTATCAGGTGATGAGCACCTGATCACCATCTACAGGTCGATAGCCCTCACCTGCACATGCTGCAAACTATTGGAGCGCGTATTTACACGTATGCTATGAGATTCTTGGAAGCCAACTCAGTTTTATCACCGGCGCAACATGGCTTCAGGCATAGGTTTTCCACGTTCACACCGGTGGTTGAGGCAATTGACGACTTTCTTTCAGCGATAAATAATCGCACTCAAATAGACACGATTTTTTAAAATTTCACAAAGGCGTTCGATAAAACCGTCGCACACGAAAATACTACTCTCGCGCATCCTAAAGAATGGTATAATCTGTAATTGGATACAATCTGATTTCACTTCTAGAAAACAGTGTGTCACATTTCATTAGGTCACTTAAATTACGCTTCCGACTCCTCAGGAGTAACTCAAGGATAATTGTGAGGACCGTTATTATTCATACTTACATAAATGACATTACCGACGCACGTAATGTTAAAATAACAGTGTACTAGCACGGCTGCGTGAAATACTTTGGTGTTAACTCCACTAACGGTCAACTGCAACTGAAAAATGAGCTTCATGGATATTTTCAATGGTGCAATACATACCAAGTGTGAGTAAACGTCAAAAAAAGTGTTGTCACGTCTATAACCAATAGAACACAAACTCATCTGACTACGCAATTGATGGTAACATCATATCTTGCGTCGAGCGTTATAAGTACCTCGGTCTTCACAATCGCAGTGATCTGCGCTGCCATTCTCACATAACAGAAATCATTAACAAAGCAATGTCTAAACTGCATTACTTGAAACGATCCCTTCGCCATACCTCAGGTTACACAAAGCTTATATCTAGAGCTCTGTGTTTTCGGAGTTTTTTTTTTTTTGAAATTTGGAGGGTTTGTTTCGGAGTTCATTCTTTTGGCGAGAAGTCGGCGCACCGCCTTGGGACCATATATCATGGTTTCGTCTAGCGCTCCCCGCTGCTCTACATGCGTTAACGTATCTCACTTTGTGCGCGACAAGCCCTTTGTTAGATGTGCAAAGGGTGTGGTCTATGTGATACTGCTGACGTGAGGTAAAGCTTGTATCGGCCACACCAGCCGGTGTATGAACGACCACTTTGAAAATGCCTTTTCGATAAAGGAACAGGGTCATGTTGGCAGTTAAAATTGATGTTTATCGAATAAATCTGAACTGTCAAACATTTTACCGGCGGGTGTGTATCGGATTTAATCAGATTTATCCGAAAACAAGGAGCCCTACTTATAGCATACAAACCTCTCCTAGTACCTATTTTTGAATACGCTAACATTGCTGTGGGACCCCTTTACTCAAGTTAATAATATTAAGTTAGAAAGGCTTCAAAACAAAGCAGTCAGGTTTATCTTTTAATCGCTACGACAGGGTCTCATGTCTGGTTTGGCGGCGAAAGGTAATCTAAAGCACACCTCGGAGAGGAATAAAATTGCACATTACGCCTTATGTTCAAATAATTTAGGGACACCTCAACTGGCAGTAAATCCTAATTATGCGAATATTTCAACAGGTTAAAATACTAGAGGACGACATAACCTTTCAATCCCTTCATATCAGCTGACTAAAAATACTTTAAGTAATTCTTTCTTTCCGCGAGCAATCGTAGAGTGGAATTTCTTAGAAACAGTATAGAAACGTTTGAATCATTGCTTGCCAGTTGAACATCTAAACTTACTTGCCTGTGTATTTTGTGTCTTTTCTCCTATGTTTTTTCCTTAAGCGAACTTGTGTATGTGTTCTGTGTTTGATCTTGTTTCATACACTTTATGCTACTGTTTCTGCTTAGGATATTTCAAGTTTTATTAAGCATTGTAACTCACTCAGCAACGACTCCACTAGGAGTCAGTAGTATTATCCAATAAATAAATCAATACATATATTCACACCGCTCCAGATAAGCTTTAGAATAATTTCCGTGCTTGACAGTGACAAGAACGAAAGCTGTTGTCTATGGAGGCGAACGCAAGGCACGAAGGAACAATCACTGAGGAATCTTGGTAACGTGGCCGAGTACCCACAAGGGAGCGGAACCAAAGTCGTTGACCTCGCAAGCTTTGAATTCAAGCGTTACAAAATTTGTCAATTGCCTGCCTCTTAAATTGTTAGAAATGATGAAGAAATATCGCTTAACAAAGGCTTAAGAGCACCGGATGCTCTTCAGTTCCCATTACGTATGTTTTCCTAAGCAAGAAAGTAAATATGTAGGTCGTCAGCGCATATATTCGATACGTGACCCTAATTTACTGTATAACAAATGAGTAGGGATATTGTGAGCACAATATTCACAACATTGTTCCTTCATCATCTTCAACTTGTATTAATCATCATCACTGGGAGCGTCACCTTCGTTTTGAGTGTCGGTCAGGCTGCTCTGTTGAATAAAAGGCGTCGAGACCACGACTGTGCTGCTGTCTTTCAGAGTGGTAGAGGTGCGGAGTATCGATCCCCGTACCTCTCGCATGTTATTCCGAAAATATTATTCGCTATTCCGGAAATGCTGTTGTTAGGGCGTGTTCAGCAGCAAAATACAGTGCGTATTTTTACCAGATCATGAACGCTAACTCTCAGCGTACCATTCAAGATACGCTGAGACGATGAATTACTGCCAGGGTTGCGAGATTTCGTAATATCGCGCCATGTGTGCTCATTTTCCCGGCTGTTGAGGGTAACACTTTTTAGGCAGTAAAAATTTTCTTGGCTACTGAATACATTTCTGGGTACTTTCGAAAAGCTTGGCTGTCTTAAAGGTCGATATAAATATGTGTAGCTTCTATCGTGGAGCAAGAGAAGCCAATATTTAGTCCACAGCACTACCGGGGCACATCAAACCTTATCTTCCTAGCCCATCATCAGTGCCAATCGAATGTGAGCGTTTTCATAATAATTTTCTTCAGAGCATCCAAAAGCTATGTCAACAGCTCCAACTGGAAATGGAGCTTCTCCAAATAGAAATCGATGGTACATTCATTTGTAAAACAGTCGTCGATTTCTATACGCATTGCTTTGTAAGCGCTGAACTTTCGGAGAGAAAAAAGCATAAGAGTGTGCATGAATGATAATTTTATGATAATGATATTAGAGAAAAATGGCAAGCAAAAGATAAGTTCTGTAGCTAAATGTTGTGCTTTAGGAATAATTGTGCGCAGCATACCGTCAACAGGGTCTTCTCGGCCTTTTCCACCAGGTGCCCAGTCCATGTTGATCCTAGAAAAAAGGAAGAAAGAAAGAAACGCAGCTTCAACTGGCTTAAAATTGTTAGGGCTGATTAAACAGTGACACTGGCGGCATCAGCGCGCCTTTCCCCCACTTTGGTCAACGCTTGGCGCGTCCTTTCATCTTCTCTTGCCAGCAATAACTGTGCTTGAGCGCACACTTCCACTCGTCCACTCCTTTCACCGGCACGGCCAATCGCACCCTTGCTCGCCTTTTCTCTCCACCTTTCTACTAAGCTTCACCCTCTCCACGTCACTACCCTGCTCTCCCTAGGCTCAACTGGCTACACTAGTCTTCCCGTTCACCAACGTATCTTCACCCACGCTCTCCCTCTCGTCAGGCATTACTCTCGCAGCTGAGCTAAACTGCGGCTGACGATCCCCAGGAATTTACCTCAGCATTACACAGCTCCTGTATTAAACCAGCGTGCAACGATGAGAAAATGCGCTGGGGTATAAAAGTTTTCAATATACAGTACAGTAATGTGCGAACTTGCCGAAGAATACTGCGCATTGCAATTAACTCCCTTTGGTGTAAAAGACTACACAGACATGGGCTCCAAAGCTTGCCTAAATATCAGTTGCCATTCGTACGCTTTCTTTCTTAGATAATTTGAGTCACTGATAAAATCTTTCCAACTTACTTCAAGTAGACGTCTTTCATTGAAGCCACGCTGACTCCTATACCCGATATACCAAGCCTTCCCATGGAACTTTCGAGCACCTTGAACATTCCTGGGAACTGCTTGTTTTCCATGGTATCTAAAGCGATGCAGACTTCGTCGTGCTTGTCGTCGTCCACCACCGCATGGGGTATACTCTTCTGGACAACAGCCATGACATCGTGGAGTTTGAAGGTTTTCGGAACTTTGGTAAACGTCAGCTTGTAACCAACCCCTGCGTGGATGTATGACGCAGTTTATCAGCATTCGCAAAGATGAGCTACTCCAATGAGACTTGCTAAGGTTGAAGACTGGGCGCGTTGGTAAAGCATGACGGTACACTGTATAGCGGAACAGATCGACGGGACACAAGAAAGATACACACACAAAACAGCGCTACATAACGCTATGTTATCTGTGTATCTTTCTTTTGTACCATAAATCAGTTGCGCTATACAATCTAGACATCCAATGATACACTGCAAATCATTGTGTCAGAGATTCAACACTCGGCTGAAGTATGCATAAAGTGTTTCACCGGCGTGCTGGGAACCAGGGGGGCACTGTACGCGGAATTAAACGAAGGTGAATAATCGACTCATTTTTGGAATGCGCGAGGCATGCGGTAAATTCTTTGGGAGGGGGGATTTCAGGTCGTACTTCCTTAGCAGATTGCGACGAATTCCCTTTGCTTTTTTCAGGAGAGACGCAACAATACAAACCTGCACCTTTTGCGGTCTCAGTTGGGTCTTTTGCATTACGAACTGACACCGCAAACAGTCCGCATGCCTAGTACTGTGCTGGCATCCAAACTGTGGAACAAATAGGCACCATTTAAACGTCATTTTGCACGAGTTCTTTGTTCCATCACTTTGGTCTACATCAAGCCAGTTCAGAAGGCTCCATGGCTCATTATATTGTTTCTCTATCTTAAGAGGCCGAACAGCCATGATTAGGTGTCGCTATCCGTCATCGTCAGTATGTTATTCGTTGCTTTTGATATGCCTTTGATCGAAGCATTGGTGGGGGTAAGTTTAGAAACATTGTCTGGGCAAAGCAGTTTGTGCAAACTGCTGTGCTGTGTCTTAAGCGGATGTCATAACCTTCAGCGGCTCAAGAAAAAGTAGCAGCAAGAGAATGATAAATTTGGTAGACCTTGCGACATGTTCGTTACACTATCGCCTCTCGACTGAAACACAATTTTCCTTACAAAGCTGATGGCAAAAAATATTCTTTAGAGGGTGCCATAACGCACACCGGAGTGCATATTTCTTCACATATATACAAAATTTTCGGACAGCGTCAAATACCTTAGCCCAATTAGCTTACTGTGTATTTTTGGACCTATATCTTGTGTCAAGACATAGGTTTTTGCAATGGTAGTCACAAATAACTGCCCTTGTTTTACAAAGGACCACAACCTAGTGAAAGTATCGTGGATAACAGCAAATGGTAAAACGGAGCCAGTATATACGAAATTGGTTTGCAGAACCATGAAGCTAATAAATGCTACGAATAGCATACTAATTTCTTTTGCGTGGTTTTAACTGTACATTTCGAACTTTTTAGTGCTAGTGTTTCAACAAATCTGTCCGAAAAAATCTCCAAAGTAAGGAAAATTTATCATTATCCTCCGTACCTGTACACTTGCTTTTTTCATATGCCGTAGAGATCTTACGATACTAGACACATCAATTACGCCAGCATTTGGAGAAATTAAATGAAACTTTTTTTAGCAGGAACTGGCGGTAGGGTCAAATGGAGCATTCGAAGTGCCTTCCTACAAAGAACCGATTGCTGTTTTGAGATATTGAGAAAGCGGCCTCTGATATTTTAGTAGTGAAATGCTATGAAATTCATCGAGAAAACCGAAACCGAAACGAAGATGAGTGCAAATTGTGGACGACCGGAATGGCGTCGCTGCTTTCAACAGTTGCATTGGTGTTAGTGTTTCTACATATGTTAACCTACGTACGCCTTCCATGAATAATGGCAAGCACAGCCGGCATAGGCACGAAGCAAAGTTGATTTCGTATGTGCCTACTCTCATTCATTGTGTACATCTCGGAAGACTATGGCAGTAGCGCTTTCCGCGCTTTGGTGGTGGTTCCGCCGAGGAAATTCGTCAGATTTAATCACTATTCTAAAATTACGGGACTCCAAATTTGGAAATGTCAAAGCAATAATGTACTTTTCGCAGAAACAGCTGCAGTTCTCCCATTGGGCACGACCGCCTGTATGCAATAATGTAAAAATATTGGATTGTCTTAATTACGGCACGAATTTGTGTCCCTAGTCATCCTACGATTTCTGCTGCCAGAGCAAATGTAATTATGAAGGCAGTGAGCAAATATTCCATTTCCCCAATTTCCTGAAGGAAATCGGCACGCATGTTTCAAAACACCTTGTATTTAGTGGACGTATCTTCTGCCATCTGAGCCAAGAAATAAAACACAGGCGCCCAAGTATGAATGTACGGAGAGAGAAGTGGGCGAGTGAATTATAACCTTACCACATGCTTTCTTCAGGAACGTTGTCGATCCAGTGCACACGACAGCTCCGGCAGCCATGATGACTATCTGGTCGGCAATCGCGTCGGCCTCCTCCATGTCATGGGAAGAAAGAAGAATGGACCTTTGCTTCGCCACTTTCTGCAAGACGTCCCACACGGTCCGCCTGGTTTCCGGATCCATTCCTGCCGTCGGCTCATCCAGAATCAGGAGCTGGCAACGATATAAGTGCATAAGATGTTGTAGGCTCGTCAAAATGGACTCACATAGAGAAGTAAAAGGCTCAGGGTCAATGGTACCGAGAATACGAAGGACAGTCGAACCAGTGCACCCACTTCCCAGCCTCCACCGCTACCGCCTGTGAGGCTGCTACAATCGGAATGGTTGGTACCGATTAGGCTTATGCCTCTTTAATCATCCCGGGCTCTTAGAATTGGAAAATACGTAAAAATAAATTAGTCATGTTGGTTACCCCGAGTCTTTTAGGCGTACACTTTAATATGCCTGTGCACTCGTTTCCGGGCTGTACTAAAATTTAAGACATGGCCGGACGCGTTGTGTAAAATGTATAAATATCATGGCCTTTGCGACAGCGCAACGCGTGCATGGACTCTTCAGAAGAAAACTGTCGCGTAATAAACCTGCGCTTCAAGAAAAGTTAAATTTTGCTAAATGTTCACCCGTACCCCTTTGCGTACTAGGCTATCAACCCAGGAAAACGTTTTCGAAAGTATATGAAGGAAGTACATTCGGTTAATCTAGCACAAATGTCTTCCCAATTGTGTTCTCAGAAATGAATAGTAAATAGGTGCTTGAGTGCATATAGAATACTTTAGGAAGTCGCAGTTTGTAGGTTAGCACTGTCTACACTGCCGAAATTTGCAGGATTTTTCTTCCTCTGGTGTACTTTTAGAGGGGTAGAAACACAATGGCACACAGGAGATCCTATCCGCTCATAGCGGGATGGGATTCCATATGATGTGTGTAACGTTAGAGAAAGAGACGTTGATATGATTAGAGTACTGGATGGGCGATATTCATTGCAGTGTTATGAAGATTACAGAAGGTGGGTCGTTCGAGCGATCAGTACAACAAGTAACAGCGTCTCATGCTTAAGTATGAAATAGCTAGCAAATTACGCGCAAAAACTTCATTTGCGGTAGTAAGCGGTGGGATTTAAGATAAACAAATATATAAATTCTAGGCATACAATCGTCTCAACTGATGCAATGGCGGGGTAGCAAGAATGAGGGGATTATGAACAAAATATCCTAATTACGAGCGGGAAAGTCGCGTATGTGTTTAAAAGAAACAATGCATTTTCTTTTAAATACTGCGAGGACTTACCTCTGGCTCTGAAACGAGGGTCATGGCCATGCTTAGCCTCCTCTTCATTCCGCCAGAGAGCATTTTGGGCATGCTGTAGGCCTTGTCTCCAATACCGACTAAGTTCAGTGTCTCCGTAACGGATTGAGAAAGCGTGCTTCGTTGTGCTCCCTTCAGCTGCAAAGAAACAGCGTTTACAGCTGTCTAGACATTGACGCTCTGTATAGCGACGAACAGGAATAGGGCTTAGAAAGGCGTGCAAATCTTTTACACTTCCAACAATCTCGCCTTGCCGTCAAAGGTCGCTACAGATCGCAACAAATCACTTAAATGAGAGTTGTGGGTGCTTGCGTGTGCTCATCTTCGGGTAGCAGCTTTGACCAATGCTAGACTTGGATCTACCAATATTATATAATACTTAAGGAACGAGGAAATTCAGTTCTGAATTAGCCGTATATTCTATCCAGCAAAGTCCCGCTGTAATGCGTCAACACGGGCTGATTTTGAGAAACTGTAGTGAAACCTGCGGCGACCTTATTAAGGTACCAGGACTGTCATTTCGACGCCTTTCCAATGTTAAGAAAAGTCCGATGTTTGCTGACCACATGCAGTGGCGCCAAAACGCACTTCTACAGCGTATAGGTTCAACGTCAATTGCGTTTTCTTTTTATTTTATCTCCTCCTCGTCCTTTTCTCGCGCGACTAAATAGCCGGTTATCGATCTGACCTTAGTAAATGTAACTAGCACATCTACCGGTGATGACAAATCGAAGAGAGGGAATGTCGCCGGAGCCAACGTGTTCATAAATCGACTTGTGTTCTTCAATCTCACTTGCTGCCCTGTTGCCCTGTTAAAAGACTTGCCTTAATAATATAATATCTGGGGTTTAACGTCCCAAAACCACGATATGATTATGAGAGACGCCGTAGTGGAGGGCTCCGGAGATTTCGACCACCTGGGGTTTTTTAACGTGCACCTAAATGTAAGTACACGGGCATCAAACATTTTCGCCTCCATCGAAAATGCAGCCGCCGCGGCCGGGATTCGATCCCGCGACCTTCGGGTCAGCAGTCGAGCGCCATAACCACTAGACCACCGTGGCGGGGCGACTTGCCTTCCCGCCAAGCCTCCATCTTTCTCCGAGTTCCTGTCCATATGTCGGTAGTAATATTTAAGGTCCCAAAATAGCTTCTTTTTCATTACAACAAAGGAACAAGCACCACTGATTGTTTCTCAGGTGAACTGATGAAGACACGTAAGCAAAACAAAGGTGTAATAATTTTCTAGTTCACGGGTTCCCGCAATTTCACGCTACAAAAATCCATGAGCCATTCCACTCTCTGAAACCGGATGGCCAGGGAAGCTTCAGGTTACACAAGGCTATCCGCACCTTCGTCGCTGCTACAATAACTTGGAGCCAGAAAGACAGGGAAGAAAGAGCAGCAGCTGCGCCAGCCGCGTTTAGAACCTTCTCTATTCCAATGGCTCGGACCTCGAGCCACCCGGATCCTGTCTCCCAAGGAAGGCTGGACGCGCCTTGCTTTGCGCTCAAGGTTGCGCTACAGCCTGCTTGCCACGTCCAATACAGGGTGCGCTGACCACGTAATGGGCGAGCAGAATTTTCACACGTAGCTTTTCTGAGGACTTCACCGCTGTGACCGCGCTGTAATCGCTCATGCCGCTCGCAGTGTGAGGGGGAGTTGGGATGAGGTGAGACAGTAAGCGTTTATTAGCAGTGCAGCGGCTCGCCTGGCCTGGTCCATGGTTTCCGCTTGGCTTTCCAAGGCGTGATCCGAGAGTCCCGCTTCCCAGGATCAGTGTTCTAAGGTGTGTGTCTTTATGAGCGCGGAGTTTGCCGCAACAGGCCATGAGGGAGAGCTGCATGTACCGTGTGTTAGTGTTGGCATCACTCCGCACCAGGGGCACTCATCGCGGTGTTCAGAGGGGTGCATTATTGAAAGTTTGCGTAGTTTGCGGTGTGTGTTCGTCTGCAGTCAGCGTCAATGTCTAGGTTGCTCTCTGTTCGGTTTTGGGTGAAGTGGCGCCAAGGTGCGTCGCTCCAGCCTTTGAGATTCGAGGATGTCGCCTCGACCGCTTGGTCGCCTCGTCGTCTTCAGGTACAATGGTTTTGTCGACAAGCGCGCCCGTCGCTCGTTATGTACTTGCGCGGGAGAGTTGGTCGGGCCGTTCATTCCCGAGAACACACGTATATGCCGGGCACCAAATGGTGCCGTGGTCAGATGCGATGCGATGGCCTAGGATTCTTAGAACACTGCGTGGTAGTGTACCATGCATCTGAAGTCGACGCGCTCTTTGTGAATCCATGAGGATGGTGGATGTGTGTACGTCGTTTGTCCGAATATGTGATGGCAAGGTCACCTGTAGCGACCTTCGCACTTACCACGGAAGATGTGTGTGACGTCGCTGCTGCCACCAGTTGTCCTGTATTCCTTGCCATTACCATGTACGTGCGCGACCCACTTAAAATGGTGCCAGAGGGGCACCTGTCCGTATAGTACGCGACAAGATCAGTGCCATGATAGCGAAGCTTTCGTGCACGAGCTTGGCGTCGTGCGCTGGGGAAGTCCGAATGCATGTTACGCGTTACTGGTGCCACGTGGACCTGTGAGCGTTTAGTCGGAGGGAATATTTCTGTACTATCGGTGCTGCACTGCGGGGCGATGGGAAAGCCAAGCTTTGTCACTTTGGCTCGTCCTAGTGGTGTAGTGTTTAGCCGTTCCCGCTGCGCAAGGAGGATGGATATTGGATGTCTTTGATACGTGTTGAGCATCCGGAGCTGAGAAAGAGCTGTGGTGCAGGTGTTTTGCGGCTGCCCTAGGGCTGCCTTGTAGGCGATTCGTAGAGTCCGTCCGCTTGTTCGATGTCTTTCCTACGCGTTTGCTTTATGTGGCATTGCATATGTAATACGTCTGACAACGAATGCGTGCACTGTCCGTAAGGTGTCAGCTTCGCGCATCCCTTTTATACTGCGAGCGATGCTGCCCAAGAGGCTGGCGATGCCCCTCACTGTGCGCTTGAGATTCGCAAGGCTGTGCGCAATATTCCCCGTTTCCTGGACGTGCATTCACAAAATTCGAAGCTGCGCTACTCTCCTCATCATCTTGACTGCTAGTATTCATTGGAGCTCTGCGGTTCTGTCAGCCCGGGTGTCGTTTGGTTTGACATAGATGTATGCCAATTTCCCGGTAAACAAGTCATGTTCATTCTCTTCATGTGACTGCATATAAGGTCAATTGCCCTTTGCAGTACCTCCTACCTAATTCTGTACGAGCCCTTACTTGCCCAACATCTAAGGCCATCTGCGTAAAGAGACAAGCCCAAGTCGGGATCCTCCGAATAGTCAAGGACCATTCTTCTCCTGGCGAGATTAAACAAAGTGGCGACAGGATGGAGCCTTACGGGGCTTCCCTATATGGAAGAGTGTATAGTGTGGTTCCGTCAGAAATAATGCCCCGCATGTATTTGTAAATGCGTTCGCCGCATCCAATATCTCGAATGTCTTGCTAGACTGCTTCATGAGAGTCTTTGAAAGCCGTATAATGTCTAGCACTAGTAGGTTCCTGTCCAGACTACGCACTGGGGGATGGAGGGCGTTCTCTCGAAGCGTGAGAAAGGGATCTTGAGTGGAGATGCCTTACCGAAACCCACCATATAGTCTGGAAGGAGGCCGTGTCGCTCTATGTGGTATTCCAGGCGCGTGAGGAAGGCTCTCTCGAATAGCTTTCCTAGACATGAGATAAGAGACTTCGGCCTTAGATTACTCAAGTCCCGTGGCTTGCTTGGTTTTTGAATGAGAACCATAGTTCCCTTCTTCCAGCGATGCGGTATTCTTCCTTCCGGTGACCCGACTTCTTTCTTAAAGAAGTATGTGAGCTGCTAGCTTCTTTGATCGTTTAAATTTCGCTACATTGCGTATGTTATCCCGTCCAGTCCTGGTGCTGTGTTTTTGCGAAAAGCTTATGCTGCGGCATAAATTTCCCAAATACTAATTTTCGGCGTCCAAAGGCATAGTCGGCAGAGCCTCCATATTGATCACCGCATTTGATCGCGACGTGTGCCGCGTCGCTGGTACCAGAGCCTCGTTTATCTGCGTAAACAACTCCTCCGACGAACCGTCGTACTCTCCCACCAGTTTGGCGAGGGTATTTGCCGTTGCTGTGCGCGTTCCCGCGGGGTATAACATGACCGGTTCCGTATTCCATTTTTTCTGGTGGCTAGCGTACCCCTCAGCGAGTCGCAAAAAGTATGCCAGCTAATCGCATGCAGTGTACTCGCTTATACGTTTGCCGCATCCGTTAAATGTGTTACGAGATTCTAAACGTATGAATTTGCAACCATTTATTTCCCGGTGCTTGTTTTTTTACGTCATATTTTGGCGGATTCGCCAAGTACTGCGGAATTTCTCCGGCCTATTTGCTAGGTATTTTCACAAAACTTTCTGTATGTTGGCTCATACTAGCTACTACAAAACATATTCTTGAGCTCTGAAATGCGGCAATATACAAATTCAAACGCGTACAGTTCCGCTTCCGCTTACCGCTACCTACATATATCCAGAGTGAATGTATGTAATGATTGTAAAACGCAGATTGATATTCGTAAAACTTGGTGATTTTTTTTTAGTATTCAGTAAATAAATAAGCACGGCTTTACATTAAGGCTAATCGACGAACATGTATGGTTGAAAGACACTCGTGCTTTTATATAAGCCGGAGAACCTCCTTAGAGTTGGAATTGTTTTAACGTCTGACCCCAAGATAGAACAGTGCGGTGCTTACCGATCCAAAGTAGAGGACGTTCTCAGCGCAAGTCATGTCGTCGAAGAAGATGTCTGTCTGCTGACAGAAGCTGACCCTCTGGCGCACGTTGCGACGCTGCGAAGCAACGTCATAACCGCAGACTGTGGCCGTGCCACTTGTAGGGGACAGCATTCCTGCGTGAATGAACAGATGTAGTGTATGAGTGCGCGAACAGATGTAGTGAGTGAGACGTATTCAATTATTCCAAGCAAAATCGTCGAAACTCTCCTAAAAGTAGGATATACCTCAAGAATTGTTGACTTTTTTGGTGTTACTTCAAATGCGTTTGTGACATACGCATTTAGTACCTTCAATAACAAAGTTTATTTTCCTTAAGGGAAGAGTTTAAAAACTGATTACTGTTAGCATAAACGTGACGCGAAATATCTGCTTAACTCTGTACTGATTATGTATTAGTATGTTTGTTGCCAGAAAGAACCTGTTTCAAGTATGAGTGACATGGATGTTCCAAAATGATCATGTCGCTGAAGGACTACAAAGATAGATGTGGTCCTGTTAGCGTGCTTTGATCGACAATCATTCATAATTCTTCAGTCATGTGCTTTTGAGCTATAGATTTTTTACACCCATTTCAGCTTGTTCTGCTTCGTGATAAATATAACATTTCGATACCACATGAACTTGCGTTGACGCGGAAGTGTATATTCATGGGCAGGTGAGCGTCAGAGGCCATAAAATGCCGCCATTGAGGTTTGAAAGCACCATAAAAACATGACTGTCAACAACGGTGTTGAAGTACAGAAATTTCATGAGTGCCATTGTTTCTTTTTCTTGTTACTACGATCGTGCTGTCTTTTATATTGTCATGCAACGTATACTAGGTGCCTGTGAGTGCAACAGTTCTCTATGTTGACAGCTTTTGCTTCGCGTTCTCGGTTTACTTTATGGGAAAATATTACGCTTAGGAGATCTCTATTCGAAGCTTTACGGCAACCCTACCTTTTCCTCAAACGAACAAATTAGGCGAGTCGCTAGGTTACATTTATGAAACCTTTATCATGATTGAGTTGGTAGGTTAAAACTTAAAAAAACATGCTTGATCTTTCCGTCATAGGAATCGGTATCACACGAAAGTGAACCATGTCATCACAGTAGCAGTTGATTGTTTATTGTACAGTGATGTATGACAGCTTACGCAATGTTTATTGGTGTTTGGCAGCTATAGCACCGTTTGACGTCGATGCACTCACGTTTACGCCTAGTGGCACATCTACATCTCTTCGACTAATGTCCATGATCCCGAGTTAACGATCGTTGTAACAGAATTAACATACACAAAGACAGAGCATATGCTGAATCCGGCGCAAAGGTGGCATCAACAAGCGCATAAACGCTGGCACTCGATACGCACTTATTATTGCGATAGCAACTATATGGACAGTCTCAGCGGGTTTTTGCAGTCGCCGTGGCCGTCATGTCGCGTACGAAATCCAAATTGATAAGATCCCCCGCGGATCGTATGTTCTACCGCAGGTAAAAACGCGCGAGCAGGGGCGGCGAACGCGGCCGAAGCAGATATCAAACGAGGCGGCCGATTTCCGTCGCTTGGATGGTGCATGCGATAACATCTCCCCGCTCGGGAGGTCTGCCGTCGAAGCAGACAGGAAACGCCCCGCCCGTCTTTAACGAGCATGAAAAGGTGCGAGGGGGGGGGGGGTGTCGCGCGAACAGCAACTTTGAATTTAGAATCTAAGAGCGCGGTCGCGATCGCTGGCGCGCACGCTATCTCGACAGCCATCATAGCGGGCGGCTCGTATACCCTTCTACTTGCTGCGCACTCAATGCGAAGCGACTATGCGGACAGAGCATCTCTCCCTGGAGCGGCCGTATTCTTTTACACCAGCCTTTTGTAGTTACGCGAGATTGGATACAAAACAGTTAGCTGCCAGCCTCACTTCGTATAACACTACAATTTGTTGCTATCGCATTCATTGCTTCGCCCTTGCGGTTAAACTGACTTTTTCAAAGCGTCATCATTTGGCGAGATAAACGCCAATGCGTCAGCTCCCTAGTAATATGATAACCTTATCTTGTGCTACCACACAGCGCTTCAGGAATGCGGGAGGCTTAGTTCGTAGCTTGAACCGCGAACGCTGGGAGTCCGTTCCGCGTTCCTGTGGCGTCTCTCTCTGCACCAAAGGCTCCACTGCGCGACATTTCCCCTTCGACGTCATTGCCTCTCTGTGCCGCTAATTCAGTAGCTTTATGAATCGGTCCTCGAATGCGTAGGTGGCAGAGAAACACATTTGGTGCATGTGGAAGCACCACTACACAGGCGACAGGGCGTCACATGCTAACACGACGCGAAAGGTAAATGCGTACTGCAACGTCGCCGAACAGAATTACCACGGCGCATTGCACCGACCGTAGAGTTTCCTACAATACTGCACCGAAAGCCACCGTTCCGCTTAAACTACCGAAGCGCTTCCTGCTTGCTTTCGTTAGTGTCATGATGCAATGCTTCACCGCTCCCAGACGGCGTTACCGCCCCCCGCCAACCAAGAGTACCGTGTGAGGGAGGTGTGGGTGATATCAGGCGCGTTTGTGAAACGTCGTGCATGTGGGCCTGTAGCGCAGTGCGCAGGGCGCCCGGCACCTATTGTCGCGGACTGACATATTGTGGGTTCGACTTCCATGTCATCCGAATCACAAATGTTTTTTGTGTTTCTTTTTTATTTGGGATCTGTTCGTGTACGTCTGACCCCGTCCTTTCCTATTACGGAAATGACATCGATGAAGTATTGGTTGAACCGGCATGAACACTTTCGTCTTAAAAAACGATTGGCACCTATTCGGGCAACGCGAGCTCCGACATGCTAGGTAAATATGCTTTCGAATACAATAATAATGACTTAGTTTTTGCCTTACCTGTCAAAATGCTCATCATTGTCGTCTTCCCTGCTCCCATTGTGCCAAGAAGCACTGTGATTCTGGACGAGTACACCTTTAAGTCAACGCCGCTTAAGGCTGGCTTGTAACCAAAAACCTGTTGAAAAGGAGAGTGTCAATAAGTGAGCATTATAAATGTTGCATGCTACGTTAATAATTCAGAAGCGCATAGAGGGCGCTAACTTGGCCCCGTCATTAATAATATAACAATTGTCGCTACACCTGTCGAGGTGGACGCAGTAATGTTCCGAGTCATATAGAGCATATCATAATACGTTTTGCCATCTGCAAAAACGAGTAATTAAAAAGAAAGTGCCTAATTACCTGTTCAAATGGCAAGTCTAGCGAAACGCTCTCATTATAGAAGACGTAGCGGTTATGGAAAGAGTGGAGTATTCCGTGTATGCTAAGGTAAAGGCTGTGTTTAATGTGCGGTACTTTTCGTTTTCAGAATACCTCGTTACTGCCGCATAACGCGTCCAGCTTATACTGTCCTCTATGCAAGTTGAAAAAAACTCGAAAATGCTTTTCCGCTTAATGAGGTCCATTGAACGGGCCATCGTTAAGTCATGATAGGCGCGTGCCGTTTTATGAAAAAAAAATCGCCGGAAAACTGGCCTCCAAGAGGAAATCCAGTACGGAACCGCGGGTAGCATTCGACGCAGTGCTGGGATTTTTTCTTTCTTTTCGGACGACTGAAGAAACACAGTGGTGGGGTCGTAGAAGACAGGGTGTTGCAGGACGGAGATAAAAACTGCAAAGGTACTACGAGGCTGTACGTTTTGTTTTTTGGACCCCAAGCGCATGAAAATATTTTAGATGTCTTCCTACAAACAGAAGGTACCACAACTCGTCAAGTGTAACACTGTGCGCATGATTTGCAACAGCTCCCTTTTTCCATCAATTTCGGGTACTAAGAGAGCACTGAAATTCATGGTTTGTATTGCAACGACCGGTGCCAGTGGGAGGACCCTAAGGTTGTTTGCTTCCTCCCGAAGACGGTCTCCGCTGTCCATGGTTTTTGCACTGTTTTGGTGAAATCCATCTTCCCCAACACATGGTGTGTAGTACTTAAATTTCCTAGGCTGTTTCCGGTGCAACTCGCCGGCAAAGAAGCTGCCCTCAGCAAACACAAGAGTCCTCGGTTGTGAGCGAAAAATCAGCGTTGTCTGTGAGTGAAAACTCGAGATAGACACGCATAAATAAATCTAAAAAATTTTCGGTTTAGAGTGGGAAGCGAACCCGGGACTTCCAACTGACAAGCAGGTATTCCACCATAGAGACGCGCCGGTGCTTGAAGCTGTCTAGGATGAAAACTGTGCACGAGTTTAATGTTGTGCGAGGAGTCTCCTAACCTATCTAATGTTGCGTGCCAGAAGCGCAGAATCAGATCAGGCATCACAACATCTACATGGCGCAATGAGTGGGTGTCCTTTAAGTCCTTTAACTCCTTTAAGTGTATATTGTTGGTAAATATAGCTCGGAAAACAACTACATGAGATATACGTAAAGATAATACCAATATAATTTGTCTGTTAAATTCAATACGTTAGCGATACTTATTAATAAAGTATTTAGGGTCATGCATTATGTAAGCATAAACGAATCGAATATGTCTACCATAATAATTTATAGGTGTTATTTTAATCGCTGATACTATTCTTCACAAAATATTTTCTAGCATGGCAAATGACACATGACCCCAAATGTATGTTTCCTTCGTCCGGAAAGTATCTCTTCAAATGAGGAATGTCAGTATTTTCTCGCTTAAACGTGGTAATATATAATTATCATGCTCCCCTCACCTTGGTGAGGCCATTGATATCAATGATAACTTTGCTGTCTGGTGGAAGTTGTTCAAACCGGGCGGGGTCCCTGCTTACTTCGACCACTCCTGCTGCAGTGGTTGCATTGACTTCGGGGTTCCAGTAAGAGCGCTGCGAGCATGGAGCCAACATACACACTCGAAGATGGACCTCCGATGCAGAAATGCCGTTATGCACTTTAACAAGCACGGCAGATTAACATGGTTGTAAAAATTGCAGCATGCCCATTGGATCCAAAATGTTTCAACTGCGTTGTTTTCACAGGCGTATATTTGCTTTGATCTCATTTGTTATTTTGCATTTAGGGCTGAATTGTGAAAAAAAAAATCACATAATCTAAGATTATCTTCAAGTAAGATCATGTGTCGACTCCGTTAGGCAGCTTCGAAGTGATGAATAAGTAAAGGTCAGGTTGAGTGCTCAATGACCCTCGGAGGCATCACCTCATTGCACTTTTAACAGCACTTCTACAAGGCATTCACCTCGCAACACAATTAACGACGAGCGTATCAAAAATATATGAGGATATGTTGGAAACTTCATGAAAGGAATTGCTAACTTTAAAAAATAAATACGATTTTTTTAGCACTTCTTCCCCAATTGATCTCTTCACATTGGTCTGCTTAGTATCTTTGCATTGCAACAAAACTTACGACGTCATCCTAAATATAGGATGGCGTCCTATAGTTTGCATTACGAAAAATCAGCAAGAAAAAGCAATAAAGACGTTCGTACTATTCTTCAACAGAGAGATTTGTAGTACCCTTATAAACATTTTGTGCTATTGTATATCCAATACAATTTAAGAAAACATTCAAGGACGTGGCTCTGGCCCTTTTTGGCATTGCAGGCTACACAAATGAAAGAGTAGCATGCCGTGAACACACAATTCTCAGTTAATATTGGAAAATCTTTATGAAGAGAAATAAATATTACATTGCAAAACATTGCACAAGTTTATTTCTTATGCCTTATTTCTTATGTCTCCGGTAACCGTTTAAGAGCGCCTAACTTGAACACTTCATTACGGAGTGTGCAATCACTTGAAATGAAAAGGGACGAAAGGTACTTTCGTACTAATTTGTAAGAAGAAATCCACGCGAGCAAAATGATTCAGAAGACTGGCGTTATTGTTTTGGCAGCGTATAAGAAGAATGCTGTGGTCCTTACGTTCAGAAAGAAAAGCGGAGGCTGTCGGTTATTTGTGCTCCAAGGAAGAACCTTCGAAAGGTACCAGGCCAGGAATGCCATTGCAGCATCGGACACAAACATCATTGTCCAGATTTCTGCAATTTTTATGCTGTCCTTGTGGAGTACTCTCCTGGTCACAAGTGACCATGACGATGATCCTGCAATGCCCAAATATTCATCGCCAAATGGAAAACCATTCGTTAAATTACACCTGTGTTTAGTACATTCACACTTATTGTGTAAGGTGCTGATTTTTTTAAACACTACTGTCGCCGGTAGATAGCTCATACCGCTCATTAAGCTCAAACGATAGCTCATCGTTTTGTTGTTCTGCGCTGCCACATGCCGTTAAACTTTGGAACGATCTCCCTGGCGATATCGCTTCGATCACTAATCGCAAAGCCTTCCACGACCGCCTACTCGAACATTTCATGCTTACATAGCTTTCTCATTTAAATTTTTCCAGACGTGTTACATCGTACGTTTATCTCCTTTTTTTTCTTTTCTTTAAATATTGTGTAACGCTGTATAATATCACATTGTGTAGTATTGTAAACGTTGCCAAAATTTGCTTCGTTCTTCAATCACTGACTGTCAATCTTAATTAAGTTCGCATTTTTCCCGCTTCGCGCATGCTCCTCCCTTATTTATTTTTTCTACCTGGTTGTTACTCTTTCTTTTCTGGCACTCGATTACGTCGCAGTATCTCAGTGCACCTTTCAGAATGTATAGTTTAGATTTTGAACTTTTTCTGTATTTATCACATGTTATATTTAACCATGTATCGCCCCCCTTACACAATGCTCCGATAAGGAGCCTGTAAGGTATTGTAAATAAATGAATATGTCGTTCACCATGTGTTGCGTAGGAATATGTTTGCTGCAACTGCTGTTTACATCGAACACTGCTCAGTTCAAGACCGCTTGCAAACAGATTGCAATAAATGGTTGTCATGCGCAATGCCTGCTGTCGACTTTTGGCCGAAATAAACAACCAAAGGGGGTAAACAAGTCGACAGACTAAGCGTCAGGAGAAAAGAAAAAATTGCGCAGCTAGCACTGAGTCACGCAGCGCTGCGCCACAGCAAAGCTGGCCGATATTTCGCTGGTCCTGGCTTCACTAGGTACACGAGTATCCACACCCCAACTCGAGAAGTGTTCACGTAATCACACTGTAAATTATGAATGTGGACAATGTATCGATGAGGTTCGATTCGGAGTCTTTGTTTCTTCTATTTCTTTATTTCTGTCTATATCTATTTCTTTCTCTCTTTCTCGCTATTTCCATCTTTTTTTTTCTATTCTTCCCTTTTTCTTCTATCTCTCTCTTTGCTCGCTTCCACCATTTATAACTGTTTCTATCTCGCTATTTCTTTTTCTTTCTGAGGTATTGCAGCCCAAGAAAGACAAATCAGTGCAGCGGGAGAGCAAGCACCGGGCGCACTTGTTCAGGGAGCGAAGAAGAAGCTGACGAAGCTAGCGAGCGCCATCACGATGATGATAGTTTCTTTTCTACATCGCGAACTGGGCAAAAGGCTGGTGTAACAGCTCTGCTGCAGAGCGTGGCAAAATTAAACATAAAGTACTCGAAAAATGAAGTACCAAAACATAGGCGTCTGTGCCGCCACCGCTCGAGAAAGACGCCAAATGTGAAATTGAAAGGTAGCATATAGGCGCAGCGTACAAAATGCACGTGGAATAGCAGGCTATTATAGATTATGTTCCGAGAAACAAAGGTTGCCTTGGGTAGATCGTGTCCTGTCGCTGAGAGTGCCAAGTGATCGGGCGGAAGGTAAGCGGATGAAAGGAGCTCCCTCTATTGTATCTAGTCTCATCTGACAGCTGTGATTTAGTATATAACACTGTACAATAAAAAAAATGGCATGAAGGGAAAGATGGAAGCTTACGGTGAAAAAGCCCAAATTTACCTCTCATCACTGAAATCAGTCCTGACGTTTATTTATTTTGAATTTGTTTCGTTCTGCTACCCGAAAACCTTCGGCACTAGTATATGAACCCATCTTGCGCCAACATACGCCAACATTTTTATGTAATGGTTAGAATCGGAACTGTTTATCTCATGTCCAGTAAAGCCTTCCACCTGTCTCAGCTGCACGAACGGCATATTTATTATATGGGGACATGGTGTAAGCGCACTAAACGGTAACCACGGTAACAAGTGGCCACGGTAACAACTTGACCATGGTAACAAGTTTCGCTCTCGTATTAACTTTACCATGCACCATTCTTCCAGTGAAATTAACTTTCTAGACACGATGGTGCCTGTTGAAACATGAAAATTAAAGACGACGCTTAACATAAAATCAACAGACAGCCAAGAATATATCGATTACACAGTCATCCCCCGCGGCCCAGCAAACAACGAATATTTGTCGGACAGGCGAGGCTTGCAACAAGGACCTGGAGCGACGACGGTCACTACGTTCACCACATAGGCAGCCTAAAGGAAACATTAGTTGAAAGAAATAACCCGCTAGACGCTCTAAATAAAATCTACTGCGAAGCATGTCAACTAGATAGGAAATCAACACTAGCTAAAAGAGCACCCTTAGCACTGCCCAACCAGCCGCTAGCATTTATTACCAAATACTCAAATACGCTCCCAAACATAATATCCTCCGTAAGTATTATCCAATACTGGCAAGCAACGAGCGATTAAAAAAGCGTTTGCCGAAGTACCGAAGCTCGCGCATCGCCACAACAGGAACATTAAGAACATATTAGAGCACACAAAAGTAAACTCTTATTCTGCTGCCTACATAACACATTGCTCTCGTCCAGGACGTAAAATCATAGAAAATCTAGTTTTACCTGCACTAGTTCAAACGTTATCTGCATGATCAAATGTTCATTTTGTCACAAATGATACATTGGCGAACGGGACAGCCTGTTAATTTAAACAGGAATCGCGAGGACACAGCGAAGAAATTACCGAAAGCAGTGGCACAGCATTTTAATGCAGCAAGTCACAACTCTGACGATCTCAAACTTCGCATGCTTCAGTCAATCTTCCTGTCCCCAACAGAGAGAACATATACAGCGTTCGTACCTTATTCACAAGTGCATTATACTCCAGGCAGCAGGTAATAACGTTTCTGAGGGGGTTCTTGAATCCAACCGATATGGTACGTACACTACGGAAACCAATTAAGGTTAGGCCCTTGTCCTAGGAATATCTTACCTACTATTGTTAAGTGGTGCGCGTTCTCTGGCAATCATAATTCGGCGAAACGTCTAAACCGCTCCCCCCCCTCCCCGTTGTTTTTCCACGTAACACCTCTTTCATTCTGACTCACCGAATTCGTCACAGCGGCCTCCCCCCCCCCAACCTCTACCCCCGCTTTCACAGTTGCCCTATCCTCTTCTGCGATTGGAGGAGAGGTTACGAAGCATATACACACAAGCGCTAAGGAAATCAGTTCCAGCCTTGAAGAAGCAAGCCCACTTCTCGAACATCGGCTCGAGCACCCACCCCCTTTTTACAGATTTTTTCAACTCTGCGCAATGACATATGCGGAGCTTCGCGGCCAGGAAAAGCTGAAACAGTGCCCGCAAATGGAGCACTCAATTCTTATATCAGTTACGAAGGGTAAGCTACAGGAAATGATAATGTCCCCACTGCTTTCTCCTGACCCTCCCTATATTCCTAGTTGCATTAGAGGTGATGTTAGATCAACTCTAAATAACAGAAACAAAATGTTGTAACAAAAAATATTTTTACTAGCGGCAGAGATATCGACTACCAGTTTAATTTGCGACAGTTGCAAAAAAAAAACGGTGATGTGATGAAACATGAGTGGATAAAACCGATCACAGTAGAGCTGTTTGCCTACAGCTGATTAGAGTACAGTGGAATGCCGATAGTAAAATTCTCCATAATGCGTTTTTTGGCCTAATACGTTTTTCTCTTTATTCCTGGCCAACGTCCATCGGAAATATAGAATTTCCATGCGGTTATCACGGTCCACATTTTTGCCCAGAATT
Organism: Rhipicephalus sanguineus; assembly: GCF_013339695.2. Classification (NCBI taxonomy): domain Eukaryota; kingdom Metazoa; phylum Arthropoda; class Arachnida; order Ixodida; family Ixodidae; genus Rhipicephalus; species Rhipicephalus sanguineus. Next base: position 87,231,704 of record NC_051183.1, read on the forward strand.
GTATAATACGGCCGCGAAAGAGGATCTTGAGTAATATATCTCAAAACTTTACGTTTGTCCTTCGGAATACTAGCTTTTATTTTTTTGCTTTTCAAGAATTCACTCCTAGACTTTGAAAAGAAGAATGTGCAGCGTAAATGGACCAGACACTTTATTATTGCTCAATAAAAGTGAGTTGCTGTTGAAGTATGCATGTCTTCCTCCCGTTTTGAACCTGTTCGGTTAATACGATTTTTTAATAATACGTCTTATCTTTCTGTTTCCATGAAACCGTGTCAACAGTATTCGGCGGTATGTAGACAACTGTGATGCAACCTGACCGTAAGCATCTGATCTCGTAGCAAGAACTTTTTTTATTGGGAATCGTGCAAAGAACAGAGGAAATACGAACCTTCGTAGTCTCTAGCGATGAGCATGATCCTCATGACACAGAACAAAGCGCTGTGTGGAATGATGCTGGCTACGAGCTTGCTGCCCTTTGTTTGTAACAAGTAAGCGGGCAGTGTTACGGCTCCCGCCGAATTTGAGATCATCCCAGGAACGGAAAGAGTCAGCAGTAGCGCAGCAATAAATGCAAACCAACCTGTGGACAATAAAGAAATCCATAATTCGTTTACTCAAGTGACAAGCATTTGCTGTTTGTTTTCTTGTTTCTTTTTCTATTTATAGAATGAAAAGTAAATAAAACCTGTAGTTGCCTTTGAGGAACTCTCGCCCACTTATCAACGCATGACAACAAGTTGTCTCTTAAGGAAACGCGAACCCAAGCGAAAAAGTTAATGTCACTACGTAACTGTAGCAAATTTTCCGCCGCAGATAGATCCATTTGTTGAATGCCGATGTTATAATAGATACTCTACAGATTGATTTAGCTGATGCTTGGGTGAGAAGTGAAAAGACGCAAAAACACGAACACTTTGTAGCAAGGAAATTCGCCCTTATTCAAAATGTAGCATACGAGAACTGCGTAATAAAGGATGAAGCCTAACAAGGCAGTAGACTCATAAAGAGAGCGTCCCAACTGTAACGCAGCACGTTTAAAAAAAATAAAAAGAGGAACGACGTTACGCTATTCAAACCTAGTTTATATTGCTCCTAGTACACTCGATCATCCACTACTATCTGAAGAAGGTTAGTTAATTAGTGATAATTAAACTTCCACATCGACAAGTACTAACCGAATCACTAAAATATCAATCGGGCATATGTAGACATGTTCAAATGTCATCATGCTGCGCTATTTTCATCAACGTACTAATTGTGCGCTCATTTTTACCTGTTGATAAAGAATGCCCGCGAAATCTGAAAAGTGGCACGTGCCTACAGTGTTGCGCACATCAGACAGTTGCGTCCTCAAACAGGCTCAATGTGAGGTAGCCAGTATCAAGGAAAAAAACGCAGAAACAAAAAAAATGATAATAGCTCTTTCTGCCACTCTCAGGCCGAAGAAACGCGCCGCTTTGAGCGCAGAGAGGGAGGCCGTAATCAGAATTGTGCTCCAGCCGCGTTATCATTGAGAACAAGTGTCCGCGACATCTGGATAATGATAGTGGAATACCGTCGAATGAAATGAATCTCTGCAAGATTGCGATGCATGTTGGCGCCCGAACTGTAAACTTCCCAAGGTGCGAAACGCTGTCCCTGACAACGGACAACAGGCAAAGCGGTTGTTTGCTGTAAGCTTACTTGAGGATCCTTCTTTCTTTTGCGGGTGGGAGCGTAGTCGCGTCTTATTTTTCATATCTCGCGGGCTGTCTTTATAAACCGACAAAAAAATAGGAACGCAATTAGTACGTTGTTGAAAATAGCGCAGTAAAATGTCATTTGAGCATGCCTACATATGCCTCATTGACATTTTGGTAATCACGTAAGTACTTGTCGAGTTATCACTGCAAATATTACTAATTATTTAAATCTCATCAACTAAAAAATAGTTGTCGCTACTCCAGTCTACTGGTAACGATATGTTCGAGGTTTGGTTCGCGTAACGCCGTTCCTTTTCCTTTATTAAATCATTCAGCGTGATAGTAAGGGCGCCCTATATATGCTCCTATTCCTATTGAATATGCAGGCGCGCCAAGGTGGGATTTATTTTCTGTAGGAGATACGCAAATTTAAAATTCAGTCCTGCCGAGATATTTAATACTTTTTTTTTTATCGGCGACATTTGCTTTATGTGATTGGGCTCACTTGGCAACACCAAATTTAATTTGGCTATCTGGAATATGCAGTTCTTGTCTGAACTAGTCTCAACAAAGCTCTCAGCCAAAGCTGTCACTTTTCTCAGGCCGGTATTTGCCTGCCAACTACTGTGTTGGCGGGCATTAGCAATAAAAACAAGATATCAGGTTGCCACATAAAGTGCAGGCGTAAATGGAGCCCGTAGAAACATAACCGTTTTACCAATAATCACTCCTTTAGAAACATTCAGTGTACACATGCTGATGTGTGAGACGCCATTTTGGTGCTGTCGTATCTTCTCAGGTGTGCTCTGGTGAAGCAGCTTTGAGCCAGTGAAGATAAATAAACAGTAGTTAAAGCATTGCCGTTTTGGTCGTAATATTAGTATATAGTAATTGTTGGGGTTTTAGTTCCGAAACCACGATATGCTTATGGAAGATCGCCGTAGTGGAGGAGTTCTGAAATTTCGACCACCTGGGGTTTTTAACGTGCAACTACATACGAGTGCACGGGCCTCTAGCATTTTGGTGTCCGTCGAAATGCGACCGCCATGGCTGGAATTCGATCCCGTGAGCTTCGCGTCAACAGTCGAGCGCCATGACCATTACCACCGGGGCGGGTTGATCGTATTACTGATATTACAACTATGCAGGAACTATGGCTTTAGTGCCACTATTCCACCTGATGACATTAATTAACCACATTGGCTTGATTCCATGATCCTTAAACGTGGACGGCTGAACCTCAGTTCACGCGGAAATCCCCAGATATCTTTTGAAAATAGATTACCGCGGATAACAGTTGTGCGGATAACCGCAGCACAAAGGAAGCGTTTTACAATCATTCATAATATATTGCTTCAAGGAGGCCAACACGGATTTTCTGTAGCAGAAGGCTACAAACATGTAGCTAATGATGCACTTCTTTCAATTTGAAGAAAATGCCAAATATATAGATACTGAGACAGTTTGCACTTTTTTTTCGTGAGAAAACAGCCATTGATTCAAACATTAGAAGCAAGCAGCTTCACAGGTTACGTTTTCTGTAGCTTGCACACCCGACCAATAGGTCGTCGAGCGCGATCAAACCGAAACTATCAAAAGGCAACGACTTCCAATGGGAACTATCAAAAGGCAATGTTCGCTATTTCCAAATAGCGCCTTGCTTATGCACTAGAAATTATTTCTTCTATTGATCTTGTGAGATTTCCCGTTCAACAGTGCTTTTAACTGAGACTGTCAAAATACTTTAACATGTTTCTCATAAAATTCTACGCTTCTGCCTGTCCTCTCCTTAGAGCTAACGAAAGCAACCGGCAAGACGGCAGCCCAGCGAAGCTGGTGAAGCGTTCTGACGGTTAGATGTCGCACATGCGATTGGAGTGGTTGTTCGCCATAGCAGAAACTACCGTGGAAAACATCACGCAGCGGTGTCTCCTGCGTAGGCACCCCCGCGCGGCAAGCAGCGACACGCTGTCCACATTTCTCTGAGAACTGCCCGCGCGGGAGTGCCGTGACTCCAGAAGTTTAGGTCTCGACGCGCGCCGACTCTCGGCACACGCCGACCGACAGCGACGGGTGCGCGTGGAAAGGAAAAAAAACTTACACTGCGCATGTCTGTTGCTATGACGAAGCCCGTGCGAGGAAGAACAGGAGTAAACTTGAGGTTCGCTTTTTTTTTCATAGTCAAAAGCTAAAGCAAACTCGTTTTCTGTATTTGTAGCGGGCAGAGTAGAGCTGTAGCTCCAAAACTGGCGATAATATATATCCCTACTGAATTTGCGAAGTACATTGGTCACACGTGAAGTACTGGGTATGCGCGTCAGTCGTCCAGCGTCGTCGGCTCCTCCTGACAGTCGCCAACGGCGTTTCGTTTGCAATGGCACCTACCAGAGGGCGCTACGCAATTCGCATGTTAGCCTATAGCGTAGCAAGCAGTAATACAAAATCGGCACTCACCTTTGGGGAACACCCACGTGAGAAGTATAGGAAGCAGGCTGAAGCCAATCTGGAAGATGATGAAGGAAACAGTCATCAAGCTGGGATTTAATCCATGGGCGAACGTCGATCCCTGGTATTTCACCAGAGTCATCATTAGGATTGCGATGAAGCATTCCACGAGGCCTGTGATAAAACACGTGAGGTAGTGGCCCCAGAAGAATTCGGCATCGGATAATCCCATCACACCTTGGTGATCCTAAAAAGAAGGGTAACACAAATGATTAGAGTTCTATTTGAAGTACCTTACCTAAAGTGGACTCTTCCTCAAGGCTCTTTACTGTTTAAAAAGGCCGTTTCTGACGATAATGTAATGCGTTCAGTTTTCTAAACACTGGGGGACGAACTTGCATAACACTCGTTTACTATTATAGCGGCGCGGGTCAATGAACCCCAGGAGGCCAACATAAAACATGAGTTCCCTAATACGGCGTGCTTTATACAATAGCGTGATTTTGGCACTAAGGCAAGGGTACACGCACAACAAATTAAGGACTACAACATGGTACAAGTTCACTAGAATTATGTCTGCCTCTTTCAAGGATTCCGCGAAGTGTTTTTTTTTTTTTTTTACCTGCATTAAATTTCTGCTAACATGCGTTTTTGTCAAGGTCAATGAACGGAGCGACCAGCTCCTTAGCAAGCAATTTGATGCACGTTTTCGACATAATATTGCAATAATTTATAGAAGACTAAAGATACTTTACGAGCAAATTAAATCTCTACGGGAAATGCATAGCTCAAATACCTTTTTTAACAACCTTGCACGATCCGAAACGTGACGACTTCCATTTGTCTCTTTCCCATCCGCATTTAAGTTACTCTGTTCAGAAGAAGCGAGACGGCGCCATTTGCGTCGCACCGCTTACGCAGTGTGGCCGGATTGGGCAATTTTTAGCCAAATTGAACGACTTAAATTTTAGTTTGGCGACGTTTTATCTGAGTTGGCTATGTTGCTATTTTTGGGCTACTTTTTGCGTAAATCAGGAACAGTAAAAAAGTGAGCTTTGGAAGTTGTATTGCATGTGTGCTGTGTGTTGAAAGAGCACTTTGGGTGTTGCAACGACTTCAGACTAAGCCTGTGGTTATTGGATAAAATAATAGTGCGTTTATGTACTGAACCAAATATTGTTTTTGCTAATCCCTAATGAGTTAAGTGCACTCGCTTGGTCAGAACTGAATTATGTGAATTTGTTATGTACTTATTGGTCTTTTATATGATGTTTTCATGGGTGATGATGGATGAGGCTTACGATGCCCAACACTGGCAATGTGATATAAGACAGTGCATTGTAGAGCTCCGGGCAATAGTATATCTCAGCCATTAGGAAACCATGGGTAATGATTCGTATTAGACATTTTTTTCTTCGTGTGGTTTACCACTTCTAGTCAATCATTTTGCTAGGGACATATGCTTGAAGCCTGCATATGTGATATTTTTTGTGTTGTTCTAACCTAGTCAGATAGGAGGTGTAGCCACGTGTTTAGTGTTCTGAGTTGACACCTTTACTCGCACATAAAGCAAAAACGTTACTGTTATTTTTGTTTCATTTCACACTAGCTGAAATGATGGCTACAATTTGGATACAAGCTACCGAGGCGCGTCTGGATGGTTGGTTACTCTTGCGCTATAATATCACTCTGTTTTGGCTATGTCACTCTGAACTATCTGGCAACCTTGAGCCTGCGGCATTTCCTTTGATTTTGGTTGGGGGATTGTGAGCAGGCGGCACTCGTTTTCTCGGCGACAAGCGCACTCATGTTCAAAATAGGAAACACGCACTTTACACTACTGCAGCCTCCTTAGTTAGCTTAGCGAAATATAGATAGGAAGAATGGTAAGTGCACACCTTCTGACTTGCTGCAGCCAGCAGGCTCCATGTATTATTATCCAATGACAGCGTTGTATGTGAACCTGTCCCGCTTAAACAGGTGAAACAGCTGCTGGAAGGCGGCTTTGAGAAATAGCAGCAGCTGTGCTCCTTATTTCACAGCGCAAGCTCCTATACTGAATAGGATTGCGAATTTGGCAAGTTGGTAAGGATTCATAGCGACTATAAGCAATAGAAGAATCTTCCTTAGTCATCATTCTCGCTGCGTTGTTTCGCTTATATTCGCTATGAAGGTTTTTCAACTCACAACAGCCGATTTCGGTGGCCTAGTTTTCCGCCGCCCCTGCCCGTGTCCGTCGCTGCTTTCGGGCACATTGTGAAAAAAAAAAGAGAACAGGGTTTGACGAGGATCCCAACCCAGGCTTTCTCTGCGTGGCAGGAAAGCCTTCTACCACAGAGCCACGCCAGAGCTGAGAAACAAAAGCCTCATGTATGACGAGGGCACGCGTTAACAAATATAATTTATTCAACGGAGTAGAATCGCACGATACGTCATACCAGGCGAATTTCGTAACCAGTGGGTGGTTCAAGGCTTCCCACCCATTATAGAGCGCTGGGCCACAATCCTCATCATGCACCCCAGCAACCACAGTGTATAGGTACGTAGGCGCGCATATCGCCTTTGAAGCACACCCTAGATGGTGCTTCGCTACTTCGCAAAATGGTTTGATCAACTGCGCAGTGGATACAAAAAATTATGCTTGCACTAGGCACCCAAAGAGCGTTTACAAAGGCATCTGTGAAGACCGCTGCGCCAACTTACGCTACAACTATTGTGCGTGTTCAACGCAGGGTTTTGTGTCTCGTTTTTGTAGCGTTAGCTACACTTGCCTAGCCGGAGCCGATTTCGCGTGGATCCTCATGAGTTGTGCTGCGCATGCGCGAGGATCAGTGATGTCACACAGCTAGCTCACCGGAGCCGGCGTCTCACGCGCTCTCCGCCACCAACGCGCGCGGCTGGCCACTGCTTGTCTGCATGTTCGGGAGGAGTGGCGTCGTAGCCGCGGCAGACACACTGGCCCCGGCGCGCGCCCAAACTCCGCCGCGCACGACTCGCCGCCGCCAGTCTGCGCTTTCCAGAGGAGTGACGTCGTAGCCTTGGCAGACGTATTGGCGCCAGCGCGCGCGCAGCTATTCGCCTTCGCTCTGCAGTCGCCGTCTGACACTCTGCTCGAGGCGCTTGATAGCACCTCTGACTGGCGTTTGCAAGTGGGTAACGCCATAGAGAAGGAGAGCGCAAATGCTGCTCAACGGCGCAGAAGAGCCGAGAAGCTTATCTCATGCGATCCCGATGTAGTTGCCTGGCAATTAGTGGTTCAGCGTACGAAGAATGAACAGAAGAAGGTTAATAATCCTAAACGATCTGGAAAGCTAAGATTAATCAGCTGACCCTTTGCTAACGCTACGTATATCCTGGCATAGCCGAGCTAAGCCGCTGCAATTTTTTTTTCTCCAGTCGTCTCGTACGACGAAGAAATTTCTAAATGTTCGCTTGTCTTTTATATCCTTATCGAGCGCGAGAAGTCGTACCTTGGCGACTACTTTAAGCAATTGTTATTAATCATTACGGGTAGAAATATTCTAAAGCAATCAAAGTAAAACATTCAGCATCGTGTTATGCTCTCTACCACACTTGAGGGCGGAAGCCTGCTGCAGACTAGGTTATGTATACAATCGAGAACCACACTTCCTGCAAGACATAACGGGATGCCCTGTGAGCTGTACGCAATAAATTACTTTCAATTTATCACTGAATTGCATTATTCTTCCGCCCGACCCTGAAGTTTTGTCCACGTTACATGCTACTACACTGCCTCCGGGATCGGCACACCTTTGTACATGAGACACGTCAAATGATGATGGGCTCATCTGATGTCACATGATGAAGTCACGTTGACGCGAACACGTGTAGCCCTTAGTGACGTATGCGACGTGCGCTTATTCGTCCGCAGTGCTTCACTCGACGGGCTACGTAAATGAGACACTTACGTATATCACCTTAAAACGGCCGCTGCAAACGCGTGACTATACACGTCATTGCGCACACATTTAGAAGCATGTAAATAATGTCATGAAACAGAACTTACGCCGGAGCCGCCGTGGTTTCGGCCCATGAAGCCTTGGAATATAAATTTACGCTAAGAGCGCTGCCTGCAGCGGTGACTTGCTTTATTCATCACTGTGAATTATTATTTAATAAATGGAACCCCCCCCCCCTGAAAGTACCGTGTGCGCAACATACCGATGTCAGTACTGATGGGACAGCATATGATGAAAACTTTGTGGTCGTTTGTATACTTACCGCAGTTCCTGTTGAAAATTCATATTGTATTGTATTGATCCGCCGGATCAAGGGAATGAGGAACGCAAGCATCAGTATCATTTGTAGTTTTTGTGCGTAACGGCTTGTGAATCCATCGAACACCCAGCCAGGCATTCTACCGATGGTGAGCTGGACAATAAAGATGCAATCATCGGTTAGTGGGGTGTAAAACCGCAAGGGACTTCATGCATGGTACGCCGCCCGGCTTGTTGTGATGCAACTCAGTCAGAAAAGAAGACTGGCGGGAAAGCTTTTTTTTCTTTCGTATGGCCACCGTGGCGTAGCGTGAAACGGCACAGTTAAGCCAGAATGCTCAATTCGAGTGAGTAGCGCTTTAACATCGCAGTCTTTTATATCGACAAACGCAGATCGTGAGCAAAGAACACAAGACCTTACACGAAATGCCACTTTTTTCTGGCTTCAGTGATGTAATGCCTAAGGAAGTTGAACCCCTTCATTGCAACGGACTAATCAGGTATGTTTGCCTGAGTCAATAATTGATGATGATGCATTTTATTGCAGATACACCTTGCAGAACGCAATAAACCTAGAATGTCACCTATATCGTTCCAAACATTTCAGAAGCTTCTCCGTAACATTCTTAAAGAATATATGAGGGTTCCGTACTATGTCCATTGTAACCAAGGACTACTAGCACTGCGAAAATTGAATCATTCAAATGACACAGGGAACGATTCAGTAGTGATAGGTATTTCTTAGCTATGTACGCAGCTGCTATTTATATTAGAGCTTTCTGAAGAGAAAACAAAATACAAAAAACAGGTGATTACACACCCGCATCCCCATAGCCCACTGAGATATTTAGAGGAACACGTTAAACTGCCATTAAATGGAATAGTGCACCTGATCAACAACGTATTTGCGCCACGTTCTACATTATCTACTGAGAATTTGTTCACCATCCTTTACCATAGTCCACCACAATGATGGAATGTGTTACATAATAACGGTGTATAATGTAGCGGAAATGGAGAAGGTATGGTGGGTGGTGGCGTTTCCCTTCCAAGAGTGATAAACATTTGTCTCTGCGTCTGGTTAACTACCCTGAACCCTGGCTTAAACGGGGGCAGTTATTTATCAGCCGATGCATATGGTAGGCGTCGCATCCGGCAGAGATAAGACGCTTACCGTATACAGCTGCTGCTATGAACTGCCGCCCTCTTTCGATCCTGATTCAGGGTGACTAAATAGATGCACAGGCATATGTTTCCCATTTCCTCAGGGGGTAGGGCGGATGGCCTAAGCCGGACTACTTGTGCATTCATTGAGGCACACACGTGCACTGCAATATGCACCATTACGATGAATACATTCCATCATATTGACGGATTGGAGTAAGGAGTGATAGACTTTCTTTCAATAAGGTATTAAAGCATCGCATGCTTTTTGTAGTTAGCACATTATGACGATTACGGTCAATGTGTTGTTTAGACGTCGCATATGATCATACTCGATAAAAAATAATCAGAAGAACATGGCTTTCTCATTGGAGACGGGAGTTATTTAAAATGATCAGGCAAACTATCATCGCTGACGTTGCCAAGGGAGAGCAAGGAAATAATTCTGCTTTTCGAATTGTAGCGTTGTAATAATGGGCTGGGCCCGGAGTTAACATCGTAACAACTTCAAGTATGCAACTTCTTGCACAGGATTATCAAGCTGAAGTTACGAACCATGTGCCGGTCCTAATGCAAACAGGAAGCAAACACTTGAACTGTACGGCTGAATTTGTCACCGCAATTAATAACACGTGAATACACACGCGCATAACTAATGGACTACGGTTTCGTAACGCTGCATAGAAAACGGCGTAAAACGGGTTAGGCTATGAAGAACATCTCGATTCCCAATGGGCGTAAGCTAAGTTCTGCTCTTCGTAGTCAAAGCAACACTACATAATAGATACATTGGCAAATGCATACATGAGGCCAGATAATATAAACCTTCCTGCGAGTCAGCGGCTTCTCTGAAGGGGTGTAACACCCATTAAGTGATTTCCTACTTAGTTTTAGCTCACCGAAACACGTCGCGTATTGTCCAATGAGAAGCTACAGGGTTAAAAGACGAAATACGACTGAACAGTTCTATTGCGGCACTCACATTGTAGTCAATTTTCACATTTGGAAATTCCATGCTTTGAAGTTTCAGATGCTCCTGCTGTATTATATGTTGAAAGGTCGTGGCTTCCACTGAAAGAACAAGCGACATTTTAAAGGTGTTATCTATATCGCAGTAACCGAAGCTTTATAGTGGCATAAGAAAATGTGAACCATAATACAGCATTGAAATGTGGCATCGCAACAGTCCTGTTAATAAAAAGATCACTTCGTCTCCATTTATCAGTCAATGGTAGTTTCCTATGTGCAGTTATGTGGAACTTAGTACGACTCTAGAGAGCCTCACAAATGATGCCATTAAATACGGAGTCTTTCTCCTAGGTAAGGTTTTATATCAAAGACAGAAACCACCACGCAGGAGCTGGCAGCTCAGAAACAAATTCATCGGGAAAACACTTTCGCGTAGCTTCCTGACGGTGGAGTCGAATCTCCGATTCCACGGCTTTCGAATGCAGAAGCCGAGAACGCTGACCAATACGCCGTCAAAGCAAACGGGTTTCTTGGCGCGAATGCGTCACATATGCTTCCTGTTCATGACGGGGATGGTGCCGCCATCTGGGAACAGTGCAGTGATGTACATTGCCGAAGCGATACGGGTAGCGCATCGGCGTGGCACCGAAATGACTGCATTAGACTAGCGACACAGGCGCGAGCGGGAAACAAACCCTTTCACGCGCATCACGCGCACAAAACGCACAATACAAACTTTGAACCTCGCATTCGTAGCTGCGAGCGCGTCGCAACATACCGGTTTTTCAGAGACACTGCGGAGTCATACCGAAATTCCCGTCGGTGTTGCAGACCGATGGAATACTGGGCGAGATGGCGTTGATTCGCCGTGGCTAACAGCCCGACAGACGGGACGATGGAAAGAATTGAATAATTGGACAAACGACAAAGTATTGCATCTCAAACTGTCGTGTGTCCCCTTTTCAGCGTCTGCATTAGTCGCGCTGTTAGCGTCGGTGACTGCGAGTGAACATGGTGGCACCCTCGTCAAAAAGTTTCATGTCGGGCGACAGTAACACAGACTTTGTGAACGGTATTTGTCAATATGCCACCTAGCTGCAACTACTTTTACGCAGCTTCGTTTCAGTTTCGTGTCACGAACGACTCTTATGAAAGGGCGATCAACCACGTTTCCTTTAACCTGGCGAAGCATAAGGAACCGACCAGTGGTGAAGAGGTCGATTTCAAGCCCGTATCATCGCTACCTCGCTAAAGGTAAACAAGCAAACACAACACATCTTCCGTGAAGCCTTCAGGTATCATATTTACGGCAATCACTTGTCTGGTATTCCTACCACATTGCTTTAGCTTGTGCGTTGCACTTAAAGATGGGGCGCTCAGTGTATTAGAGTTTAGGTCACTGTATGTCACACGCTTTGCAACACATGCGGGGCCGCCGCTAAGGCCGCCGCACACTTACCGAAAGCGTCATCTGCTTTCGAAGAACCGAGGCGGAAGTCATCCTTCTCCTCGAACATCATAGCCACGGGAGCGTACAGGCGCAATACGATGCCAGCCGATTCACTCGTTTTGTTCAGTGCCAGGCAGAGTGGCTGCCGTTTATCCCCGGGTGTTTTGGTATCGTTTAGCATCCGCTTACATTCTTTAACGACGGCGTCCGTGTCATTCAAGGGGACCAGCTTAGCCTTCTTGTATGTCTTCGCAAATATGTCCGGACCCTTCGGTTTTTCATTGGGCTCGACAGCGTTGAACGTATCGACGTCAATGACGTCCTCCTGCGTTCTATATAAATGTGAACGTAATTGTTTGCGTCCAGTGCCTGAAGAGAAAGGGAAAGATAGAAATTAAGCGACTTTTACGAAAGAATTGGCACACATTTAGCACTGGTTTTCAGATCTACTTGCAGTTCGCAGTTTTCAAATTTGATGCAGTTTGCATTACGTTCTTTCATTTAGTAAAGCTGCGCAGGTTAAAATGGCATGCATAAATCGTCTCGCTAGCAGGAAGCCAAGCCTGCTGGACGCTTATCGTGAAATCATTTTTACTGTGTATACGACTGCGCTCAATATCTGCTTAGTGAAGCGCTGAGCCGGAATAACCAATAGGGCGCCCATGCTGGACACTGGGCACATGCCTACCTCGCTAGGTAAAAGAAGTTCTTCAAACCGAGAAAGCATCCAGCGGTCTGGGTGTGACACGGCTTTCAACGACCCGATTCTTGCAGTACGCCTGGAATAGTGCAGGCGTCTATGGCTTGCTCTTGATCCGATATACCAGCGCAAGAACCGCGAAGTAACCAGTGGAATACTCCGCTGCACGACAGAAGCGCAAAAGTGTCGCAGCCCAGAACACGATCTCCTCTTGAGAGCGCGTGGTAGTTTTTGTGCTGCCGCTAAGCAGGCGAAGTTATGGACGTCTATTGAAAATTCTGCCAAACATCTACCCCCCAGCGCTTTCATCTCCGTGGGCAGAAAAACGCGTGAGCAAAAACCAAGTGGCCCACATCATACAGCTCAGTATTTCTATCAACAAAGAAAACCACAAGACAAGCATCAAACCCACATGATAGATGTTCAGGCGCCTGTAACAGGTGGCGTGACGTCAATGCCCATATAAAATAGAAGCTAAAGCGTAGGTTTGCGAGAGCACTATTTTTAACGCTGGACGTGACGTCACAACATTGCATATAATAAAGAATCCGCCTAGTAAGGCATTTCACTTCTCTTTTGACGGGGTAATCGGAAGGCCACGTACAGTGAGCACTTCCTGAAAAGCAACGTGCATGCGAGGAGCGGCGCCCAGAACAGGGACGGCAATATGAACAACGACGTCGTGTTCGGGGCAAGGAAGAACATCGTGTCCAGGACGCTCAGCGTAAGCAACGGATGTGCAATGCTATCAACCGTTTCAAGGGTGCAGGATTCTAAATTTAATAGACGTTGTTCTCCAGAGTCCGTTCTACAAATTCAACAACGTCCAGCTTCAGCGCCCAGAATTTCGAACGGCTCATGGACAAAGAGGTGATAGACGAAGACGAGGTCGAGAGGCTGATGGACGTCAACGACTTGGATGACCTAAAGCAATGCGTCATGGCTATAAACGTGTCTAGTCAGATGGTTGTGTACGATGAAATATGCATGGCCGGTCTCCAAAATGAGGCGCACTTCTTGGTCATCGCTCCCGGTGAAGGTGAGACGCCAGTCTCACTCTTGCACGATTCTAATGCGGAAGACCATTCAAGCGACGTCGCCATGGGCAATCATTCTAGGTTTCGTTTACCGTTTCGCGTTCTATCCAACTGCACAGCGTGGATGGGAGTCACAATTGTTTTACTAATGTCGTTTGGGCATGAACAACGAGGACGAATAAGCAGAAAATGTATTCTCGGATAGTTGGCTTGCCAAATGAACCTTTCTCAGGAGAGTAGCCTGCGCACGCGCAGCGACAGTTGCATGAAGCGCGTCATGTTTGGGGGTCACAGCGCGGCGACAGGAGCGAAATGAACGGCACATGGCGTCGCAGCTTTGCAAATTATCCCGAAATATACCAGGCCCCCGCGATCGTCTACGGGCTCTCGGTGGACAACTTAGGAGGCCACAGACTCCCAGTTCCGATTTCAGCGATCTCCACTAGAGGCGCTGTTCGGACATGAAAAAGGCCTATTGGTTTCGTGATGTAATGCATGAGCAGTGTTGGTTGACTCGAACGGCAACGGCAATACGTGGGACTCCAGAACTCAGCTGACACTAGACAAGTGCTCCATCTGCCAACCATGCGCTTTACGTAGCCTCGCAGCCGCAGCTCTGCGTTAGCCTTCGAGTACAATTTCAGGATTTTCGATTTACTCTTATCACCATCTTTAAAACGATTAACCGAATAAATTTAATCGATTAAGTCGATGAAAGGAATATTGAGTACTGATGACGATTAATCGTTTTGCGGGACACTTTTGATCAATGAATTGATTAATCGTTCATCGATTTTACCATCCATACGCTTTGCATGCCCGACAACGCAAAAACGAGTGCGAGCTGCTGCGGAGCGAGCACGGCATAGCGAGCACGGTTGCAGCGCCGTATGTAGCGAGTCCAGCAATAGGCAGAGCCCAACCACGTGCGCAGCTATTCATCACTGTCACCTGACGCAGTGGTGATGCGCTCGTCAGCGTGCTCGCCCACAAAGCAGTAGCAGTGGTGGTAAAGCAAAGGTTTCATTCCTAAACACTTCCATTAGGAGGCTTGACGTTGTTGGTACGTTTTTCCGCTACGGCTTTGCGATTGATTTGAGCAACGTTGTACAACAAGCCAAACAATATGCTCTTGCATTAAACTCCAGCGCCACTTACCCTTCACTTCAGACATAACTAGGAGAAAGATCTGGTCGGCCACCGCATTCATGAGCTTCTCGTTGTAGTCGCTTTTAGGCGCATACACAATGTCTGTCACCTCAGGCGGGGCCGCCCAGACGAAACTTGCGTCTTTCTCATCAGATTCCTTGTTGAGCGGTTCAGGTTTATCTTGAGCATAAGACAATGAGTAGAAAAAGCCAGCGATGATCAGTAACTCCATTAGTGTACCGATCCCATGGCGACGTATACCCTGCAGGTACAGCGTCCGCCACGAGAAAGTAACCACGTTGCTAAGCATCGTAAACGTCTGTGTCGGAGCCGAGTGCGGGTTTCTACAGTTGCTGGGGACGAGGGTGCTCTGCTAGGTCTCACAGTTGAGTTCTCTGGAAAGGACAAAATTAAATAATTGTTTGTAACCAAAAGAATACGCGCGTATTTCAGCAAATCTTTGGCAAACAGTCGATTATGTGCCTCCTATAAAAAATCGCCACGTCTGTGGTGTCTCTGTGACAAGCAACCATCACCTGGATTTTTTACTTTTGCTGTCTTGAAAATCTGCGCTATATTCTTTATTATCAAGATGATGTCGCATTCGCATCACGTAGTCTTTTTGTCTCGATCTACCCGACGCGAGGCGTTACAGCCAGAAAAAAACAACAGTAAGGTGACAATTATTGCGTTTTCACTAAAATCCGCCAATAATCTCGCACTTGGTTTTATCATGGAAGTGCGTTTTGATGGGCACGTAGGAAAATTCGCTAACGTCATTTCCGTCGCGGAAATGACTCAAGTAGCCGGACGCGCCACTAGACTACAGCAAAAGATAGCGAGAAAGAAATATTTCGTGAGGGGCACTTAGTAGGGGGCTATCGAAACTCGGACACCTCTGCCCACGAGCATTAGCGCGGGATTCCCTAACCCCTAATCCGCGACTGAAGCCATTTCCGTCACGGAAATCTCTGAAGTAGCGGGATGCGCCCCAAGGCTACAACAAAAGGTAGCGAGAAAGAACTATTTCGTGTGTGGGGCCTGATAGGGGTGTGTCGAGACTGGGACCCATCTCTCTTTGAGCATTAGCGCAGGATTCCCTAACCACCGAGACACGAACACTGTCTCTCCAGGCGAGCCACAAACGTGCTCACCCTTTCCATGTAAATACCCTTGATCTGGGAAAGTATCGACATTATCCTCCCAGCGCGCGTTTATCTCCTCGACTCTCCTCATATTGCACTGCCACGGCACGCTCAACCCTTTTGTCCGCCAACGCGAGTTACAAAGCAGGCCTGAAAGGGTGACCCGCGCTTTCTTTTTTCAAGCGTGCGTCGCGTCTTCGGTGGTAGTGGCACCGCCAACACTCAGAAGGTTCATGGTGGTCCGACTACAAGTAGACATAAATGGAAAACAAGCTTCGTAATGTTTTCGCGACTTCGGAGTCACCTGACTAGGTGCTCTGGAGCTAAGAAAGAGGGAGCAAGAGAAGAGGTAGGCTGAGCGGGTGAGGGTGTCGCGGCAGAGATCAAAGTGTTTCACTACGTTTCTAGATCAAGGGCTTTAGCTTTGCGTAAAGCCCCTGAATGAAATAAAAGTTACGCCATCTATTGTTAACTGCTCGTGTCTTCCTCGCCCGCAGTTACCTCGCCGCCCGGTGCTCCCATTGGCCGAGTGCCACCACGTGCCCCTCGCGCACTTTTTCTCTTGCGTTTTCTGCTCGACTTCCCATTCGGTGCCAGACAGGATGAGTTGCGCACGTTGGTTCCACGAGTCGCGCCTCTTTTTTGAACTTTGACGACGCGGTTTTGGTCGTTTTATGTTTGTGACGCCGTGTGGCTGCGCTTTTGGGTTTAGCACACGTGAAACTGACGGCAAGCAACGTTTCCGGATTCCCTCAAAGAAGCGAGATGAGGCACGGAGGAAGATCTGGCATCATAGATTAAGCCGGGATGACGTCAAACGGACACAGTAGTGGCAGCTCTGTGAGTTAAGCGAGCGACTGTTCGCAAATCGTCCTGTTTAGGAGGACGAAAAGCACTTAGCACTTAGGAGGACGAAAAGAGAACAGTCGGACGCAAAGCGTCCGACTGTTCGCTTTTCGTCCTCCTAAGTGCCGCATATCCGCTTTTCGTTTGTATGTGACCCGACTTCCGTAGAGTCGTCTGCAAACGCATCTTCTTTCTGTCGACCACGGTGTAAAATGCAGAGAATTTTTTAGACAATAGAGATTATTCTAAAAATGTAATGAATCAGGCCCCTGTCTGCGCAGGCGAACTCTACGCCAAGGCGGGAAAACTATGTCGCACCTAATGTTCTATTGAAATGAGTAATTGACAAAAAAAAACGTTAGTTAACGTCTTATTATTTTTAGAGTGGTTGTTTAAATGGGAAAACTATGTCGCACCTAATGTTCCACTGAAATGAGTAATTGACAAAAAAAAAACGTTAGTTAACGTCTTATTATTTTTAGAGTGGTTGTTTAAATAGAAGAGTTGTAGGGCGTGATATTTTAAGGCATACCCATTTTTTAAATCGCGAAAGACACGCGTAATTCGAGATAACAACCACGAAATTCAAGGCCCTGTTCGAGGCGATAGCGAATCTGAGCTCACCAGGCGCGCTGGAAATCTGTCAGCCCTGTTACGTCACGGTGGAGGCTTACGTTACAAACTGAAAAATGGCGCGCCGCAAAGAACATGGTCAGGAAAAACGGCTAGCAGTCTAAAGTAGGTCACTGGACCGCTTCATTTTTGCGCTTCTTGTGTAGTGCTCATGCGCTTCATTGTTAATCTCAGAAGAAATACAAAGCACTTGTTCGCTTGGATGGATGGATTGATGCTATGAGCGTCCGCTTTATAACGGGGCGGTGGCAAGTGTGCCACCATGCTCGACAAAAAAAAAAAGAAACCTTTACTCCTGTTTTTTTTTCTTAGTGTTGGCCTAGTGCCTTTACTTGAATTAAAACTATCTTACTCCAGAAAAAAACCTTAAGTTTTCAGCTGTGTTCTCTCCCCTTTACGGCGGAATGTCCTTATTTTTTTCTTACTCCAGAAAAAAAACCTTAAGTTTTCAGCTGTGTTCTCTCCCCTTTACGGCGGAATGGCCTTATTTTTTTCCCAATATTTATTTTTGTCCTTTCTCTCTAATTTTCTGCCACCAATACTCTAACCGTTTCTTACTTATTTCAATCGCGGGTGTGTCTGGGAGAAGCAGCGCCACGGTGGCCACCGCCTAGTTTTAAGCTGTACAGAGAAAGAAGTGGAAATTGCGGTTTCCATGGCGACAGCGCGAAAGAGAAAGATAAGCGTGCACACCAGACGCACAGTTATGCGGTCCATTTCAGTACTTGGGATGACTTACTATTTTTGCCGGCACCCTTTTCTACTGCGACGCTTTTTTTAAATAGTCACGTGAGCTCCTGGTGTGACGTAAGAGGACTTGCGGATTTACTCCGCGCCCGGTGCGTTCACTTTCAGTTTCTCCTAGACAGAGCCCTCGAATAGGTTATTATGACATAAAATTATGTGCACTTTACACAATCTTTTTTAAATGGGCATGTTATAAGTTTTCACGTCCCACAACTCTTCCATATAAACAACGGCCCTCAAGCTAACACCTAACAAGTTATTTACGTTTTATTGCAATAGCAATTATATGGACAGTCTCAGTTGACATTTACCGTCGGTGGCCGCCGTCATTCACCGTATATGTATATATATATATATATATATATATATATATATATATAGAAAAGCCACAAAGAAAAATAATTCAGAAATTCTTCCCGACGCGCGGAATCGAACGGGCGACCTCTCGCTTTGCAGCCCGCCGCGTTAAACGTTAGGCCACGACAGCACAGTCTTTCAGCCTGCTAACGGCGAGCTATTTATATACACCATGTAATTCAGGATGCTTTCTTAGTGGCCACATAGATGGCGTGACGTGCGCGCGCGCTTTAAAGATTGTCGCCCCGCCCCTGCGAACGCCGTTGCTGTTCGCTCTACAGGGCGTCGTCGCTTTCGTGCGCTTATCTCAAGGAAAGAAGGGGCGGCCGGTGGGGTGCTTCGCTTCGCTCGCTGCAGCGGCCGCGTTTGCGAAAGGAGCGCGCTGTTCAAACAGAAATAAGTAACAACTGTCACAATTAGTTCGCGCTCGTCTTGTTTATATACACCTCTTACATCAGTATCCTTTCTGAGTTACCAAGTAGATGGCGCGATGTCCGCGCGTGGCGCGCTTTAAAGATCGTGACCCCGTTCCTGCGAACATGGTCGCCTTCGTGCGCTTATCTTGAGGAAAGAAGGGGGTGGCTGGCGGGGGAGCGGGGGGTTGTATGTCTTGTGCTCTCCCGGCGATGTCTGCGCTGAAGTGACAGAGCGTGCGAAGGTCGCTTCGACGCTGCAGCGGCCGCGTTTGCGAAAGAGGCGCGCTGTTCAAACGGAAATAAGTAACGACTAGTACAGTTCGTTCGCGCTCGTCCTGTGTGTACCTGTTCGTTCGTTTCGTGCGTCCTGCTTTATGTTTGAGCAGTGCGCTTCCAGTGTCGAGCTGTGACGCATGATAGTTCGCGCTCGTCCTGTGTGCGTACTTTTCGTGCGTCCTTTGGGCTCGAGCGACGCGCTGGAAATTTCGAGCTGCTTTCCGTTCTTCGCGTTACATTCCAATTTATTGCTATCGCATTCATTGCTTCGCCGTTGCGGCGAAACTGACTTTTTTATGTTAATTGCTTATATGAATGCAACGTTAGGTGCGGCAAAGCTTTTCCGCCTCGGCGTTCAGTCCGTTAGCGAAGACCACAGGGGACTCACTTTCAAAGCACTTTATACCCTCTATATATTCCTTAGGTGGGGACACTTCTCGGCTTCCATGCAACGAGCGTTCGGCCAGATAAAGCAGCAACGGGGCGCATCTGCTGGTCGGGTGACAGCAGCAGATATCTATCGGCAGGACGTCGCACAGAAAATGCTTTCTGCAACAATGGTAGAGCGGCAACGCCGGTGTCTGTCGCATGTCGCGTTTTCCGTTTGCAACAAATGCGCCATGCGTTTCCAGCTTTAGTTGCAGCACCGCCACGGTGGTCTAGTGGTTATGGTGCTCGACTGCTGACCCGAAAGTCGCGAGATCGAATCCCGGCGGCGGCGGCTGCATTTTCGATGGAGGCGAAAATGTTTGAGGCCTGTGTACTTAGATTTAGGTGCACGTTAAAGAACCCCAGGTGGGCGAAATTTTCGGAGCCCTCCACTACGGCGTCTCTCATAATCATATCGTGGTTTTGAGACGTTATACCCCAGATATCATTATTATCATTACCTTTAGTTGCTGGCATAGAGTTTCCTATCAGCACATTAGAAGTAACGCATCGCGCTTCTGCCAGTATGGGAATAATGGGTAGTGCACGGATTTCTCTAACTTCGTTCTTTAGGCTCCGTTTGGCTCCGTGTGGCCTGCATCCGCTTTGTCGCAAGGCGAAGTTCAACAATCGATCAGCAGTTACACTTCACTACCTTGACCTTTTTAGGCTCACTATTCAAATCTGTTCAAGAACTTCCCAACGATCCCTTCTTTTATGCGAGACAAATGCCAAAACACAGCAATAGCAAAGCCACAAGTGCGTTCGCAGCCGCAAGCACGAAGATTAGGCAAATCCGTGTACTACCCATTATTCCCATACTGACAGAAGCGCCCATGGTGGCTGAACGATCGCAACGCCAGAGTTCCCTCTAGGTAATATTGGGAAACTCTATGGTTGCTAGCATGCCCGAGCCGCGTTCACTGACTATGAAATTCATATTTTCCACAAAACGCCACTGGCTACGGAAACGCGTACATGTCTCTGCATCATCCGGGCGAAAGGTGTACGCTGCCGTCAGCGGGCCATAAAGACCGACGTGGCGCAAAGTATATTTCACTGTCTCACCGCAATTAACAACGCCTCTCGAGCGCAAGAACATTTAGATGCCCTCTCGAAATGTTTAGGCATTCAGTAATGACGTAAAATGACAAAAACTAATCTAAATGCCAGCTGACAAGCGCGAACGATTTGGGCAACAACGTCTAATGCGGAGAGCGTCTGTTAGCTCGGCCCCGCGTAGGGGGAGCCACGGTCGGCAGAAGAGAACGAACGCAGGAGCGGGAGAGGAGTTGGCGTTACTGCTATTTCATTCTGGGGCTTTACGTCGTTTTATTGGCAGCGTCCCCAACACCTGTGGTGCGATCTTGTACGCGTTACAAAATAAACACGGAGGCGTGGCATGACAACCAGCCGCACGTGACCGCACGCGATTGGTCAATGCAGAGCCGTGACGTCTGTCGCGGTTCAAATGGGCCATTCGCGTGCGGCTGGATGTAACGCCACGCCTCCGTGTTTATTTGGAATGCGTACAAGATCGCACCACTGGAAGGGTCATGGCGGCCGGAAAGAAAAGTAAAAATACAGCCAAAACAATTTCCTGACGTTTCTGTGACATCGGGGTCATCTGACGGAGCGGTTTCGCACGCCGCAGCCAATCAGCGTCGTGGAGGCGCCTGCGCGGCGAAAGACAGGAGCAAAGAGTCTCGGCGGCGTAAGTGACGTCTCAGCATAGGCCAAAGCGATTGGCTACTTTTCTATATCGAAAGGCTATATCGAAATGCCATCTATGGGTGGCGAAAGTAGGCACTGCGTCATGGCCGTGCCCTCCGTATTTGTCTTCTGCAGCGCGCGCTGCCTCAGCTGATCGTGTCGGCCACGTTATGACATTCACAAACGCCAATGTTGAGCGCTGGAGCTGCGTCTCAGTACCGTGGACGACCCTATACTCATTTTTTTTTTCTTTTCAGGGCGTAGTACTTTAGGGGCGTGGCTTGACGTCCAGCCATCGATCTCATAGATCGTGATTACGATCACAATCAAGAGGTCAATACAGGCCTAATTGAAGGCTAGGAATGCTAACGCAGGGTTAAAATAAACGAAGGTTTAAAATAATGTAATTAGCAAGAATAACGAAGAAATAATAGAAATACCATAAAATCGCTAAAAGCCCTTCGCAAACATGTGGCTGAGATCCACGCCTCGCCATGTGCGCGATGGCTCCTCCGAGCGGCGCTTCTCCGGCGCCGGTGTTACGAACTCCTGCGAGAGATCATTCTAGACAGAGACTATCAATAGCGCAACAGGATTCGCTGGGTGCGCTTGCTACGCTCTTTGTGAAGTTTAACAGTGGTGGAGCTGCATTTAGCGTCGGATTTAAAACTGCACCAATCACTACACAAGAACGATATTAGCGCTGGATTTCAACAGCATTTAGCGCTCGATGTGATTTGTAGCGTCTTTCTGTAATGCCAGCGATTGGAAGCAGAACTTTTTTGTTCCCCCCACTGATTAGCGCACCTACGCCGTAGCACGAAATACGAAATACTATTCCGCGTTGCTCCTCCCTGATTGGTCAATTCCATAAAACTATTATATATCAGGTCTTACGTTCCTAAATCCTCGGGATATTGCATAGCAAACTAAACCTACGCGCACGCTTCAGCAGTGTACTGCCATCAAAATGTAGCTACCGCTGTGTCGTAGTTCTCGCCGTGACAGAGCCCTCCACAGACACGTACAAGTAATCTGACCTTCGCAGCGACTACAAATCGTGGCCTGCCCAGAGAAACCTAGAGAGAAATTGGGGTGGTCTCACCTAGCAATGCAGAAGGTGCAGCGCGGGTCGAGTCCGTCTCAAAATCAACCAAGGTACGTCGCTTCTCCCGAGGCGTTCTCACGTAGCGGTTTCGCGCTTCTGCCTTTATCGTCTTCGCACTTTCTGTTCTGTGCGCTCGTGGCCGTCTCGTGGTGTTAATGATGACGATGATGACCATGTTCCTTGAATACAGAATCATACCCACTCTTGGGAATTGGCTGAGAATGGCGAATCAGAATATTTAGGTAGTGGGTATGCGCAAATTTAATCATTGTAATTTGCCTTTTTCTGTGACACGCACCGTCTACCATTTATAAACCAATAGCAGCGTGGTAACATTGAGAAGATAATAGTGGCTGTTTTAAACAGATAGTGCAAAGAGACGTAAATCGCATCGACTGAGAAACGTATTAAGTAAACGGTGATACTAAGTGGTAATAATCGATACATCTTACTTAGAGCGGTAGAAAATTTACTAGATAAGAATTACTACAGCGGCAGTGATACTTAACTTCCCTGTTAAGAATATCCTTATAAAATGATTTTTAAAATATAATTTCAGCGGAGTTCACCTTTCGTTATTGCAGCTTCGAATACTCCGCGCTTTTTGACATAGAAGAGTGAGCACTGAATGTCCTGCTATTCCACTTGCCCCCCTTCTATTACGTAGACATTAAAAAGAATCGGAACAAGATCTGTAATTTATGTACGTTATATTCTGGTCAATTCGTATGGATTTCCCCACCATTCACCCTGATGCCTGCTTGGTTACTAAACCTTTTTTATAGGCTTGTAGTGCGAAGGCCCCACAAGTCTACCAACCTGGACTGCGTCTGTGTCTCAATGATGCCTCTACATATAGCCTCTTACACTCTGCTCACAGAATGACCGGCTCTGTGGTCGCTGATGCATGCCTGTGGAGCATGACGTAATTAAATAATACCGCGTGGCGTATAAAACTTTCTCGTATCCTTCCCTTCTTTGCTCCTCACCTTGTGCGTAACGGCGAACGCGTGCGCGTGAGTGAAATAAATATAGAAAATGGATTGGAATCTTCGTTGTAAAGATCTCTACAGAAGAGAGTGGTCGGGCCCGGTGCTGCGTGCAAGAGCGAGCTCGGTGGCAGAGGCAGCGGGGGCTTTCACACAATGTTTCATGGCTGGCGCCACCGGACCGCAACCTTTTTCGAGAGATGCCGTCTCTGATACGGCAATCTCAGCTTTTATCGATGTTATCGAAGTGACTTGCCATTGCACATTCCCACATTTCACTGTTGCCTGAATATCAACGTATGACCGTCCTTCTTGCTTAGAATCTGAAGTGTTGCACTGATTAGAGCGAGGTTGATGGTCGGATTCACGGCATGGAGGAAGGAAAGTTAGAGGGGACATCGTACAGTAGGGAAAGAAAGAAAGAAAGAAAGAAAGAAAGAAAGAAAGAAAGAAAGAAAGAAAGAAAGAAAGAAAGAAAGTAGGAAATGAAGAAAGATACAGAGAAAGAAAGAAAGAAAATGTAGTGAGTCAGGCGCGAACATGCCAAGCTTCGCTTCCCCATTTTTCCGATAGGGCAAGAGTTCCTGATAATATTTTAGATCACAGCTCTTAGGCGCCCGTTCATGCGTTCAGTGGCGTCAACGTCACTGTTGCCGTCGCCGTCAGTGGCGTAAGCGACAGACATGAAAAAGTAACCGACCGACACGGAAAAATAAAATGAGAAAAAAATGCCCAGCATTGAATGGGATTTGAACGCGGGCCCTCTTTGTGGCAGTCGGGTATTCTAACCACAGAACTACTCTGCTGCTTCGAAACTCATTTGCAAAAAGACCTTATAGGCGTCATGGCATGGAAGGAATCGCATTATCTTTTTAGATGCGAAGCAGCTTTTGCACTAGGCTTTGTCCTTAGTTCCATTAGCGACCGTCCGCTTTCTAGTACCTACCATAGCCATCTGTAACACATTGAGCGCGCGCTAGCACCAAGGAGAAGTCTTCTACGTCTTGTTATTCGACCGTCTTGATGATGATACGTGCAGAGCGCGCGCTAGCGCCAAGGAGAAGTCTTCGTCGTGTTCATCGACCGCCTTGATGATGATACGTGCAGAGCACTTTAGGTGTCCGGCATGCCGTATGCTGTCCTAGCTTGGTGTAACCCAGACAAAACCACGTGTGCTGGCACACGCTAGCGCGTTCGGGTCTGTGTAAGGCGCTGTGACCTCTCCCCCTTACACTCTCTCAGCAATCATGTGATGGCTGTGGCGAACGAGATTCTGCAGAAGCGCGATGAACCCGCATGGCGTGCTCCACCAAGAGTTCGGGACGAGTAACAACAACAGCAACTACAGTGAATTCATGGTGTGCTCCACATGCAAGGGCGCGTTAACATCAGGCAAGGTGCCCGTGATGAACGGAACTTTAAGTCGATCCATGCTCTCATTCGTATCCCCACATGGTTCCCTTTAGTGGGAGATGGTGAAATGTTTTATAGATGATCGTTGTAGAAAAATAAAATAACAAGCAGGCGTCACACAATGTGATTACATAACAAGTGGCTCGTTGAATGCTTCCATCCCATTAAAAAAGGCTCAGCCATTAATTCTTCTTCGTCATCAGCCACAGCGTCAACAAAGCGCACATGATGCCTTACAGCTGTGTAGCGGGTACCACTCTTCTCCGCAGAATGACGAATAATGGCATGTGGATGCTTCTCTGCTTCACAAAACTAAAGATGATTTATGGTGTAGTGGGCACCTCGCAAGTGTACTTGTGTTAGTTGCCAAGGAATCACGTTAACATACGTCATATAGCGTGGTAGTCATCATCATCAGCCTTACTACGCCCACTGCAGGACAAAGGCCTCTCCCATGTTCCGCCAACCAACCCAGTCATGTACTTGCTTCTGCCACCAGCAAACTTATTAATCTCATCTGCCTCACATAACTCTCTGTCTCCCCCTCGCGCGTTTGCCTTCCCTTGGAATCCAGTCAGTAACTCTTAATGGTCAGCGGTTATCTTCCCTACGCGGCCTACAGGACCTGCCCATGTCACTTTCTTTTCTTGATTTCAACTAAGATGTCCTTAACACCCGTCTGTTCCTGACTCACTCTGCTCTCTTCTTATCCCTTAGAAGTTACACCTATCATTTTCATTTACATCGCTCGCTGCGTGGTCTTGAGTTTAATGGCATCTTCGGCGGAGCCGCACTGGCAACGTGGCGGTGGAAGGGAAATAACGTCAAACAGCGCCCAAGTTTCAGGCCCCGCTACAGGCCAGACGAATGTGTGAGCCACTAAACTTGAATCTGCGACAGCAGCGCCGTCACCGAGACGAGCACATCAGTCGAAATTCAGCAGATGACACTTTGCAACGGCGGACTTGTAGTGGGATTAAGAGCGCAAACGACGGAAAACCAGACGATTGAAGACGCTTGCGAGACGCTGTGCGTCCAGCGTGTGCTCGTCGGTTCTCCACGGGCTTTTGGTGCGAGACTTTTGCATAAACTCGACGAAGGTTAGCAGTTTCTGCATCGTCTTCGCTCTCCGGTGAAATCCCGACAACAAAAGTAGCCTTGTGTGAGCACGGCCGGATGACTTACAGCCCACGCATGTTTTACCTGCTGTCCGGCCGTGTTCTGCTGCAGCCCCAGTTGTAAATTACGCCTGCACTGATGGAACGTCGCCGCGTCGTCTGTCAGCGCGCGCTGCATGACGGGATTGCACCACGCTCCACAGTCGATCTCCACGGTTGGCGCGGTGGCGTGCACTCGTGTCGTGGCCGGCCCAGCCGAACGTGCGGCACCACACACGTGGTGACCAGACGAACTTACGGCACTGCACGAGTGCGCAAAAAACGCCACGGGTGCCGCCAGCCGAAGATCCCATAAGATGAGCCCTTCTTGTAAGCCTCCAGGTTTCTGTTCCGTAGGTAAGTACCAGTAAGGTGCAGCTGTTGTATACCTTCCTCTTCGGTGATAGTGGTAAACTACCATTCACGATATGAGAATGCTCGCCGAATGGGCTCCATCCAATTCTTATTCTTGCAGTTACCTCAGCCTCATGGTTCGAGTCCTAGGTTACCACCTCGGAGTCAAATACTTCAAAGAAAGCGTAACCCGTTTTGTTGAAGAACAAAAGCTTTTTGAAGATGTTCCCGATTGGTTAGATCGTGTAGAGCTTCTTTTACAATTGAAGGAGGTTTAGAGTGTCCCTCATTAGTCCCAGTATGGCCCTTCTCTTTTTTTAACACGAAAGTGTTTTATGCCGGGGTCCACCAAGACTTTCATGACGTATTTCCGTCACGGAAGTACGTCAGCAAAATAAATGCCATCAAATGGCAAAGAAAAAAAATCTATAAGAAAAAGTTCCGTTGACGGGAATCGAACCCATGACCTCTCGGTCCGTGACCGTGGCTGGCGGGCATTTAGCCCAATGAGCTACCGCCAAACACATTACGGAGGCGACATGAACGCGCCTTTTATCTTTCACACTTGCCTCTAGCAGTGACCTTGGATGGATGGACGCTATGAGCGTCCCATTTATAACGGGGCGGTGACATCTGTGCCACCAGGCACGAAAACAAACAAACAAAAAATTACACCATCTCCCGCTAAAGGGGACCATGAGGCGATGCGAAGCCGGAGCACTTGCACGATCGCGTTCCGTTGGCGTTCGTTGGGCATGCTACCGACCTTCGTCGTGGGAACGCGAAGAGGACGCTACGCGGTCGTATCTTCCATCTAGCCTGGCCGTTAATTCTCACAGGGCGAGCGGGGGAACGCGGTCGACAGGCGGGCGAGAGGGGGGCAGCGTAGGAGAGGAGAGAAGAAGGGGAGGGGACGCGCATGCGCTCGAGCTCATAGCGGCCGTTGCGCAGGAGAGAATTTCGGCATGTCTAGCCCGCGTTTCAGAGGAAGAGTGGAAAGGGGGAGGGGAGAGGAGGAGGAGAGAGGGGATGGGGAGAGGGAAAGTGGAGAGCGAAGTGGAGAGGGAAGGTGAAGAGGGGAAGGGGAGAGGAGGTTGTGGAGAGGGAAAGTGGAAAGGGGGAAGGGAGAGGAGGTGTGTGTGGAGAGGGTATGCGCATGCGCAGTAAGGGTGGTCACGCCGCACACCACCGGACTGAGCTCGGCCTTAAGATACTTCGCATCTAAAAACGTGCCGTTGCAACGACTGTCGCACTCGGCGCGTTTCCAATAAATGTGTCATTTTCTCAACGTTTTATAACACTGTGAGGTGGCGGTTCTAGCGCAAGCCTCACTCATAGCATCCATCCACATCGACAAATAGCTCTCCCACGCGCGCCTGGCTGTCGCACCGCGTTCGCTGCTCGCCCTGCGAGAAGTAACGGCCTAATTAGAGGAAAGACACGACGCGCGTAGCGTTTCTCTTCGCATTTCATGACGCTTTGAAGGAGTGCATATCGAGCATTAGTGTTTATTATGTGACTTGTTGATGCCATCTCTGCGTGGGATTCACCATATGCGGAGTCCACGTATATGTTAAGAACTTCAGCTACCGCAAGGTTTAAATCATGATCGTGGGCGTTTGTCGTCGGTACGGAGATGTGCCACTAGGCGTCAACGCGAGTGCGATGCGTCCACATCAAGCGGTGCTATATCTGCCAAGCGACAGTCGACATTGTACAAGCGCTCATATACCAATGCACTATAAACAATAAACTATTCTGTGACGACACGTTTCCCTTTCGTGTTATACCGATTCCGATGACGGAGGGATCAAACAAATATCTTTTTTTTCCTGTCAGTCCCTCTCCCTTTTTACGCAACCAGTGTGTGTATTGTAAATAGCGTTTCCTCTTGTGTTTGTTTGTTTCCTGTCATGAGCATGCAATAAAGAAAGAAATTGCGTGTGGCTGAGTTGTCTAACGCAGCGCTCTGGGAGGGAGTGGTTGCTGGTTCGGATCCGCGGTCGGGTGCTTCTGAATTTTTTTCTCCTGCTTTATTTTTTGTGCTTTTTTATATATACATACATATAAGTATTCTGGACATGACGGCGTCGACAGACAGCGACGGCAAAAGTTAGCCGACAGTGTCCATATAATTGCTATTACAATAATAACACAAATCTGTATGAATGACAATCGAACTCAGACTGTGCGCGTGGCAAGCAGGTCTTCTACCACAGAGCAACTTTACTGCTTCAAAATGCGTCAAAAAAGGCACTATATGAGCTTTATGTAGTGGAAGGAGTCTCCTCAAAGCATGTAATATTGCGTGGCAGAAGCGTCAAAAACATGTCAATTGCGCAACGATGGCATGTTTTAAAGGCCCACGCATTGCAAGGTGCTCAGACATATTTAATAATCATTAGCTGCAAAAGCATCAACAAAGTAAGGAGCAGTGCATGTTCGCGTGTTGCCTTACGTACGGGTAGTGGGCCCTTCGCCGATTCGCAAGAGGAATAATTATGGCGTACTGGGCACTTAAGAACTGTACCTGCACTAGACATTATAGGATAGCTTGAAGCGGCCAATGTCACACGCATAATCGTTCGTTTCCTTACAGCACGGTAGATGCATGAATGGATAACCGAAGCAGACTAGCAGTTGAGAAGGCGATGCGCACGGGGTCCGTTTACGCTATCGCGTTCTGCTTTTGAAGGCGAAGCTCAAGCCTCCTCCAAGATTTCTTCTTTTTTTTCTATCCTACCTATGGCTTTTTGAATCCTTTTACTTATTTCGCTTCTTATTTACATCGCGTTTCTCGCTTCTCTTTCTTTTTAATGCGTCATAGCGTTAAACTTTTCTTTATAATTGACCGTGTGGCCAATCCCGCTTGTGGGTATGAGCCAGTTTCTTATAGGCGACAGCACAAAACAAAACATGTCCTTCCGCAATGTGTTTCATGTGTAGCGCCACCTAATCGTAATTCTTTTTTTGTTTCTCTAAGCGTATGTCGCTATTATTTACTCTTCACTCATTTAATCCTGGCAATATTAAATATGTCTTAGGTGAGACGGCTAAAGACAAGCATTTGCCTATGTATACCGTTAATAGGTCCCTCTCAGGCTGGTACAGTGGATGTTAGCCACATTTCCACTGGAGAACGACAACGTTTGCCGTTGAGTTCTGTAACCTGACTTATTCAAAAGTACTATAACCTTTTATAAAAACCACTTAATTCTTGGCCAATCCTCCGCAGTGGGTGTGAGCCACATTTGAAGGCGGACAAAAACAAGAACGAGCACACGCGCTCGAAGATCTCGTGCTCGGCTCTGCAAGACGTTCACAGGCGACGTGCCAACGTGCTGAACATCTTAGTGAGTTCTGGCTTCATGTATCTGCATTTCGCTGTCCTCGTTACAGATCAGGCAGTAGTACTCCGTGCGTCCGTAACCCCAGGATGAGCAACGAGCTATCTCTGCGTTTCTGGAGGGTACCTAGCCTTTAGTCTAATCACACCAACGCGAGAAGTCGATCGCTGTGTCTGGCGGTTAGGGCTTGACCTCCTTCGGCTAGCGCAGGGACAATAGCATTTTCATACTGGAGCGAGTGGCGCAAAAAGCAGACCAACGCGAGAAACAGGCACAAGACGAGCGCTCGTCTCATGTCTGTTTCTGGCATGTGTCTGTTACGCTACGTGCTCCTATATGCAATCGTACAAACTGCCCCAAATTTCTGTTCTCGTAATAACACTTTGCCAAACTGCATGCGCATAACAATAGGGCAAAATCTTTGCCCACTTTGTAACATTTGTAACACTAGGGCTAGGGACGAGCTATTTCGGCGTCCAGGACAGTCCCTAGCCTTTAGTCTTCTCACGTGAGCGCGAGAAGTCTACCGCTCTCTCTCTCCCCGTGGTTTCCTCATAACCTAAAATAACCGCAAATGTAACACTGTTCTTCTGCGGCAAGCACATTCACTATAAAACGCTGTCGATACGGCACAAAAATAGCGCCTTCTCAATCCTGCAATCCTTTCAGGACTTAAACGTCGTGAGCAACGAAGATAGCCAAAATTCGTAAAAGTGAAAATCATTATACGGTAATAATATAAGCAATTATTATTATTGTTATTATTATTATTATTATTATTATTATTATTATTATTATTAATGACTAGAATCGAAAGTGCCGTGTAACGTAGACATATTCTACCAAAATGCTCGTGGTCTACGTACCAAGACACGAGAGTTTTTCTCTAATGTTCTTTCGTCTTCTTTTCCTATTATTGCTATTTCTGAAACCTGGCTAGGCGCTGAAATTCCCTCATCTGACTTTTTTCCCCCGACCTACAACACCTTCCGCAGTGACCGAGATTTCAGTGAAACCAAGCAGAAAGGCGGTGGCGTGCTGATTGCCATTGACAATTCACTGAAATCCGTTAGACGGAAAGACCTAGAAACTATCGAAGAATCCATTTGGCTAGAAACCAACCTTGAGCGCAGTGAAAAATTGTTGATTGGATGTTTCTATTTACCGCCCAGCATGTCCCCTGCCTCGTTTCATGATGTCATGTCTTCCATTGAACTTGTGGTATCTTCTCATAGTGGGCACAGAATTATTGTTCTTGGGGATTTCAATGCACCTGGAATTGACTGGAGCACGCTTACTGTTTCTCATTACAATCATTTCATAGAGAAAAAGTGCAGCCTGCTCTTGAACTTTCTGGCGTTTAATTCCCTACTGCAACATAACTCAGTCGTCAATTCCAGTGGCAACGTCTTAGACCTGTGTGTGTCAAACGATCAACCCCTTGAAGTTTCCCGCTCCGACATCTCTCTTGTACGTCCGGACAAATTCCACCCACCCCTTAACGTAAGATTATCCGCATCAGCCGAAACAACGAGCTTCAGCAGTTACGTAAACGAATCTCCGAGATTTGCCTTCAAGCGAGGTGATTACACGGGCCTCTATCATCACTTGTCTACCGTTGAGTGGTCACAGGTTACTGACAAACCAAATGTTGATGAGCAGGTTGATCGGTTTACGGAGCTTGTACTAAGCAGCATGCGTAATTTTATTCCCCAATATACACCTAAACAACGTAAATATCCCCACTGGTTCTCATCTGAACTTATCAGTGCACTGAAGCATAAAGATCACGCACACAGGAAATCTAAATGTTCTCCATCCAGCGAGTGGAAGGAAGAGTTCAGCGCCCTTCGAACTCTCTCTAAACACCTATATAAACGGGATCATAGTTCGTATATTGAATTCTTAGAAAAAAGCGCCTCTGACAGGCCGGCTGAGTTTTGGAAGTATGTACGTAAACGGTCCAGCAAAAGCGGAGAGTCCTTCAGACTACTAGACTCAAATGGGGTAGAAGTGCATGCCGTCGCTGACTGTTTTGCCACGCATTTCTCATCCGTTTATAAGGCCTCAGACTCTAGCACTGATATCAGACAACAGCCCAAGGCGGTTAGCTCATCCAGTGCTTTGTCGCTGGATGAAAATCTTATCTGCGAATGCATTAAGCGCTTAAAACCATCCTTATCATGTGGGCCAGATGGCATCCCCTCCGCCATACTAAAAGCTTATGGTAGTATATTTGTCCCAGTACTAACTACGATATTTAATAACTGCCTGGACACTTCCACATTTCCAAGCATGTGGAAAACTGCTCGTGTTTTTCCAGTATTTAAGTCGGGCTCTAAAACAGATGCTTCTAATTATCGCCCGATTTCTCTACTATGTGCCACATCAAAGATCTTCGAGCTGGCTCTTCACGACATATTGTCTTTTAGTGTGAAAAACTCATTGATTCCTAATCAACATGGTTTTCTCGCTGGCCGCTCAACTACCACAAATCTTGTTAGTTTCATGACGCAGATCTCCACACCTATTTCTCAGAGAGGACAGGTTGACGTAATTTACTGTGACCTGAGCAAGGCTTTTGACGTAGTCAGCCACACGCTGATTATGGTTAAACTTGCGCACTTTGATGTTGACTTGTCAGTTGTGAATCTCCTGCAGAGCTATCTGCTCAATAGATATTGTTATGTTGCCGTAAATAGCCAAACGTCTTCTTTGTATAAAGTGACTAGTGGGGTCCCTCAAGGGTCGGTATTAGGCCCACTCCTATTTTTAATTTATGTTAATGATGTTTCTTTTGCCATTCGTAATTCTTCTTTCCTCTTGTATGCCGATGACATCAAGATTTTTAAGGAAATTCATTCAGTTAACGACTGTCGCTTGCTGCAGTCAGACTTGCGCTCTTTTTCCGAATGGTGCGACGGCAATAACCTTTCTCTGAATACCTCGAAGACAAAATTCATGTCTATCACTCGCAAAACATCTAGCGTGTCATTTCAATACTCTGTCAATTCTGTGCCGTTATGCAAGGTTTATGAAATCAGTGATCTTGGTGTTGTTGTTGACAGCGCGTTAAACTTTTCTTCTCACGTTAAGCGTGCTGCTATGCGGGGCCTTCGTTCTCTCGGATGTGTTTGTAGAATATCTCGAGAATTCAGGTCTCCCATGGCCCTACACAAATTGTACACGGCAATATGTCTTCCGCAACTTGAGTATGCGTCCGTGATATGGAATGGCATTGCTCAATCCAGCGGTAACACCATTGAACGAGTCCAGAAAAAATTCCTCAGCATATATAACCATCGCTTTGCTAAAAATGACTCTGGATCTCGTTCAAGTACTGCTGAATTATTATCACTGCCATCACTTCACTGCCGACGAAATCGCTCTGATCTCTTATTTCTTTACAAGCTAGTCCACGGTATCATATCCTGCCCTGTACTTCTCAATTGTGTAAATTTTCGAATTCCGCATAAGTTAACCAGAGAGAACAGACCGTTTCATGTACCTGCCTGCTTCTTCCAACACTCTACCGTTCACAGAATACAAAGTCTCTATAATGTTAATTTTCTTGATCTTGACGTTTTTCATAGCCCACAATCATTGTTTTTATGCGAGCTTTGCACTGTTTTGGCATAGTGTGGCCAATGTACAAAGTCTTCCCTTCTCAGTCTTTCCACATAGTTGTATATATGCAATCTAATTTTTTATGCCCCGTCAATATTTCTCGTGTTGTCTTATTTTACTCCTCCCCTTTTGTGTTCATTTCTCTTTGTCTACGTGTTTTTGCTCTTTTTATTTCTGAAAACTGTCTGTATTGTATTGTTTATTTTTATTGTTTTTTTTTGCGTGCGCCAGCACAAAGGCCTTACGGTTGTTCCTGGGCACGTTAAATAAATCATTGATTGATTGATTGATTATGAAGGCAACGCTAGTGAATTCAATGAAATCATGGAGGCACTATTTCACACTTAACAAACCTGAGTGAAGTTGTGGAATTAAGAAAAAATAAATTAATTTGGGTGACAAATCAAAGTCCCCATGAACAAGCTTTTTTTTTCATTAAATTTATTTTTTCTTTCTACTTACTCCACTACAATTGAGTACAAATAACAGATCCTATGCACCTCTTGGCATCTGTTGTTTTGGCATAGTTTTGTGTAATTCGAAGCGGCCCCTCGATACAACCTTGTCATCTTAACGTTAATTAAAGAATTTTTAAAGTCCTCAAGCGCTCCGTCACGCCGCGTCGTGAGTCTGCGTTTTCTTGTGGGTTTCTCATAAAAAAACGGATTGCCAATGGTGTAAGCCGACACTCTTAACATCGCTGGTATTCCGTTTCTGCAGAAACAGAAATGCCGATTAAACGCTAGAACATAACAGTACCAAATGTCATGACAGCGACGTGACGGAGACTTCGTCGGCCATGATGATCCTGCCAAAGCCAGACGGACTTGGTATGACGTCGTAATACGGCAGATGTACCGGAATTATTTTATGATGGTTAGTTTTATTGACGTATCCATGGCCGCTATCATAACGCAGAGGTTCTGCATAGGCAACAAAGGTGCAAATCATGAGAGTATCGTCTTGCTGTGAAAGACGGATAGCTAACACTAATAGTCCTGTGGGAGTAGTGCCACCAGCAAAGTTGTGCAAGCATGATGACGTATTGTGCAATGACCTCACAACGGGGCCTCCATGTCTGGAAACTAAAACGCTGAGAGGCTTCTTTCGTTACGTCTCGTGTCATATGTCAATATTCAGGGCGTGCTTACTAAGAATTCTTTAAAAGGCAAGTCGTCGAAGTCTTACGGCGTTATCCCCTAGTAAGGACGGTGAGCATGCATGATTTGATGACTGAAATATCAGCCGCAGAATGTGGCTGATCATATACATGCAAAAGTATTCAAGACAAAATTAGCAATACGAACACTGCGTACCCCTTGTTTCATTGTAACCGTATAATATACGAAGCTATCTTGACGACTCGTTAGGTAAGTATGCGCAAGCGTCGACTAAACACTGTGCAACGTTGCGCCGCGCAAGATATTGCCACGTTTGGCAGTCTCTGACAGTACAGGCACTAGATTTTAAGGCCTACACCTACCAGTCATCTCTCAATGGGCTTCCAAAGCACAAAAATCGCTTCAAGGAGCGCTGGTACCGCATCCATTTGCATTGTTTAGTTCTCTTTCCTTCTGTGAGCAGGTTCTGAAATGATAAACAGAAACTAATCATTCCAGGTCTTAAGTGCTGCGTGGCGGTTGTAAACCGTGAACCTCCCCCCCCCCCCCCCCCACACACACACACCCCGGCCTTTCGTGAAACAGAGCTTACATCTATTTCATTACAAGCTTTAATTGAAAGCGATGCTCTTACGCAACACACGCACGAAACTCTCACTCCTTTATTCGCTATTTTAAATTGGCAACGAACAATTTCGGTATTGCTTCACTATGAAACGCAAAAAAATGACTCCTCTCCGTGGAACAAATGTCTTGGGGCGCGCGAACTGGCTCAAAATGGCCTAGACCATCGCCAAAATGTAGCACTTGTGACAATGGCGAATACGGTCGACTGAAAATTGAATTCCCGGATATGCGTATCGCGTTTCTGGTTTTGATGTCACGTACCCCATTGGAGAGGGGCAGCACTGCCAAAGCAAACTATATTCGTCCTGCTGCCCTTTTGTTCAAGCGCTTTTCATATTCTCTCCTTTTCTTTGTAGTGCCCATTTTACGCGCATCGTAAAGTGCTCCCCCCAAAAAATGCGTTTCCTTTTTTGTTTTTTAGTCTCTACAGCCAGGCAACGCGATTTTGTTTTTTGCTACCCTCATGTGCTGCAACTTTTGCGCAAGTTCGTCACGCTATATAAACATTGATATCTGACGCCTAAGCAAGCTTAGTCAAACTGCCAACGATAGGCTGCTACGATGAATATCACGTGAATTTTTCAATTCATGCCACGTTGCTGTCA
This sequence comes from Rhipicephalus sanguineus, assembly GCF_013339695.2. Taxonomy (NCBI): domain Eukaryota; kingdom Metazoa; phylum Arthropoda; class Arachnida; order Ixodida; family Ixodidae; genus Rhipicephalus; species Rhipicephalus sanguineus. Next base: position 87,267,451 of record NC_051183.1, read on the forward strand.
TTACGACTGAAGTGTTCGGCTCCTCTCTTCCTAAAATTTCTTGTACGATGATTATTATATGCGTAGTTCAATGGAATCAGACTTAATCCTGACTAAGAGCGCCGATACACCTTGAAGAATTGGGGTTTCATTATTTCTTTTTCCTTTATCTCTAATTCAGGGCGACGATCCTGATAACCGGCTACGTTGTCCTGCAAGCCGGTTATTGGCAACTGCTGATCTCTCCTCTGCCTCCTCGACTCGACCTAAATCTCGACCTAAAAAGAACAACCATGAGTAAGCCTTACTTCCATCATAAACACAGAAAATGAACGAAATGGTATTTTAAACAAATTTTTCGCACAGATGGCGCGCAAGCATTGAGTCAAGAATTTCACATCGCCAATTACGAAATATCTTAGGAACCGTCTGCAGCCGCCCCAAATCTTTATTTAGTGCGCAAGCGGTGGCTCTTCTGCGCGTCAGCGCCATATCACGGTTGACAAGTTAACAGCAGGGCGAGGGTAAGCAAAGCGTGCTCACTGGGCCCATCGATCTGCTAGGCCCTTCCTTCTCGAGGACGTCACCCCAAATTAGGGCACTTCAGACTAAGTCACCTTAGAGTAGGCGGAATGCTTCTCCTCGTATTTTATGTTACGAAGGTGGGGGTTCCAGCAAGCAATTCGGCATATGAAAGTTAAACATACGACACACGTCCACCACTCATGAGATAAGCCGAAAACATGGTTCGTCTGTAGTGCTCCGCTATGGGGTAAAGTTCTCAAGAAGGAACTGCCTAGCAGACGATGGGCCCAGCTGAGCGCGCTCTGTGGACATGTTACCTTCGCGTACTTTGCAACTTGGATCCACACACGGCACTGACGCACAGAAAGGTCGCCGCTCCCACATGCTAGTTAAAGATTTGGCCAGCTGTACTTCTAGGCAGTTCATTCGACTGGAAGGAAAGCAGAAGCGCTGAAGGCGCAGAGACAAACGTATCGAGGTTAGCAAATGACACCGAAAAATGCAACTGAATACATGAATCGAAATATGAGCACGCTGAAAGAAAAGTAAAGTTCCCATAGTAGCGGGTAAACAAAGCTGACAAATATGCCTAACTTTGGCTGACACAAGATGAAAAGATACCAGGGTGTCACAGGAAAGCTGCGCAAAGTATTCCATAATAATATACGCTTATTTTCGAGAATGCAACTAATCAAACTTCAGTGAAGTCTTGAGGAAATTAGCGTCTTATTTTGAGGTGAAATAATCACGTGCGTTATGTGGACAAGCATTAGCTTCAAATAAGAAATACTTAACACAGAAGTTTCCGAACTTTCCTAGGAAGCGCTAACGAGTTTCTCTGAAAATGGTGGTGATATTTCAAGTTTTCCGGGCTGCAAAGTCTGCGTGGTTGTGAAATGTAGGAGACTTGGAGTAAATACATGCATTGCAATAGTACATTTACATTGTTTCAACCAATCGTGAAATGTTTTAAACAGTAGGTTTTTGCTCAGATAGTATTATTTCGCACTCAAACGACATTTAATGTACGATAACAACGCTATGCTTACATTAAAAACGAAAGAGTTCTCTTAATTTTGGCGAACATTTGAACAGTGAATTTCACAAAAATGAGAAATTCAGGTTAGACCAGTATTTATGTTTTAAATTTCAGATCGCGCTGTATGCATGCGTAGTCCCATGCTGAAAAATGCTAGCAAGGGCAACGGCGTTTATAATACTCCTCGTGTTAGGCTAGTATTTGTTATAATTTGCAGATAGCTGTGTATGCATAGGCAGTCCCATGCTGAACAGTGCTAACAATGGCAACAGCGCCTACGATATTGATCGTGTTAGACTAGTGGTTGTGTTATAATTTACTGAGAGCTATGTATGCATACGTAGTCCCAATGCTGAAAACTGCTAACTGGAGCAGCGTCTCTAATATTGCTCGTGTTAGACTAGTAGTTATCTTATAATTTACAGATAGCTCTGTATGCATGCGTAGTCTCATGCTGAACAGGGCTAAGAAAGGCAACAGCGTCTACAGTATTGCTCATGTTAGAGTAGTTATGTTATAATTTACAAATAGCTCTGTGTGCATACGCAGTCCCATGCTCTGGGTCGGTCCCCTCTTTTGGGAGAAATAAAGTTTTGATCATCATCATCCCATGCTGAACAGTGCTAACAAGGACAACAGCATCTACAGTATTGCTCGTGCTAGAGTTGTTATGTTGCAATTTACAAATAGCTCTGTATGCATACGTAGTCCCATGCTGAACACTGCTAACAAGTACAACATCTACAATATTGCTCGTGTTAGACTAGTACTAATGCTATAATATACAGGCAAGAAAAAACGCTATTTAATACGTAGGTGGTATAGTTTGTATATATAGTATTTATTACTGCTGAATGAGTATTATTATAATTATCTACTACTTAAAACACATGGCTTCAAGTGTGTTCTAAATTTCTTCTTTGCAGCTGAGATGTCGCAGGTATCGTGTAAGTATCGGCTTTTCAAAGCAGTTGGTCTTTCATTTTACCTATAAAAATGCATTCATATTCAATGCATATTCCCAATTTTTCCGAATGTTCAATTTTAAAGAGCCCCTGCCAGCGCTGAAGCAGTGCAGGTTGTGACATGTATTGAGGAACTCCGTGTGGGAATATCTTCTCAAACTCAATAACTTGGCAAAAATTCAATGGCACCAGCGTGTACAGTATTGCTCGTCTTTGACTAGTATTTGTGTTATAGTTTGCAGATCGCTCTGTATGCATACGTAGTCCCATGCCGAGCAGCGCTAAGGCAAGAGCGTCTACAATATCGCTCGTGTTAGACTACTGGTCATGTTATAATTTACAGATAGCTCCGTATTCATACGTAGTCTGATGCTGAACAGTGCTGACAAGTGCGACAGCGTCTGCAGTATTGCTCGTGTTAGAGTAGTTATAGTTTACAATTAGCTCTGTATGCACACGTAGTCCCATGATGAACAGTGCTAACAAACACAACAGCATCTACAATATTGCTCATGTTAGACTAGCACAAGTGCGACAGCGTCTACAGTATTGCTCGTGTTAGAGTAGTTATGTTATAACTTAAGGCAGGAGAAAACACTACTTAATATGTTGGTGGTAGTTTGTATAAATAGACTTTATTACTGCTCAATGAGTATTATTACAATTATTTACTACTTAGAAAACGTAGCTTCAAGTATGTTCTTATCTACTTTGCAGCTGTGTCGTGTAAGTATCGGCTTTTCAAAGCAGTTGGCCTTTCATTTTACATATAAAAATGCATTCATATTAATGTCACATTGGCAATTTTTTCGAATTTTTAATTTTAAAGAACCTCTGCCAGCGCTGAAGAGGTTCAGGTTGTGACGTAGTATTGAGGAAAGCTGTGTGGGAATAACTTCTCAAATTCGATAATTTTGCAAAAATACAATGGCAACAGCGTCTACTATATTGCTCGTGTTAGACTATTGTTTAGGTTATAGGTTGCAGATCGCTCTGTATGCATACGTAGTCCCATGCTGAACAATGCTAGCAAGGGCTACAGCGTTTACAATATTCCTCGTGTTAGGCTAGTATTTATGTTATAATTTGCAGTTAGCTCTCTATTCATACGTAGTGTGATGCTGAAAAGTGGCTAGTATTTGTTATAATTCACAGTTAGCTCTGTATTCGTACGTTGTGTCATGCTGAACAGTGCTAACAAGTGCGACAGCGTCTACAGTATTGCTCTGTGTTAGAGTAGTTATGTTATCATTTACAAATAGCTCTGTATGCATACGTACATGCTGAACAGTGCTAACAAGCACAACAGCATCTACAATATTGCTCGTGTTAGACTAGCATGGCTGAATGAGTATTATTACTGCTGAATGAGTATTATTATAATTATTTACTACTTAAAACACGTGCCTTCAAGTATGTTCTTATTTTCTTCTTTGCAGCTATGTCGGGTAAGTATCGACTTTTCAAAGTAGTTGGCCTTGCATTTTACATATAAAAATTCATGCATATTCAATGTCACATTGGCATTTTTTTCGAGTTTTCAATTTTAAAGAGCCCGTACTAGCACTGAAGCAGTTCAGGTTGTTACTTGTAGTACTGAAGAACAATGTGGGAATAACTTCTCAAAGTCAATAACTTTACAAAAATACAGGAGAAAGTTATATACTCGCAGTTATGTGTTCAGGAGGTTGGCATCAACACATACAGTATGGTCCACTGTTAAAGGGAACACTCGAATGAGGACCTTTCATACTGATGTTCCCTTAACGGCAAGAGGATGTGGAAACACTGTTCGCGCACGACACTGGTCTGCGAAAAGGAGTCAGAACTGTCAACCGCCGGTAGTGTTATGCAAATATAAGCCACTATCTTTTTGCAAGGGATGCGAAACGTAGACACGCCCCGCGCGCTAGTGTTCCCTTTAATTGTGGACCCGTCTGTAGATTTGCACCCTGTTCCTCTGCATTGACGTCATTCGCCAGCGACATCACTACTTGGCTTATTCCGGCGGCAATTAAAGGGGCAAATAATGTTTTTGCTATAAATGTTAGATATAATTTCACAAACATCATTTTGGATCTAGAAATAAATGATTGTAAGAATAAAAATTTCTATAAAAAACTACGTTACGCACAGAAAAAAGAAAGTTAGTATCCCTGTTAACTGGTCACGCGTGCTTCTAATAGTAATGTTATAACGGAATAAAAGTAGTAATAATCAAATTAAATTGTGGGTACTGCCGTCAAGATCAGCACACGCATTTGGAGCCGCTTGTTATTTTAAGATAACCTAACCGTTTCAACATTTTTGGCATTTATGCAACCGGTATCTCTCTTTTTCAAGCGTTGGGAAATCATCATTCCGAAAGTTCTTTGCCTTGGGAGCGAAGAGTAGGATTTCTGTGCGGACATACAAGAGCTTTAGCTGTCATGGCGAGAGCTTAACACAAGGGTATTTGCATTTAAATATTCAATAGATCATTCGACGCCTTGATTCAAGCGTAGTATACGGTCGTTTACCTAAGGTGAGTTCACCACCATATTTTTACGCTTGTTAAAATAAATCACGTCGCTTTAAAAATTTTAATGGCAAGCAATGTGTAAATTGTATAAGCAGAATTTGAGAAGCTGGACATTAGTCAGTCACGGGCAGATATTAAAACTCAATCCCTTAACTGATTGGAAAAAGTATATTGACGTAATTGTTGTCAGTTGTCACCTATGAATTATCCCATAAAAGTGTAATAAAAGTAACTGTGCAGTACATAAATAATGCTCACTCAAGTGTTTACCTCGCGTGAAGCCTACTGTTGCCATTGTATATTTACGTGCATGCTATCAGCACTGTTATATCAAACGAGCTCTCTAATAAACATGGCAATATATGTGTAGGGTAGTCTTTAATAACATTATTAGCTCGTGTGAAACTTGCCACATATTCACCAACGGCTCACATTGCCTAAAGTTGGCTTAATATGTGTATACCAGCTGTTTCACCAATGCAAGAAGGTAATGCACTTGTACGGCAGTGACTCGGCCTCCTTCCAATAAACACTATGGATACTAGTTCACCATAGGAAATTTCGGCGACGAGCTTTCTTGCGCACGCATGTTGCTTTATATGTGTAAAAAGTGATTACCATATGTGCAAAGCATATGGGCAATGTAATTAATTTTGGAGTAGTTCTTCCAGGTGCGTACTTAGAAAATCGTCGGTCACGTTTTATTGTGCTGGCAATTATATCAGGGGTCTCAAACACGCGGCGATCGAGAGGCCCGCGAGCCTCTCGCTTGCGGCCCGCGGTCGGCACATAACGGTCTTCGCCTCACATTTTTGTATTTTCTTAATGAGTATGTTCATGAGCTGCACAGCCATGACTGGTCTAAAGCATTGTTTTAGTGAGGCAGCCCACACTCTATGAAAAAAGAGCCCTTGACTCCTCTTAAAGAATACTGGCTTGCCACGTGTGTGACTTTCGTTAAAGAGGCACATCAACTCTCTCTCGGGGTGATACTCTCTTCTGAGACTCGTTTGACCCACAAGAAAGTTAGACGAGTGCTGACGCGAATTTTATATATTTTAGGATTGTTTGCTCTAAATGAAATCACAGCTGTGGTGAACCCTAAAAAGAGTATTGTGGTGCCTGGGAATGCATCGAATATATTTTTATTACCTCCACCTTGAAAAAAAAGAAACACTTTCGGTTTCGATATCGAGGGGGAGGCTTCTCAGTGAAGTATCACCGAAGTGTCACGCCAGGGGGGGACAGCTACTAGCGAGTGCAAGCTGCAGAACTGTCATCTGCTCTTGGTGCACGTAAACAACGGGGTGTGAATTGTTGTCCCCCAACCCCGATGGTAAATTCGGCGATTTAGGCTGCATGCATTGCGCAGAATTCGCAAACTCAGTGGAACTGTGTTGACGCGTCGGGATAATGTTCACTGCGGTGAGGTTGGCTTGCAGATTCTCAGCGGCGAAAAGCTTAAAATCAAAATAAAATATTTTATATGTGTTCTTACTTCGATGTGTGGAGAGCGGTAACACTGCATACCAAGGAAACGTAAAATTTCCCTGTTGCTATGTCTCAATACCGTGTCATAACTTCTTATTTGACCTGTCTCATTAAAGAGAGTCATATACGTGGAAAGTCAGGATTCATCGAAACGAGTCACACATAATCATTTTTTTTTCTTAGAGTGCACGTGGTCACCATCTATTGAAACATAATCGCCAAACATGAAACTATATTTCACAATCGGCGTCCAGATCTTAGTTATTTTGGAGATCGGTATCGACATGTTGTTCGAATGTTGACACCAAATCTCTTTCAGAAATGACCCGTATATGAGATATGGGAAAGGTTTTCTTTCAAATGGCAACGTTTGCTGCCAGTTTGTACACACTCACCCCCCGCCGCCCCCCGTTCCTACCGTCTTCACAGCCCCGGCCCTTCCACAACGAAATTGCGGGATTGTGGCTTTCTGGCAGAGATTAGTTTAATACCCCTGAATTATATGGACACTCCACGCGCGATCTTGCCGTCACCGTCATGTTCCCTATCAAGACCAAACTGGTAACATCGCCCCGTGCGTCATTTTTATATATGTGGGATTAAAAACGTGCGTGGGCTGCCAACTGTCCTCCCTTAAGCAGAGATGAAGAAATGCACCGGCCGTATTCATCGCGCGCGAAAAGCGCATGGAGGGTTTGCCAGAGGTGGGTTGTTTTGCTCTGTACTTTGATCAGCCGTGCCTGATCAATGTAGAGCCATGGGGCGATCGGAGATCTCTTTGTTCCGCGTTCGTTCTGGAGGTGTAACGTTACTAAAGTGGGCGGTCCGCAGCTTTTTCCCGCCGATAGAAAGAAGACAGGCAATCGCAATCGCCAAGCGCGGCGAGCTTTCCGGAAGTAGACGCGACGGAACGGGACCATATACTTCAAAACGAAGTGTTTCTCATTTTCTAATAAATACAGTTCGTATACTAAAAGGTATTATTTTTTCTTCTCAAGCTGAAACAGTTTCTGAAACAGCAATAGGTTTTGAGTACTGATATTTATTAGCGTTAGTTTGTTTAACGATCGCTATGTGATGTCACGCACGCGAAAAAGAAAAAAAAAAACGAAGAGAAAAGCAACAGTTGGCCCAGTTTTTTAAAATGTCGTCCTACCGCGACGTCTGCCTTTGCCCCCGGGTGCTGGTTCATGAAAGGGAGCTTCTGCTGGCTTTTATTAAAGAGCATCCACAGATGGCGACGCTATCTTGCACGCTGGGGCCGTCGTACACAACTGAGGACCGGGACGGCTTGTGGCATGAGCTGGTAGCGCTTTTGAACGAAGAAGTCCCTGCGCGTAAGACGACAGCCTAGGGGCAGGACCGTTCATTTCAGTTGTATCGTTCGTTTCGAGAAGCGAAAGCGACGCCGCACTCGCTTATGTCTTCAAACGCATCCCGCATCTTCAACCACTCTGTCTCTGCTCCGAGAAACGCAGCAAGAGAAGCACCCGTCGCAAGCGCCGTTTTCTCCCAATCAGCTGTTACGGCAACCACAACCGAAGTATCATGCCGTGCGAAGCGGCTTGTTCGCTGGAAGGAACGCGTGCGAACGGTCTAGCGCTCCGTTCGTTTGTAGCAAACGACATGCTCGTTATGACGCGGTAAGACATCACCATAAAAGAAGAGATCAAGCAAAACGAGGATATGACTACGCCCCTCAGAGTCGTGGTTTTTTCGGCTTCGGCCAATCCCGCGCTCCGCCAGAACGGGAGCAAAACGAACGACCGGCGCAGAACGGAGATCTCTGATCGCCTGCCCCCCCCCACGCGCAGTACATATGCGTCGCGTGGTCGCACGCAGCCGCATCTGTACTGCGCATGGCTTCATTTGCCGCACTCATTCATTTGCCCTGTTTGAGGAACTGTGACATCTTGCTATCTATTGTGACTCATTATTTATCTCCAGAATCATCTGCCGCCGAGCCGTCTCAGCCAGCCGCAGGTAATTATTTTGTCCATAGTAACAGGTGTCCTACTCCTATAAATTTCATCGATATTTGATATTGCGAGCCTTAACGCCTGGTGCATGGGAAACATTCCGTCCACACGATTTCATAACGTTATTTTTGTTTCCTAGAGTACAGAAACAACGGTGTCTGCCGTGATAAAGTAATGGTGTCTGCCGTGATAAAAAAATTTATGGCAGCTCCACTGCTGTGAAATCTGAAGAGGCGCGTAGCACGGGCATGCAGCGATCCTCTTTCGTGGAATGCACCGCTTACCAAAGCGTCGGTGACGCCAATGTTTGAGGTGAGCATGGAGGGATTCGCCGGCGCGATAGAATCTTGTTAGGGAGATTCGCAAACTCGGTGAGTGACATGTGCGCTACTTTTTGCTGCGCTTTATCGGCTTCCTGCTTGTTACGGCAGTTGAGATTCGCGTCTTATGAAGCGAGTTCTGTCAGGCTCTTTCCCCCATCACACGTAGCGATGCCGCGCCGGCGAAGCGCAGGGGGACGGCATTCGCTCGCTCAGCGAGGCGGTGGCGCCCTCTCTTGCGCGGCTCCGGATTCATCCGCATGTATCCGAAACCTTTTTAGCGATTTTAAGTTAATTATTGCGATTACTTCTTTGTTATTTCTGTTTAATATATTACTTTAAACCTTCCTCGTTCATGTTAACCCGGGTTTGACCATTTCTAGCCTTCTTATTGACGGTATTAAGCCCTTTACTGTGAACGTGATCATGCCATATGCGATGTATAGATAGACGACAAGCGGGGCCTTGAAGTTCTCCGCACTTAAAACGACTGTGGGGCAAAGCCTATACGGGCGTGCAAAATTGTACGCTGCAGCTACTACCACAGGGACAAGGAAAATATCAGCAAAAATGAATTTTTATAGAAAAGGCTGGAACAATATTAAAAGCACGTCGGCACTATACCAGCTCACAGAATGGCATGCTAATCTAAACAAAGATGTATATATCCACGAGCCCTACCTAAATAAATTCATTTGCTTGTCATTAAAAATTACATACTCAATGGTTGCCTAAATATGATTCTCTTGAAAGACTCGATTAGCTTGAGGAATTCGTTACAAAGGCTCGTGCTTCCATCAAAGAAACTCGAATTCGCACGTCATTTGTCTATTTTCTGGCTACAATTGGACTCCCCTTAGCGATTTCCTCTCGAATTTTGAGACAGCTTGGCTTTTCCGGTAGTTTGAGTGTTCACATGACTGGCAGATAATCTATGTACCTTTCGTAATATACAATGTAACACTTATTCGTTCTAGCACGTGGTGTCTACTACGGAAGCCCTAATTAGCTCACACACAAGTCATCCGTAAGCTACGAAATATTGAACACGCAGATAGAAAGTGCATTCTTAGTGCTTCAAAGACCGTGCCAGATTAACCAACCACTAACATCGTAAAAACGTGACATTAAGGAAGACGATCAGGGTTCAACTGTTTCTTGTACATCTCCTGTTCCAGTAGAGATCGCCAGAATTATGCTTGCGCATTATGGTTAAGAAGCCAACTACGCCTAGCCTTGCCTTCAACTCAATCGAAATACCTTCAGGACAACCGCAGTTCTGGTACAGCCGTCTGGACGTTCAACCTAGCCTACTGGAAGTCGGCTGCTTGAATCCGGCAACCGCACACTTAGGCGTTAAATTTAAGAAGACAGAGGCTTCCCCCTATCAGGCTTTCGGCAGAGTAGAGATTGCGTAACACATGGGAAGGGTATTCTAACCCGTCAGTCCTCATAGGCCAGAGACTTCCAAATAATTTTACCTAATCGCCGCTGAAACATGTCCTGTTTTGCAGACTGACGCATTGACACATACGGTGCTAAGCAAGGATATGCTCCGCAAAAAAAAAAACAGCTTAAAGGGATACTGAACAAAAATTTGAAAAAGCTACGAAAACACTTACATTCGACTCGGACGACACGACTGTTCCTGTACGCAGCGTTTATTTCACGTAATTTCGAGCAGTTGGCCGTATTTTTAGTGGATTGTGAGAGCGCCGCGGCTGCATGCCACTGCGCTTGTCGGCGGACGTGACGTCGAGTGCTCCAGCAAGAGGGGGGCAACCGGCACGCTCTCTCCTGCCCTGCCACTTCCCTTTCTCCACCTCTCCTCTCAAGAACCGAGGGTGGCTGGTGTGGCGCTGAGCCTTGTCCTCTTTTCCCCACATAGGAAACAAAATAGCGCTTATTCCTCAAAAACCGCTACAACTACCGAGCGTGTCGCGAGAGCGCAAAGATGCAAGGTGCGAGTGACAGTGGTTCCACGAGCGGTCATTGCGACTCCGAGTTCGACGGGCCTCCAAAACGGATGCGCCAAATACAACCATATGCATGTGACCGTTCTGCTGTGTCAAGCGACAGCAAGGACGACGAGCCAGACGAGCCGCCGTAGCCCAACGTGGGTCGGCAGCCGGGACCAGCAATTTACACAGTAACTCATAGTCACTATCCTCGAAGTGTTCAGAGCACAAAAAGTCACGCTTTGAAGGCACCCACGTTGGCTGCGATGGGCGCGCAGCGCGAATCCATATCCTTCGAAGCTTCGGCTCTGTTGGAAATGTATGACAGGGCACATCCTAGCGCAGAACAGCGTTGATGCATTCTGCGTTGTGTCAGGTGCTTCACCGTTCACATTACGTAGCAGCACACAACACAGACGGCAAATTCGTAGACGTGGGCGCAAGCTCCGCTTGAGAAAACAGTCTATTCTAGGGACCGTAATACGGCCGAGAGCGCGGCAATGGCGTCGTTGGCTGCCGGTTGAGAACACGCACGGAGAACACCTCCCCGACCGTGAAAACACGTTTTGGGAGAGACGCGCGGCAGCGGGTGGCGGCTTGCGATGTCGATTGGTAAGCGATTTTGCTGCGAGCACGGTTGGCGAGTCACTATCCGCGGAGTTTCGCGTCACTTCCTCTCTAGTTCGCGGCGCGGCCGCTAGACGCGCCAATTCACGAAAAATGCATTAAATTCATTATTTTCTGCTAGTCTCTGGCTGAAATGAAGGTTGTTTCAACAAATTTCAGCACCCAATCTTTCAATTGAGTCATTTATCTCGGCGGCGAAAATTTTGTTCAGTATCCCTTTAAGGAACGAGAGAAATATGCACTCAAATGTTAGCATGCTGGGCAGTACAGTTCTTTGGGTACGCTAGGAATTGGGGATCACTGAGAACGGTCGTATCACGTGTTCAAGAACTTTTCCAAATATCGAGGAAGTTCGTATCATAATACCTTCGATGATGACCTGTCGATGTGTATCTGATGCAAGAAAATTCGCAAAGAAATTGGTCGTGATGTTCGCCCCGGCTTTGTTGTATGTATTGTTAGGGAACACTGTGTAGTAATGCCTTTGCACTGTGTCATAAATGAGCTGGGTGTCAAGAAAATCTTGCCATTGTATTTCGGTAGAACATGCACCATACATAAGCAGCAACTAAACATGGGAACTCCGTGGTGCGAATGGCTAAAAATTCTTTAAAAAGACGCTTACATATGAGCAGTTGTCGTAGTGTACCATATGAGCAGTTGTCGAAGAGCCCTTTAAAAGGTTCATACCTTTTGGATGGAATTCACAAGTCCAACACTTGGGAATAAGATATGACTCCGGATATTTTTATTCTCTTGGGTGCAGGAAATATGACTATAGTATATAAACTTTAAGCTACCAATGTTCTGACCTCCCACATTAAAATGCTGTGCCACTTGCTTACAGTAATTTCTCCGCCGTGTCCGAATTTCTCGTTTAATCAAACATTAATTGCCTGTCCTATTTCGCCCATGCACTGCTTGTCACAAAATCAGCATTCGCGAATATTCGAGAACTTAAGGGGGGCAGAAACGTCGAACAATTAACGCGCGTGCTCTAACTGACGCAAAAGAACTCGGCAATAAACGTCCAGGTTGTTTTGCACGCAGCATGCAACAGTGCAGTCAAGTCGCGTTCAAGTGTACATTTATTTGATCCTTGTCACGCAGAAAATAAAGTGAATGATTTTTCTTTTTATTTTATTTTCTGTTGTAGCAAGTACTTTCACAATACGACCATTGATTTGCCAACTTTTGTGCTGTTTTACAGGTGAAGAGTAAGTGGGCACACCTTTACTTTATCATTTCGATGGAAGTGCTGCCTGCGTCAATTTGAAATCGCTGCATGTTCCACACTCTACAACGAGGCATTATTCGTGCGACTGGTCTTCAGTTTAATTGCTATAGTGATTCCGTTATGAATTGTTCTCGCTGAAGTCTACCTTCGTTTTAGAACTTGTAGATTACATTCACAAATATAAAAGAAAACAAAAAAGTGAAACCATTCAGTTCTGTGAAGGTCGGTGACCACCGGAGCTCAACGTTGACTCTGTTTGGGAGAGTCGTGGGACGCTCAAAAAGAGAGTTGGCGTGCGTTTTTAAAGTGAGTCATACATCATACGATTCTCCTAAAGAGAGTCAGCGCGCCTCTCTAAAGGGAGTTATTCATGGGAGAGTCACATGCGTAGCGTAGAAGACACCTTTTTTTCTGACACTGTAGGCTCTAGGTTATTTATTGATTTACGTATCAGTACTGCTGGCCGAAAGTCGTTACGAGGTGGTTGCAAGACAAGATGTAGGAGATAGCGGTGCTGCCACAGTGAATGACAGACCCACGGGAGTCAGATACTCGATAAAAAGCGCAATGCAAGCGAGAAGTAGCAAAGACAAAAATACATCATGGTTTCATCAGTTTTGCCACTTGCGCCAGATGAAACAGATGTAGTGCAACCAAGAACGTAAGTTAAAACAAAGAAGGAAACTAGAATTCGTGTGTTTAACAAAATTCATTATATCCTTGTAGCATTGCACGGTTTAGCTCCTTACTGACGTGATTGTGTCGAAGTCAACGTTTCTTCTTGTTTGATGTAGCCTGTGTTCGGAAAGCTAATACGTCTTTTTTTTTAGTGACAACAGGAAATTTCTCATCGTCAGCGGTTTGCTGATGCTCCTGCTCGTGTGTGCCATCATCTACGTTCTTGTGAGCCGATGTAAGTTATGTTTGACAGTTGTATTTGCGCTTTATTTACCAAGGCCCGCGATGAGTGAAACATTCCTGTGAGGTTACAGCCCTGCAGCTATTGTTTGTGAATTCAAGTGACGCACAATATCCTAGCGCGCTTGTGGGGGTTAGCAAAGGAGTAAGGGAAGCGGTTAATTTAGAACTGTTTATTGGACACATTCGTGCCCAGCGAGAGGAAATTGACACTACAGAATCAGTGTGAGAGCGAAAACGTCAAAGTGGACGGAGATTCTCTGGCGCGATTCAGGGACGTAGCCCGAAATTTTATCGGAAGTGGGGGGGGGGGGGGGTGGAGGCGTGGGGCGGGAGTCTGACCACTCTTTATGTACGTTCGTGCGTGTATTTCTATGTGCGAGTGTATTTACACACATCAAAAATTCAAAATGTCAGCGTGGAAGGGAGGGGATGAGCCACTCACGAAACGCGTAAATTGAGCGTCGACCTCGGCATCGGTGGCGTGAACACGAGTGTTGCGAAAAATCATCATCACGTGAAGACGTCGCCATGCGACATCTTCATGACGTTTCATCATGCCGTCACAATGACGTAATCATGACTTGAAGCCACTTCGTGACGTAATCACATGACATCGTCGCTTGTCAGTGGTGGGCCAATCACGGAGGCTGTGCGAAACCAGGTGAGGTGCACAAAGCTTGCAATGATTCATATCATGGAGGCAGTGCAAAATGATGTGAAGTGCAGCGGGGGGGAGGGGGCAAATCGACTGAGAAAAAAAAAAGAAAATGACTTTTGCCTTCCAGTCATCTTCTGCGATTGCATAAGGAACCCTGTGAGTTTTTGTTCGTGTTCCCACGAACACAAACAAAAACTCTCACGAACAAAAACTATCGAAAGGGAACGCAAATAGCACTTTTTGGCAAAAAAAAACAGGGTGTGGCCGCAGGGCTTCTTAAGGTGCTGAGCGTATGCGGTGACGTCATTCTCGGTATGCCGCGTTATCTCTAACAGCAGGACTGCTGAAGCGGGGCCTCCTCGATTAGCTCCGGCAACGGCACGTCACGAGACAGTCAAGGAGGCCACGATTGAAGATACGAGAGACGCTTGTTCACGTTGCGCTCGGCTGTATGTCGTTATTCCAGATATCGTAATCCAGCGGCAGAGCTTTCAGCTTCGCTATACTTGAGCCTTCGTCACATAAACAGCGCTCTCGCAGTTCGCAATAATGAGCGGCGGGAACCTTTACACGGCCCCGCCAATGGAACCGAAGATGACGTAGGTTTCAACGCCCAGAATTTCGGAGCGCTCGCTTGGGCGCAGCAACAAAAACTTTGCTTTCGCGTATTCTAATGATCCTGCTGCAACAACCGCGGAAAACATTTACGGCATCGTCGACAATAATGTCTGTCCTTGCTAACCAGGAAGCTTATCGAGTTCTAAAACGTCTTCAGCTTCCCTTTAAAACGAGTATGAGTGCCGAAACATTATTGGCCAGTCAACGCGGTCACGATGAAGGGGTGTCATCCAGGTATGGCCCTTTGAGCATGTCCTCGTGTGCGTTGGATGGCAGGTACATACATAGGTGCCGATGTTCTGGAACCTAAGCACCTGGGCCCACGCTCGCTTCCACTGAGCGTTCAGCCAGTAAAGCGTCTGGCGACGGGTCCGCCCGACAATCCCAGATTACATGTTTGAGTGTGACGACCACTCAACCTGATAAGCATAAAGAATTCACTTATGTTGGGTGCATGTGTCAGACTATGCAAAACAAAAGCCGCAAGAGTAGAAAGCGGAAAGCGTAGTTTACAGACCGGTGACTAACACGCGTGCGTAAATGACGCCATCCCCTATTACACAAGGTTGGGTAACAGCCTTCGTTGAAAGCCGTGTTTTCAACTGAAGTGGTTCGTTACACGGAATGCTATGCTGCACAATGCAGCATCCAGCGCATCAGCCTCCGGTCAGAGCGGCGACAGTGATGGTGGCGGTGACGACAGTGGAAAGGGCGGCAATGGTGGCAGCTATATCGCTCCGTCGGACACACCTCCGACACCTCCGACAACGCCATTTCGACGCATATCAACGGTCCAGGTGATCACTACGTCACCCACCCCAGACGCTTTCAAAGGTGAGCTTGTGGCATTTCAAAGTTATTCTGCTGCAGGTCTGCTGCTGTGGTGTACCTCTGTAGTGCTTTTTCGAGCCACATATATACTACTACGTGGGTAGATAAGATTAAGAATTTCGTAGGTATAACGTGGCAGCAGAAAGCACAGGACCGGGTTGATTGGCGGAACATCGGAGAGGCATTTGCCCTGCAGTGGGCATAGACAGGATGATGATGATGATGATGATGATGATGATGATATACTACGCTGTCCCCTAAGGTAATTCATCGCGTCGCTATGAGGCTGAAGCCGCCGGAGCGCGAGCCGCCGAAGCGCAAACGCGTCCGGCGTGATTTCATGCCACGTGACGCGCTGAGAAGAGGTGTTGCAGTAGCACTCCCTCGGGGCCTCGCCGTAGAGGTACCACGTGACTAGGCGAATGTGAACAACTATCAGAGGCATGAGTTCCCTTTTTGGTGCCTTTTCGCTATGCCCAGCGGCCGCTATCCCCAGCGGCTGGCGCTCTTGCCTGGGCAAGCAAGATAGACTCTTTTTCTAGCAGGTGTGCGCTTTCTTTTGTTTCTCCTCAGTCGACGACGAGGAGTGCTCTGAGAGTTGGAAAGACGAGCCAAGGAACTGAGCGTAGTAAAGAGATGACCGAAAAGAATAAGGGCTGCGTTTTGGTTATCAAACACGTGTAATCAGCGGCAAAGGACTGGTTGCCATGGCAACATCGGCGCTCCGCGTCGTCGACTTAGGACAGTCCATAGTTCTATGTTCACTCATTGACTCTACCTGAGCACGCTCCCTGTCTCGCGTGGCGTTGGTGCAGCGTGTGCAAGGTGAGAACGTATGACGTGATTGTCTCTCCAGCGAAGCCCGCCGTATAGCATTCCATGCATTTGGCAATCCTCTCGCGATGCCGGACGCAGCTGCGCCTTTGCAGAAGGTTTGCCCCTGAGGCTGCCTGGCCTTATATCCGCCATCGTTCGCCGTAGACTCGTTCAGAGCTTCAAGGTCCATCTGTCTGGTCGCTTCATCTTGTAACGTGCGCACGTAGCCCCTAACGGGAGTCTGAAAGACGTCATGGATGTCGTAGGTACATTTCTGCCTAAAGACGCAAGCACCGACGGGCTATGCCTTGAAATGGGAGACTTCATCAACGACACAAAGTCTGATGTACAGTTTCTGCAGAACATGGAAGAAAGTTTCGACCTAACGTTAGTCTACGACACTGCAAAGTCTTTGTCAACGTCTTTGTCAGCATTCCAGAAATAGAGAGATATGCGAACATTAACATTTCTCGTTCCTATTCGTGAGCTGTGCGCACGGTGGGTGGGAGCGCTCCGCAAATGAGTGGTCATTGTTTAGTCACATATACTGGTAGTTTATCAGTGGCGTGTGTTGTTATGGGTCCTCCATGGCCTAGTCAACTACTCCTCGTGTCATATAGTCGGTGCGTTTGTTGCCCTCCAGGGAGGCATCGCCTGAATTTGTTTGCAACCATTCTGATTAAATGTAGCGCAGCATGGTTTATTCCTTCATGAGATGAGGCATTCGGAGAGATCCAGTGTTGCCACTGACTCGAGTAGGTGTCTGATTGAGGATGGTGGTCATGACGTGAATGGTCGGGAAGTTTCCACCTCTGGGCACTAACTCCGACGGACTCTTTATACAGTTGCCTGACGTGTGCAAACATGTGGCCTATGTACGGTTTAAGATGGTTTTGTTCGCCTTTGAGCCTTCCTTTTTGTGTTTCTTTAGCTGGCGAACTACAATACCCATGTTGATAGAGTTTCGCTCGCTGTCTTTTTTTGGCATTCTTAGGCCTTCGCGTTTCCACGGAGTTTGCGTTTTAAGCGAAGCTCCTATGAGTTGCAGGTGTGGGTGTCGGCTTGTCGAAAAACCCGGCGCTGGCCGGTGTACAGAAATGCATGTGCTCACGAACTCGGTCCTCGAACGTGCGCTGGCCACATGCGTGTTTGTATGCGCCGTTTTCTAATAATCGATGCTCTGTCGTCGGCGGTCAGCCGTTTCTGATGTGTAACTCTGATCTATTATCGAGGTTACCTGTTCTTTCATATTGTTACATTTCACTTTTGCATTCCATTGTTTCGCGCGTGATCGTCGGCGTTGCCTGTTGCAACTAAAGTGTTGCGCTGCTAGGAGTTGAAGAGGTTGAGGAGAGGAAAAGACGCTCTTTCTGCAACCTTAAAGGGGAACACGTGTATAGCACGTCAGAGCGTCTGCAGGGGATTGGGGAGAGAGAATCAAGATGGGAAGAGGAGAGGAGCAGATGAGTGAAGGTCTGATTTCTGACATGGAAAAATGAAAATGTTAGGAGGGAGCATTGCGCAATCCTATAGAAACAAAGACAAGTGGTGGGTGAGCACGAACACGCGAAGCTTCGCCTTGCCCCGACTTTTCCGATAGGATAAGGGCCCCTCTCTTTTTTTTTCTGTCGGTACGTTGCCACTACTAGCCACTTGACGAGCGGCTAAGGACCGTCCGTTGACTTGAAGTTGAAATGCGGAGTACGCTGAGTGAAGGCAGAGTGTTGGTGACATGTGTGTCCCTTAATTCGCTCGAGGCAGCCCGTCGGATGTGATGGGTTGCCTTTCTAGTTCACGTTGCCCGTTGTCCTAAGTCCCTCAGAGGCGGGAGCGGACGTACTCATGCTGAACGTAGGCGTGCTTAGGTCTAGCACTACTAGCCAGAGCTAAGTGCTCGTATTACACGAAACTTCCGTCAGGTTGTTGTGCAAAGGTGCTCCACTTCTCCGCGTGATCGTCGTCATCCACTAGGCGCTTTTCACCCCGTTATAAACCGCATATCGGTACTATGCATGCTACAATTTCGTTGCCTAACAGCCCACAGGACGCATTTGGCTGAGGTATATCACACAGTCGAACGACAAATGTACAGTCGCACAATTTTTTTAACTATCACACACGAGCGACAATTTGTTCTGTGTATCTTCGCCGTATGACTGAATTAAGTTCTAGAAAGGGTGAGGGGAAGTCCATGCGCACAAAGTACATGCCCACAGAACAATTTTGACTACTTCGTTCAATAATATGGCGCTGATACACAAAAAGTTGTCGCTGGGCGCGATAGTTAAAGATTTGGCCGGCATTACTTCTTCTTTATTTAAAGGTACCTTGCAGACCTCTGGAGGAACCGCGTAAGGGGCTAATGAAATAAAACGTAAACAGACGTACCTTAATTAGGAAAGAAAAGCAAGCGGCATAAATGAGAACAAGGAAAAAAATACGACACTAACATTTGCAGGAATTCACATTACTATTACTTTAGGTAATATAAAACGAAAAAAACTGATGAGACAAGAAAAATATACCTTCGACCATGACAGCTCATTGTACAATAATATTTCGTGCAGTAAAATAACAACAATGCAATTAGCGAAGGAATGCGACATAACATGGCTATTACAAAGGATTACTTAACGTAAAAATGGCACATAAATAACGCAGAAGTCAATGAAAAGAACAATGTAATACGTAGCTTTGTCGAATTAATTGAACAGATGGCTGTTACAAGATGCCTGAAACTTTCTTGGTCATTCGCGGAAGCCATGGTGTTCAGAATTTCGTTCCCAAGGTGAATGGTTATTTGAAGTGCAGAATAGTCAAATAAATTAGTGCTCCCGGAAACACACATGAAATGAAACTATTCGTAGAAACGTTGGGACCCATAATGTGGAGTTTCAATCCGCAAAACATAAGGCGCTGTGTTATACATGAATTTAAGAAACAAATGTGACCTTTTGCGTATCGGGTGCTAACGGATTCCAGCGGCATCTAAGTATTTGTCTGCGAAGTATTGTTCGAAGAAAAAGTCAATTGGCATGTTGGTTTGCCGTTGTAAAACTGGTGATCTAATAGTAAGCGCTTTACGAGTTTCGCCGGTACGTATTCGGTAACCTTGGGCTTGACGCAGCAACGCACTATTTAGTAATTTTGTCTTCTACACGCAGACTGTTTAATCGAACACTTCTTACGATTTTCTTGCTGCAGAAACTACGTTTCCGCCGAGGCCTCCACGGAATCCGCGTGTGACGTCCATTAATGACACCATCTTGTGCACCGTGAGCTACAGGGCGTTGTACGCGTTACAAATGCCACCAGACGGCGTGTGCACCCATATCGTCTATTCAGAACTAGTCATCCAAAATCAGCAGGTGATCAGCCTGTACGACACGAACGGGGGAAGCCTGGACGCCTTCAAGGACCACGCCAAGCAGGCACAAAAGACCCGGCATGGTGCATCGTTCAGTTACCAGTAAGTTATGCTTCAGAAACTTGATTCGGCGCTCTGAGAATATACGCTTCGTATCTGATGAAGAACAGTGCTTGAGACATGGCAGTGTTTGCTGAAGCTGGCTTTATCCCTATTCGAAAACCCAGTGGCGCTGTCCCAGTGCCACACGTTACAATTGTACCAGTGTGACAGGGGTCCCTGTGACACTGGGACACTGGCACACTGCACACGGCATGCTGCAGGCTCATGCGCGGCACACACTGAGACACTCGTTACGAGATGAAATTGAGCTTTCAGATTGGTTTTGAGAATTTTGATTATGCGCAGATCGTAATTACGAGCAAGCAACAAGCACTGAGACGAAAAAAAGTCCACGACAAAAAAAAAAGAAAAAGAAAGACCACGCAGCGCACAGGATTCAAGATCACGAACCCGAAGCAGCTTACAGTCGGTTACCGATGCGTTACCGCAAAATCGCATTGGTCATTGTTTCCCTAAATAATAATGAAGGAAATGAAAACCACATTGGACGACAACGGATGTTCAATTTTCAAGTGCGTAGCAGCTCAGGGGCCCGGGCTGTCGTATGCTGCCATCTCATGTCGTCTGTCATCTGCTGTCATCTCATGTCGTCGTTGGCATGCTAAATCATGTGTAGCATAGCCACATAGAGTGTGGTATAGCAAAGGGGCGGGGAAGGAAAGTGAGGAAAAGGAGTGATGTTAGTGGGAGGAGGAGATAAAGGAGGAGTGAGAGGGTGAATCATGGCATAACCGTGTATGGTATAGTCTAGCAAGGGGTGAGAAAGAGAAGTAAGGGTGACGAGGAGATATGTTTCATTGTGGCGGGGGCGGAAGGGGGAGGGTAAAGCGTAGTATAGTCGTGTTCAGTATAGTATTGCAAGGGAGTTGGAAAGGGAAGTGAGGGTGACGAGGAGGAAGGGAGAGGGTGCCACTGCATAAAAAATGGTTGCCCCGCCATGGACACCGAGTATGCTGCACGTTCGGAACGCCGGCGCACGCTTGCCTGTGAATGCCAGCGTCGCCGAAGGGCAAATAAATCACTGCTCGCCACTTCCTACAGCTATCACGTTGAATTCAGCTGCATAGTTGTTCTTTTTTGTGGCACCTAATTTCCGAGGCGTGTCTTTCCATTTTCTCGTGTAGAAACAATGTTTAGTGTCTCTGTACATGTGACGATGAAACAGGCAGCTAATTTGTTATGGCTGCACAAAGTCGGAATGTCCATCGGGCACGTTTTGCAGTGAAAAAGATTAGCGTAACGGAAGATGTGTGCGCCATTCGCCGTCACTCGCTAATCGGTAAAGGTCAGTTCTATGTAGAAAACATCGAACTTCTTAACTGCACAATGAACACTTTATTTTTCGTCACCCACCTCACCCGTTTGCCATTTGTTAGGTTCCACGCACTACAGCTGTGGTAGTTTATTCGACCGTACAGACCATTAGACTTAATGCTGAACACCGTGAGTGGAGTTCGCAGCGCAGAGCGTGAATGTTCAGTCACGAAGGACTTAACAACCGCTTGACTACTTTCGATCATGACCCACTCAAACGAGGTCATATTTTCTTATTTAACTACAAAAACAGGAAGCATAAACGTGGAAATTGAGTATTGTTGACAGACTTTCCTTCACAGCCGATGCTGGCTGCCGGGGAAACATGGCTTTCAACAGTACGAGGACATGTTGAAGGACTGAGCTGCTATAGGGGATATTCGTATTGATTATGAGACTAATTCTAATGGCATGTTGTGCCGCGAATGATATGTTCTCTCGATGTAGGTATGCGGAATTAATAGCTGGCTCTCCCGTAATCGACAGCAGGCGTAAGCATGAAGTGATTACTAGAGGCCGGATTTTAAAGCACTAAAAAAGCTCGTTTGAGGCGCCAAAAATAGGCAGGCAAAACAATGTTTTAGGCTTCCAAAATCGTAAATATAGGCACAATAAATTTTCACATAAATGCAAATAATTTCAAACGAAGACGTGCGCGACCTCCATCTACGACAGGAAAATAAGAATGTTCTTGCTTAAGATGGCACAATATATATATAAAACGTTTATTGAGGAAGGAAAAAATAAGGGGGTCCAGGGAGCGGGTGGGTGCGGCCCCTATTCGAGGACTCCACTGACTTGAGCGGCCCGCCGTGCCTGGTCGAGGACTACTAGTTGCACCTCCCTATTCTCGCAGGGCAAGCAACGTCTCCCACGGCTCCCTTCCGGAAATTTTGCTGGATGTTTGCGGCGAGTTACAAAAACGCCAACATTTGAACATAGCGTGCTTTGTCGCGCACGGTTAGCACTCCCGTGTTCTACAGAGTGAGTAGTGTCCACTGTCGAATCAACACACTCCTGAGTGTCTTTCCGGCATGACTGAGAAGTGCAGAGTAGGAGCAGACAGCCAGATTGCTAAAAGACCAGAAGCAAGGGATTCCTCCCATTGGCCGGGTCGAATTGCGTAGAGCCAATTTCTCTCCTGGCAGTCAACCATTGGCGTCGGGGAGGGGGGGGTGGGTGGGAGGTCCACATTCTCCCGTCCTCCGAAACTTTTCAGTGTTGCGTGTGTGTATACACACGCACATACAAACGCATGCACGAACAGTACAGTATGGTTGTCCCCCCTCCCCGTCCCCCACTGCAAAAGATTTCTGGCTACGCTACTGCAGTGCACACCTTAAAAAAGTAAATTACAACACAAAAGCTGCCTACACATCACATTTTTCTTTCTTTTTTTGCTCTGCACTCTCCTTTCCGCTCACGGATCTCCGCGGCTTCGCATTCGCCAACCACTCGAGCCATGTCAGCGCGACGGCGAATGCTCGCCGGCGTGTCCCGCTTCACTGGTGCTAGCGGTTGTTGGTTGGTTGAACTAGAGGACTAGGTTAAACCCCATAGTTCCTAACAGTCAATCTTACGTGGTAACATGAATAACGGTCTCAAACAGCACCCGGGAGCGAAAGTTGAGGCTAAATAGCGTTATTATAAGTGCCAATTTTTAAAATAGTCATTTATATGCATTTATGAGCATTTAGGCACGAACGCCAAAAATTGGCATTTGTAGGCACTATAAAAGCACTATAAAAGCGCTTCTTAACCTCTAATTCATGCTCATATATCAAAATGGCGCGATAGGAGCGCAAGGAACAAAATAGGCATTTGCCTAAAATCCGGTCTCTAGTGATTACCAGCATAGCAGATTGGTTCGAAATTGTACTAGCCTGCATGTTTTAAGGGCACATCTTGTGCCCTTGAATAGTGTGCATGTTTGCGAGGGCACATCCCTGCAAACCTAAACCACACTACACTGTGTACTCATTCATATGCATACCATAGCTTCCTGTCACTCTCTGAGATAAACCTTAGACTTTGTCTAGCGTGTGCGGCCGCGAAGCGACGGCAGGCTTGTGCTCCGCACGTACAGCGTGGCGCTACCTTTTGAAGGAGGCTGCAACCCACGCAGCGAAACCATTTCCTCCACGATCACCTTTGGCAGCGCGCAGTTTACTCGCCCACCACTGTTGTTCAGAGCGAGCACACGCGTGGCTCTGGCGTTTTAAAAAAAAGCATACTTGTGTATGATGCCTCTAGAGCTTGCGAACGTCGCTATTGGAAATGACAAATAAAAAATGAAGGAGTTTACACCGGCCGCGTAAAGTTTAAGAAACAGATAAGCTGGTCGATCTCAGGGCCTTAACGTGGCCTTCCTGGCTGATGCTAGTTCTTTCCCTGGCGTACGCAGAGTAGAGCCGAACCACAACCTGTCACTGAGTTTGCAAGGAAGGATGACTTTTAAGCGCTCGTTTTTCTTTGTTATACACAATAATAATGAGAAAAAAACAGACAATAATGCCAGGGAAAGTGTAGGGGATGTTATTTGTTGTAATTGGTATATAAATGTGAAGAAAGCAAAGTGTACGAAAAGATAACTCGCCGCCGGCAGGGACCGAACCTGCGACCTTCGAATGACGCGTCCGCTGCTCTACCACTGAGCTACGGCGGCGGTCATTGTCCCGTCCACTTTATGGGGTATATATGTGTATAGGGTTTGTATGTGTATAGTGGTGTGAGTGAGTGTGAGCGAGTCGACGCATGAGTCTGTTAGCTTATAGACTTTCAACCAGGGTGTAATACTCTCTAACACCGATGCCTCGTATAATTTGTGTCCAGTGCTCTACGTGGCGGCTTTTGATCTGATATCTTCAAATACGAGTTATCAGTGGTTGCAATCCGGTGACATTTTTTTTATTGAAAGACACTACTCCCACGGGATAATTTTATCAGAAACTCGTCGTGAAAAAGTGTGCGGGAGAAAGAGTCCCTTACCCCCCCCCCCGTACTCACGCCTCTGATCGGTAAATACTCAGCTGGTGTATTGACGCTAGTGTGTTGAAATATGTGTGAGCAGACGTGACTATAAACATGAGCCGACATAAGGCTGTTAGTAATGTTGAAATTTAGCAAATTGGACCGTAGGGCGGCAAAAAATGTGGAGCCCACTCGGACTCACCAAAGACATATGTATTTTGCGCTTAGCGCTCACTCGGGCTCAGTCTCACCAAAATTTTCTTCAACCGGACTCACTCAGACTCATTCTCGCTAAAATATCACTCACTCGGACTCCGACTCACAGCTCGAACTAGTGTCTGAGGGTCTCATAATGAGTCTGATGATGAGTCATGAGTGTGGGAGACTCATGATTGAGTTTCCCGACCTGTGGTACATGTGATGATGGAGCATAAGTTTACTTAAGATTGCGTTTAATTAGCTATCAGGACAACTATTCAAAATGAACCTAATGAGTTCATTGAAAAATATGACGCTTTTCTTGTGAACATCTGGGATCTTTGGGGCACCTGACGCAGCAGATCTTAATCATGCGCTTTTTTTCTACGCGGCCTCTGAGATCCTCCCCGGCAGCGCCACGAAACGCGAAGTTAACCCTAGGAATAGACGAGGGAACACGAACGCCGTCGTCCCAGTAGTTTGCATTCGGTTCGAAGCTGATAATGAGTCCGCTTTCAAGTTGCAAGTACAAGGATTGAAGTGCTCGCTAGTATGAGAGAAAGTTTGGTACTGTGACGCGTTCAGCAAATGCGACTGTGGTCGCACGGTGGGTTCATTAAGCTTAAGGTAATTCTTTGCATTTCGATTGAAGAACATCATTCACTGGTTCGTAATGAGTGTCCCGGTGACTATAGATGAAGACTCCTTGAGCAGGGGGTGCCACCGAAGTTAATGTTTCGACAAGTTCACTTGTCTTCGTCAAGGCTGTCTTGGCAAAGACGAGTCTACGTTTCGAAAAGTTCGCTCCAGCGACAACACCTTTTTGAGAATTTCTCTATTTTTCAAGCCTTCGTCATCGCCTGGACTCTTTCCCAGTGTCTATAACAATTTCGTTTCCTACTATTGACAACTGCTCGTGGTATTATATCTACCGCACAGTGAAACACTGATAAGGGCATGTGAATGCGCATGTGTTGGGGCATGTGTGCCCTTAAATGAGTGGCCTTTTCAATCTTTAATGC
The DNA here is from genome assembly GCF_013339695.2 of Rhipicephalus sanguineus. Taxonomy (NCBI): domain Eukaryota; kingdom Metazoa; phylum Arthropoda; class Arachnida; order Ixodida; family Ixodidae; genus Rhipicephalus; species Rhipicephalus sanguineus. Next base: position 87,292,930 of record NC_051183.1, read on the forward strand.
AGGTATGCTGATAATGCCACAAGCGCCCTTAACAGTGCCTCGACCCAGCCCCTCCAGGATCTGTGGAACTCCAATATATACGACTACGGCATTCTCTATGCTTACGACAAAGCTAGCGAACTGCAGAGCTCCTCGAATACGAAACTCTCGCTGCTCACAGTAAGTGCGCTTCAAAACATAAGGTGATGATTTTCCCGCCTGAAACGAGCTTCTTTTTATTTCGATCGGGCTATTGGACATCAGCAGCCGCCGTCACCTACAGAAGATATTACGGAGTGTGGACATTTCATGTATACGAGCGCAATGTGTATATGGCGCCGTTGGTAGGCAGTTACAACTCACCCCCAATGCTATCCAATCGTTGAAGCTAATTACTAGTACGAAATCCCGCGATGCCGTATCAAACACGAACACTGACCGGCGGCGGCGGCGTCACTACGAAGCGATGCAAGAAAATTCATTCGATACGTCATCACGACGTCGCATGTAGCCACACCTTGTGACGTCGTTATGATATTCCATAACGTGACGTCATCATACGACATAGTCGCTTGGTCAATGGCTCTCAGTCTTAATCAACCTTTACTGATCTCGGAGGCAGTGCTGGAAGACCACGTGAGGTGAAGAAAGCAGCGATGCCTCCCATGCTGGAGGAACTGCAAAACCACATTATGTGCCGAAAGCTTTCGGTAAAGGGATCAATACAATTGATTAGGTAGTTGAAGATCATGGCTTGCGCCTTCGGGTCGTCTTAGGCGAATGCATTAGGGACAGTATGACTTTTTCCTCTGCAGAAATAAGTCACCTTCCAATCGTCGTCGCTGCACTAAAGGTTCACCCATTCCTAACCGACAGACCCTTCAAACTCTTCAGCAGCCACCAAATGAGCTCGCCCCCCAGGTTACATAATCTGACTCCAGGAATCGCACGGTACCACGCTATACAATCACTCTGACGTCGACATCTTGTCTCATGCTGTTGTTGAAGCGCTGCCTCCAGCTTTAGGACTTTCTTGCACTACATTATGTATCTCTTCCTTGTTTGTACATATTTTCTTGCCCGCTCGAGTCCCTCTTTGCAAAGGCAAACAAACTAGCCCGAAACAACCATTCACTGCAGTGCATTTACCCACAGCTGCAAAATCATATATGGATGTAAACACGGCGTTAACGGAAAGGCACGCCCCATGTCACCTTAGGCAATAAGGTATTCCGCTGCCCAGCTCAAGGATGCCTGTTCTATTCCCAGCCACGGATTCCATGAGGGCGAAAGAAGAAAAGGCCCGTATACTTAAATGTGGTCATTAAGGGTAACTGACTGGATTCCAAGAGATGGCAAACGCGTGAAGGGGAGACAGAAGATTAGTGGGTAGATGAGATTAAGAAGTTTGTAGGTATAACGTGGCAGCAGAAAGCACAGGACCGGGTTGATTGGCGGGACATGGAGAGGCCTTTGCCCTGCAGTGGGCGTAGACAGGCTGATGATGATGATGATGATTACTTAGATATAGGTGCACGTTAACAACACCGAGTGGTAAAAAAATCATCCGGAGCCCCCCGCTACGCCGTGCCTTATCATTCCCATTCTGGTTTCGCAATGTAAGATCCCTGACATACTGTATAACTAGGAGAGATATATTTCGAACGCAATATGAAAGCTTGCCAACAAACAACCGAGAGTGTTTCTGTGGGTTAAGATTTTCCCATACCGACAGCAATAAAAAATGACTCCACATACTCACAAGATCTGTGACGCACTAATCTGTAATTATACAAGAAAAATAATCTGGTACACTAACATTCGATACCCGGATATGGCATTGCCTTTTTCTCTCATGGCGCCGCCGCTTATACATTACCAGAATGAGATTAAACGAAGCTTTAAAGGTAGATTAAAGGTAGATTTTAGCGCATATTTTAAAATAGTATAATGACAGAAAGCATACCTAGTTCGTAGGGGTTCACGGTACTAGATGGTAGGCATGCAGACATGGACACTAGGAGTAGAGAACACACAAACGCCGACTGACAACTGAAAAGGCGCGCAGCGTTGGAAAGAAAGTAGGCGCAAATATTGATCTACTCAAGCCCAGGGATGAGGTGACAACTATCAGTCCGGCATGCGTGGGGTTCTGTGTCAGATATAACTGTTCAGGCATTTAATTTCTTCTTTAAGCAAGTTAATCGAGGCTGGCTCACGCAAGCGCTGGTGGGCAGCAGTGGTAACCCTTGCATGAGCCAGCCGTCGATTAACACGCATAAAGTAGAAATCACGTAGGCTCTCACGTAGGCCACCGCACGGGCCCGATTGATTGGTGTCGTCTCTCGCCTGGGCATACAGAGATACGTATTTCTATTTCATTTCCTCCGCTGAGCGCCTTCTCAGTTGTTAGTCGGCGTTTGTGACGTCCTGTCTTCTCTTTTGCGTCCGTGTTTGAGCGTGTACTGTCTTTTTATTCAATATTAGTATTACAAATTGTGGAGGTTTTCCAGCCCAAAATCAGTATATGACTGAAAGGCGCCTTAGTGAAGCGCTTCGCACATTTAGACCACCTGGGGTTCTCTATCATGCACCTAAAGCTATGCACACAGGCCTCTAGCATTTTTCCTGCACCGAAAATGCAGCCGCAGAGCGCAGTGCCGTCATTTATATTGAAAGCGTTTTTTTTTAAACATGTGTACTTCGTCATTCCATTGCGCTTCCTTTTTTTTTTATTTTTCAGACGTTGAGCTCTCAGCAGAATGCACTGAAGCAAGGAAGCACAACTTTTGAGACTTTTGTAGGTGTTCTCAATTCTGACTACGGAACGGGCGGCAGCGACGCGATGCAAGTGCTAAAGGACGTATCAAAGTGAGTGCGCATCACAAAGCTTCATTCGAAATTGGCATGGGCATTTACAGGGTTGACCGCATCTGAGGTGAATACCTCATTTGTTTTCGAGCCGGTAAAAACTAGAGCGTTGATTCTACTCCACGTATAAAATGTTAGTAGTTTAACGTCTAATCATGGTGTCGATAAACAATAATAATTTTAACAGTGAAGATGTTCTTATTCGAGGCGTCCACGTCCTTTGATGGCGTCACGTGGCCTTGCGATGTGGCGAGAATGGGACTCGGTAGCAAGGGGAAAGGAAGTGCATCTCCATGAAGGCGAACCAATGAGAGGCGCGCAGAGATGGCTGAGGATGATCGCGATGAATGGGGGCGTTAGCGTAGCTGTTTCATCAGTTTTCGTGAAGTGGAGCACGGTCGCATTTTTCGAGTGATCTACGAAACAGCAGCTTCTGTGATGTCTCGAATATTTATGTGGTGTCCACCACAGATGTGGACGACCCTGTACGTTCGGTCGTCTTTAATAGCATCACGTGGGTCATTTCACGTGAACCCCGAAGGTTGACTGAGCTGACGAGCTGCAGTCCGTCACGAAGAGCTCTCGCAATTCAACTGAGACTGTCACCGATCGGCTTAACATCGTACAGTGAAAGGCCGGTCGCCACATATCCTGCTTTATCACGCGGCACTTCGGAGTTATTCAAGCCTGCCGTTATTCAATCCTGCCACGTTCGTGCGCTAGCAAAGGTCACTTCATTGCCGTTATCTGCGCTTAAGGCGGCCAAAAATTTGCGTCCTGAAATACCAACGTCTCCATATATTTGACACGCTGTGAATTGCTATCACAGACGCGAATGCCACAATGAGCTATGAAAAATTAAAACACCTGATGACGTTTATTGTCCATTCAGCAGGAAAAATGTTTTTTGTGCGAATTTGTAACCGTTGTCAAATTCGAATACAGCGAATCATTGCCTATATCAATATTATCACACCACCTCTCAAAAAAAAAAAGGTAAATATTTGTGCTCCTTCCGTGTCACCCTTATTTTATCATTTACCTCGCGCACTGTTGAAGGTCCTGTTTGCATGGTGTGTGCAGTATTTGGGGTTTAAAGTCACTAATGTATGAACTATGAATACCCTCCATTAATTAAACCAGGCTATACCTGTCCAATTCTGTTATATACGTGAAGGTACCGCAGACCCGTGACGTGTCCGTTCTTATTTAGAGATAGCGTAGCAAGCATTTTACATGCCCACAAGACACAAGCTAACTCGTAACAATTCTCATTTCAGCAACTACCCAGTAACAATAATTATTTTCATCACGCACTTCTTTATACGCGACGGCGCCACTTCGCCACGACCACCGACCACGCTTACAGGCTCCGACCGGCCCCCTAAGTTGGTGAGTACCACAGCACATCTCTGGCATGAAACATAGTTTTGCGTACATATGCTTTCTACACTCATTTTAACTAAATACGTCGACTACACATCATTGCTATCAGGACTTGCATTTTAATGAATCAAGGGTGTTTTTAGAAGCATGGTCACAAGTGTCTAACAAAAAATCTGAAAGCAATGATACCGTTTTGGCCATCGTTACACACTAACAGAGTCTCTGTATAAAAATTGATTGCATTTAATCGTCAATAAATTTTAATAAAGGCCGCGATTCCTAGATTTATATCTATGGTGTATTTGGCGTTTCTTTTACTTATTACGTCTTTGAAGGTAGTGGCGAAAACTACGATTACTTGTAAGAACTAAAAAATAGAGGTGGTTTATTAGTCCTTAGTAGGAACATCTGGTCATCGCCTTCCGGTAAGTGTTGTGTCCTTTGAGTGTCTTCATTGAGACATCCTCTGTCACAGCATGAATAATGTGGATAACAAGGGTAAAAATTTTGTCCAGCGACAAAGACGTGTGATTTCGAAAAATCAATCGCAGATACATGCACTTTCCTTGCAAATTTTACGTAGGATCGAATAACATCATAGAACGTTTGTGGAAATGATCGGGTATTTTTTCTTCATTAAACAGGTGGAAATTTTAACAGATATTTCAGTGCTCGAGAATGAGAAAGTTTGAGACAAAGGCTCGTCTTTCTGCAGGAATACTCGTGCGGGTACAACGGTATCCACATTGAACGAATGGCTTGCTATCATTTCACTATATGTTGGTGATTTAAAGCGGTCTGCTGGGTTTGTTATATGATTTAGATTTTATAGTCAAGCTAACTGATTTACATTGTGAGGCGGCGTACTGTTCATCGGCTTCAGTTATTTTTCACAAGTAACAAACCATGCGGTATTATGGGCACATCAGCAAGAAAGCTGCCAAAGGCCACTCGCCTAGCCCGAGCCTCCGAATAAGTAAGACAGCACTAATCATGTAAACATGGGCAACTCGTTGAACATGAGCAATGTGTCTTCCTAACCGTCTCACGAGGCAGATCCAAGAAGGCATCAAGTTACTTATTCAGGGCCATTATTGATTTGTTGACGGCAACTCAATTAACATGGCCATTGTGACCTCCTAACGCTCTTATGAGGTAGATCAAACAAGGAATCAATTACTTATTCAGGGCCATTATTGATTTGTTGACGGCAACTCGATTAACATGGGCAATGTGCCCTCCTAACTGCTATATGAGGTAGATTAAACAAGGCATAAAGTTACTTATTCCGGGCCATTTCGGATTCGGCAACGGCTACAAGCAACGGAAAAGTTGTAGCCGCCTTCCTAGTGATTCAATTGGACCGATGCGCATGACAAGCAGTCAACATCAGTGTGCTGCCGACCCCACTTGAACACGACCGTTATGATGTACTCTTGCTGTATTAAACTACGTCTAGAAATAGATCCGGTAGGGCCCTCGAGGCCTGCATGTTATCGCAACAACTGAGAGTCGTTAAGTGCTCGAAACGGTCTGCAAAAAGAAATACCTAGGTCGTATTTAATGACTTCAGTCATGGTAAGGATGTTATTCTCGTGTAGTAGGAATTTGGTATTAGAGTAGCGTGAACTGCATGTAATTATTTTCTAGCTTGGCTTTGAACAATCTGGGGAGACGAAATATGAGTCGTGGAGGTAGTTCCGCTACATAATATACCATGTGTAAATTGAGAATGAAGAAAAGAGTGATAAAGAGGCAGTAATGGGGTACGTGAGAAGTAACGGTGCGTTTCATTTAAAATGTCTATGCCGTAAGTTATTTAGTTTTTTTTTTACCAATGTGATTCCTAAATCTGAAATTATTTCACGTAGAATGCCAAGGAAAGAACATGAACTTGTAAACAGAGCGTAGGGACCAAAAGTCTGATTTGAAGTGAATACAACAAATTTAGATTTAGTAGCAATAATAGATAACGTGTTGATCTCGCACCACCTTAAGGTATTCTCAAAATCGGCATTCAAATTATTTACGAGAAACGAGATATCTTCATGAACGGTAAATATGGTGGTATCATCAGTGTATAAATTGCATTGGGTAGAAGAAAGACATCTAGGTAAATAATTATTATATATCCAAAACAGAAGTGGCTTTAGGAAGGAGCCTTGGGGCACACCGATGTTAGTGATGTGAGGGATAGGGTCCGGCGGGTTTTGTTTTGATAGCTACCCCCACAGCCGTCCACATAGCCGATGCTTTCCATCAAGCAGAACGTGTTCTCACAGGAACATGTTCATTTACATAGTTACAATAGAGAGCATTTCACTCCATTATTTTTACTTTAGATTTCACATTTTTGTTATGACGTATTTGGCTTTTATAGTCCAGCGTCCGCTAACATTGAGACTCCGGGGAAGCGGCGAAAGCAGTTCCCGCCGATCCGGTGTCTTGCCGTCTCAGTGCTCCGCCCACCAGAAAAGGAGAAGTGGGCCAATCGAAACATCCGATATGGAGCATGGTCGAGATCGATGTCTATTGGGGCCGCAACTGCACCACACAATACCAACGTACCAGTCCCATGCTTCGGCAACACGATCCCGAGAACTCCCGACGAAGAGGTTGCGTCCGGCGCGGGCCCTGTTCAGATGGTAACCTCTCCAGCGGTTTCGTCCCACGTTGAGGACGCCTCGCAGGATGGGGTGATCGCGACTTTGCTGCCGGGTTTCCGCGTTAAGCATGACGACGGGCCGCCTCGCTCATTCAACCAGAGATGCATATGCTCCTTCTAGGAAAATTGTGGGGCGCAGAGCCCCCGTCCAAGCGCCGATCCCGGGATGAATGCTTTCTAGCCGACAGGTCCATGCCCAATGGCGTCTGCGATGATCCATTCCAGGGCGAAACGTAACAGTGACTCGCTGTCGGGAATAAACGCTGGAAATAGAAACAGCACAACTTTTTTATATAAGTAGCTTTTTAGTAGTGAAACAGCAGGACCACAAATACCACTTGACTCCAGCTTAGTGAACAGAATATTATCATTTATCATGTCTAATGATTTGGACAGATCTAGAAACACAAAGGCCACTAGATGGTCTTCGCAGAGAATTTTTTTTCAGTTGATGATAGATGGGTGTCAGCCATCTCTGTGGAGCATCAATGGCGGACATAAAGATGAGAAGAGGGGATATTAAACTTAGAAAGATATTTTGTTACCCGTGTTTCCGTTACTTTCTCAATAACTTTTCTATAGAACGCTAAAGTACAAATGACTCGGTTGTTACGTAATAACGAACTGTCGCCTTTTCTCAGTACACGGATGCCTTCGCCACGCTTATGTTCACAAGGAAATACACCATTCCTGAGTAATAAACTTACAATACATGAAAATATATCTCATATTAGGTGCACAATGAATCAACGTTACTAGAACAAACTAAGTTTAAAAGCTCCGCCGGAGAGGCGGTCCGCGTGGCGGTCGCGAGAACTAGTGGCGCTGCAGTCACGTCTAGCTCCCGCGGCTGGCGCTTGTTGTGATCGGCGCTGCCGATGTACGAGCGCACGTGGGTTACAGCATCGTCTGCGCTTTGTTAGCTCGTCATTTTTGCGACTGTTCTTGACCAGGCTTAGCGTCTTGTACGAAGACACGTGATGTACGAAGCGTAACGAGGGCGAACAGATTCACAGTGCGGTATGCCGACTTGCTTTGCGCCGGGCTGCAAGAGCGGCTACCGCAACGACGACTCCGCTTCACGACACTTCTTCGGACCTGCAAAAGACCCTACGCCATTCAAGCTTTGCATTGCAAAGATAGAAAGCTTACTGCGAAATGCAAGGTCTGTGACGTTTATTTTGAGAGTGACGACATTGTAAAGCACTATCGTCGTGTCGTTGCGGGACAAGAAGTTTTGATCCCACGTGGAAAGTGGGAACTCGCGCCAGGTGCCGTGCCGCGCTTGTTCCCAGCACTTCCTCCCCACATTTCAAAGCCAAAATGTTCGGGGTTTAGGCGCAAATTCCCCCCCAAAACGCACGGCGTCCCGCGGAAGCCCAGTGCGCAATTTGGATGAGCCGCCAGAAATAGAACAGCAAAACGAAAGGCAGGCGATTACCTATATACGCTTCCGAGACTGAGAGTTGCATCACACTATAACATTCGATCAGTTGTCAGCTGTCGCTATGCCTTCAAAGCAGTGGATTTTCGGAGAGATTTTATGACGAGGTATTGAACAAGATGTGCGGAATATTTTACACTCGCCGGCTCGGGAACGGGCTGCATTTGACACGGCACACATAGAAAATACGAGGACCAGCGCTGGTCCTCGTCTTTTCTATGTGTACCGTGTCAAATTTCTTGCGCTGAGCAGTTTAATAATGGAATACCAACTAGCCCAATCGCACACTTTGCTTCGGGAACGGAGACTTACTTGTGCAAAAGATAATTGTAGTTGACGAGCAGTTTAACTGCGTAGTGAACGGCTACAGCACGAACCGCTAACGGCTGTCGTACAGTGTAAAGTGCTGCGGGCATGGAACATCTGCTTGGTGAAGTTGAAAAACTGAAGTTGAATACTGACGACTCTACTAGCGACAGAATACGCGCGAATAACTGCTCGGTGCTCACATCACGGCCGATCTGTTCGAATTGTTTACGGCACCGTAGAAGGATGCGACGTAGAAAGATGAGACACTGAAAATACAACTATCCGCTGAAAAAATTGCTCAGAGACGACATCTATTCGATGTAATCGCACACTGAGATTTCATTTACCAAGTTCTCGTAAAATTTTCCGATTTTGGGTCAGTATCCCTTTAACCGTCGCGAAAACGTGTCTTGTAAACATTGCAAAGCATTGGTGATGTTTTTGGAGAAAGTTTTTTTCAATAAGTTGTAGAAACATGAGTACTGTTTTTTCTAGAACGTTTTTGTATCTCGAGTAAGTACGCTTCTTCGTGCACTATAAAGGCTTTTACAAACGTGTTGGGTTGTTCTTGGTCTAGATAAGACGGCAGCGGCTAAAATTGTAGTGGTAGTTATAAAAATTACTCTGAAAACCCTCATTCGCTTAGAAACTCCTATGCTTGGAAGTTAAGCGCAATGTAGACAGCTCAAATATTGTCACAGGATCGTGACGTCGGCGAAGGCAGCAGTCAGCAGGTCCGAGATGAAACTCTTTATTTGGCCGAACTTGTGGCCGGGGAACTGAAAGTCAAACTACAGCAATACACTGATAGCGGCGAACAGAGCGTCGACCGTCGATCAACTGACAAGCGGTCAAGCGCATCGGCTTTTATACAAGCGCTATCGAACTTTCCAGCGATATCGCTGGTGGCGGCGGTATCTCTCGACAAAGCTGGAACATTCGCGTGCGGCGCGCAGTCTTAACAAAACGATCTACTACAATCGCGAAGCTTCTCGAACACCGCTTCGCGGACAGCGTCGAGCGTTGATAACCGTCCTTGCTGGTCAAACCCGAATACATCAAAATAAAACAAGAAGTGGGCGTGGCAATATAGACCGAACATCGATTCTTAGCCAATCAATGAACAACGCAGGCGCGCCAATGCATACAGACGACCTTATGCATATCCACATAAGTATCCACCTATTTAGTATAATAAGAAAGTTGCCGCGCAGTTGCTCGGACCGCAGCGTTATGCCGTGGCAGCAGGCGACGCGCCGATAGTGGCGCAAGACGGAACTGCAGCGCCGCTAGTTCTCGCGACCGCCGTTCGGACTACCCTCCTCCGCTGGCGGAGATACGGAGCTTTGAAACTGACTTTGTTCTAATAACGTTGCAATGAATAGTATGTTCTCTTCAGGGCGGTTCTCGTCAATTCCAGCACTTGTGCATTTTAGGTTGCTTATAACAGATATTATTTTCTCCGCTCTAGTAGAAAATAAAAAAATATGAATGAGGTAAGGGATTCATGTTGATGATCTGCGAGGAGAATTTAAATTGTCAGGGAAGAATAAACTGCTGACTGCCTCAGCTGTACAAGAAGAGCAATCGTGTTTTATTCCATCAATTATAACTAAGTGCCTGGTCGTGTAGCGTGTTCCTGTTTAAAAAAGGGACAATCTCCTATTTCTTTTTGTTTCATTATCCTCCCGTAGAATTATTTGCTCAAAATAAAACCATTTAGCAATTTTAAATTTGCGCTTAAAGGTATTACAGAAGTTCTTGCATCGGCCACTAAGTTCATGTAAAATGGTTGTTTTTTATTGTTCCGAATAAATGATCCCGTTTGCGCATTACTGCTGATAACTGTTGCGAGAGCCATGAATTGCGCGCAAAAAAAACATTTTTTTACACGTCTTCTTGTAAGTGAACTTTCGTAAATGTGATATTATACTGTGGTTGCCGACCATTCCCTTCGTTATACCCGTGCGCATGCCTAGAGGCGTATACCATGCTCCGTGTAGTTTGGACATAACCGACTAAAACAATGGCGCCGCAGAGGAGTCATTCATTTCGCTTCGCATCTTTCTCTCCCCGCAACAGTACTCCGCAACATTTAGACAAAAAACCAAAATCGCGCATTAAGTTCATATTTCGCCCGTTCTGTTTTACAATATGTTTAAAAGACTTGCAAGCAGAACGATGTACTTTATCATTCTTATGCGGCGAAAATTCATGCAGCAAGGGATCGGCACCAGCCTGTCATCGGCCGGCGTCAAACCGACCGTCGCCTTACTCGTATCCTTCACAATGACGATCTGCAAGTACCGGATGCACTCTGGCTGGAGCGGGGACGTTACTAGCTCATACGAGTCCTTCACTCCAATCCGGTACTATGACGTAAGAGCGCACACTTTTCTCTTCCATCGCAACTGTAGTGATAACCAGAGTGTCTTATGAATACTACTTGCGGAACTTCGTTCCGAAAGCCGAACATGCTCAGATGCAATGTTGCGGAAGTTAGTCAATTAACGCATCACCTTAGAGCAGGGACACGAAACAGGTCACCGCTGCAGCCTTCGTTGTCCATGTGCGAGTATACCGCGACAAGAGGTCGCGGGATCGAATCCCGGCCGCGGCGGCGGCCCGTGTTCTCAGATTTAGGTGCACGTTAAAGAACCCCAGGTGCTCAAAATTTCCGGAGTCCTCCACTACGGCGTCCCTCATATACATATCGTGGTTTTGGGACGTTAAACTCCAGACAATATTTTATACTTCGGAAAGGTTTCGGCCAAGCACTTTCAATAACGGCCGAAGGCTCCTGTGGCAGCAATATCATCTGCGAAATGTAAAAAGTAAGCCGCAAGCGTAAGCCCACTACTCGCTTCATTAGGCATGCGTGCAGGCAACCAACAATTCCTCATGACAGCCAGAACCAATAAGACACGAAACACAAGAAAATACACGGCACACAATAGAGCCATGATGTGTTTAAGCCTGTGTCGTGTACTTTCTACAGTTACGACGTGTTTCGCGTTTTGTTTGCGCCGGTTGTCATGAGTATGTTCCAACTAGACCAATCTGCGACATTACTAAAGAACAACAATTCCAATCGATCTGTTGTGTTCTCCGCCGAGAGTTCACACGACGATCGTCGGACCCCCGCGATAATAAGCGAAACCGTGTTCCCATTCTGATAGACTCAGCGTATGGGTAGTTTAGCATATTGTATAATAGAATAAATGTGATGAAAAATATAGATAGCGTGCATATGCATTAAGGGGTGTCGTCATTTACTGCTCAGTACCGCTTTTTTTTTGTGCGCAATATTTTTCCTACTGCAACGCGACCTGTTATTCTAATAATTCTACAATTTCTGTGTACTTACTACAATAATAGTTACTTATGCATATGAATAACTGATAAAGTCCATCGAAGATGCGCAAGTGTCCCATCGAGAACACACAACCAGAGAACGTCAGTTGATGTTCTGACAGTGTTGAGGCATAAAAAAATCACAGCATATCCACGGAGTGAATGATGATGAGTGGGCGAAGCTGCGGAGGTTCATCGGTAAACCGTGAATCTTCCGTGAATTCTGCCCAGTACATCATCACCGACGTGAGATCGGGCGCGTTTATACTAAAGGTTCGATGAGTTATGACGACTTGCTGCTCACTTTAATTTTACATGTATGCTGTGAATTTTCATTGTTTAGAAAACCATTGCTTTAGAAAAATCTGGCGTCTTTCGTTAAGCAGCTGGCGTCTTTTCGTTTTGCTTTAGAAACATCTGGCGTTCTTTCGTTCTGCTTTTACAAAACATCTGGCATCTTTCGTTGGTTTATTTCATCAATCAACGGCGTTTTGAACAAAATTTTTATTGTTTAATCACGCACAGGAGAAATCTCACCAGGCACTACCTTGGAGGTAAACAATGGCTGCTAATGGGAAGGAGAGACAGAAGAAGTCGGCTTTTAGCTAACACTTACACTTCTACTTCTACTAACGTTTCCTACTGGAACATGCCAATGGCTGCTAATGGGGAATGAGAGACAGAAGAATTCGGCTTTTAGTTAACGCGCACGCTGCGAATTTTTTATTGTTCAACAACGCACAGGAAAAATCTCCCACCGGCACCACCTTGGAGGTCAAAGCGTAAGACTTGTTACGGACTACGACTACTACTACTACTACTACTACGACGACGACGACTACGAGGGACGAACGGGTGCCGCCTTAAGGAGCTTCGCCCCTAAAAGTAGAGGACGCATTTGGCCTGGTCGGTTCATGATTAACAGTAGAAAACAGCGCTAAAAGACGGGATGAAAAAAAGTCTGCAGTGGCTTAGCTCGGCTATGCCAGGATATACGTAGCATTAGTAAAGGTTCAGCTGATTATTCTGATCTTTCCAGATTGTCTACGATTAGCTTGATTGTCATGCATACTGCTGCTCCAATGACACATTTGGCCACATCGTTCAGAACCGGTAGACCTGGCGGCATGGCCGGGCAACGATACCTATTGGTAACGCTAAAGAGCGGAATGCTCTGCTTAACGAGAAAGTTCTTGCACGTTGTACAAACCCGCGCCATGGTTTCACCCAACTCAGGCGCCGCCACTAAACTCAACGTTTCACGCTTGGCACTACTTAGCGGCGTCAAGTCTTTCATGTGCCATAGTCTCTCAGACACGTCGCACACGTATACAAACGGATTGTTTACGAAATCCGTCTCGAAGGTCCGAGTCGCACTGGCGCTTTCGCTAAGTTTCACAGTATAGGCAATCGATCGGCGAGCCTTGACGTCATCGACGGCGTCTTGTTGTTGCTGCTGCAGAGGCGGTCGGGCACGTCGCTCAGCATCCTGGCGACGCCGCTTTGCTAGACGTTCCTCGCTTTCCTCCAGTGTCTCCGCAGCACCTTTAGCCTTCCTCTTCATCGTACGCTGAACCGCTAATTGCCAGGCAACTACTTCGGGATCTGATGACATAAGCTTCTCGCCTCTTCTGCGCCGTTGAGCAGCATCTGCGCTCTCCTTCTCCATGGCGTTACCCACCTGCAAACGCCAGTCAGCCGCGCTATCAAGCGGCACCAGCGCATTGTCAGAGGCGACTGCACAGCGAAGGCGGATAGCTGCGCGAGCCATGGCTATGACTTCACGCCTCTCGAATGCGCAGAGCAGCAGCGGCGAGTCGCGCGCGCCGGCGCCAGTCTGTGTGCCCGGCTACGACGCCACTCCTTCCGCTCTCCGCAACCAGCAGTGGCTGTGGCGGAGAGCGCGTGAGATGCCGGCTCGGCACTCATCCTCGCGCATGCGCAGCACGGCTCATGATGACCCACGCGAAATCGGCTCCGGCTAGGCAAGTGCGGCTAACGCTACAAAAAAATAGATACCAAGCTGATAATACAGTGGTTTGCGTCCTTTCTTCGTCCCGTCTTTAAGCGCTGTTTTTAACTGTTAAGCATAACAAGTTCCGTCTATATTCGTGACGCAGTACTCTAAGGTACGCACCGAAAGTTCGTTTAGGCAGTCAATTAGAGGGCTGGGCGAGGCAGAAATAATGACTATAAAACTATTAGGAACCGTTGGTTGTGCAGCAGTAGAAAAAAAATCACAGCATATCCATGGGTGAATGATGAAGAGCTTGGGCGAAGCTCCTGAAGCAATCATGGTTACACCATGAAATCTTCAGTGGTTTCGCCCAGCAGTAATCAAAGCGATATCCCAGTACATCATCAAAGACGTGACAAACACTGTATATATTTATACAAGAAATTTTATTAATCGTAAGTGGTAGCTTCTGTTCCCCCTTAATGATAACGGCTTTATGGTCGGTGAAGTGATCGATCGGTGATGGGTCGTAGTGGGCAGTTTGCAAAGGTGGCTTCCGTTCCCCCTTCATTAAAATGGCTCTATGGTCGGTCAAGTAATGGATCGGTGATGGACCGTAGTGGGATGTTCGCAAAGACGGAGTAGTGGGCAGTTTGCAAAGGTGGCTTCTGTTCCCCTTTCATTAAAACGGCTTTATGGTCGGTCAAGTAATGGATCGGTGATGGATCATAGTGGGATGTTTGCAAAGACGAAGTAGTGGGCAGTTTCCAAAGGATCGGTGATGAGTCGTAGTGGGATGTTTGCAAAGACGAAGGAGTGGGCAGTTTGCAAAGGTGGTTACGCCGGACAACGGAGACGTGACAAAGTTAGACTAAGAGGAGCTTCGCCCCTAAAAATGTGTGTGCCGTTCTAATAATATAAGAAACATCGGGGTCCGACTTCAACGTATTAGGCAGGATTGCGAATAGCGCGTTCCATTTTATATAGGGTGCTCCCTACGGCCGAAATAATCGCGTACGGGGAATTTAATTACAAACACTATAAAACACTAAATATAGAACTTGTACAGCCGCACGCTACGCGAGTGTGAGCTCAGAGTGCGAGGAAACGAATAAGAATTCTGGCATCCTAGCTATGCTCTCCTCAACAAATTACCTTTCTTAGCCCTGCCATCAGTAGAATGAGTCAATCTAGCAGAAGTCACATGACTCGTAAACGTATATCGTTCGTTTCAACAGCCTTGGCCAGCTGGGTTAATCCCTCGCAGTGGAAAAAACAGGCTGGGTTCCAAAGGAACTGTCATCACACTTGTGACACTAACGGCAATAAGAAACCTTAGGATCAGAGCTTTCAGTTATGATTGAGCAAGGGTACGGTTGAATCACCCTCGACCCCCGGGTCCCCGACCCCACAACCGCTGCATTTGGTTCTAGACATGCAGTACACTACTGCAATTAACCGTGCCTTAATGCGCGTGCGAAATTTTCACTCCAGTAAAAACGTGTCTGTATGCTCTACCGGCCCCAATCTTTCGCGGCTTCCAATACTTCCCTTCCCCATTTACTCACCAATGCTACACCGTCGATGTTGAGCCGCCCTGTCAACAATGGGAAACCAGCGCCTCTCCTTGATGGACGCTTACGAAGGCTGTGCGCTGCAATGCCAGTTACCGCGCCGCCGCGACCAACCACGATGAGCTTCTTCTCCAAAGAAGCGTTATTATTACGACTTGCCCCGTGGATTATGTGGCTGTGTGCACAGGGATGCGGCGTTAAGGACCGGTCAATGCTCGCAATGATCTCGCGAGTTGTCTCTTACACTGATAAAAGTTATTCTAGGCAAATTGCGAGACAATTTTCAGCGCAGGCGTTAGACGTGTTCAGCGACGCATGATAGCAAGAAAATCAAAGCGGGCTGGGGCACCGAAGTTCCGTATGCCCCCTCTCCCTGCCGTCATCCTTGGCTAGAATGGGAATGCCTCTTGAACTTAGAATGATTTACATAGGTTGTATAGCATAACAACATAGCGTTGCGGTGAATATTGGCCGTTACTTTTAAAGAAAAACATCATTTTCTTTTGTTTGGCTAAGGATCTTGCATCACTCCAGTCTACTGGATCTGGCAGTAGTGTGCAGCGTAATTGCATAATTCACTGCATTTAACTTAGTCCTATGTCACTATCGGTTTCTTCCGTCCCCAGGCTTGCGAAATGAGAAGCAGCATGGTCCAGCAGGCCCAACATGATTACGCCTACATTGCCATCACAGACCGACATGTGCTACTCATGTACGACACTTTGGACACTCTTCACGACAAGGTACGTATTCCCTGAATGTGCTCGCTCTGCAGGTGCAGGTAACCCAGTGAAATTCATATGAAAGGCTTAAGGCTAATTTGATAAACGCTTCTGAAACGGACGGCGCTTGTTCTGCTGCTAGAAAAGAAACACCAGTCTCATTACACGGAAAGCTGGTGAAAATAGCCGATGGTTTATTCAATCATTTTTTTTATTTCGCATCATAGGCGTTAAATTGAGGGTTTTCATGAAAGATTGCGATAAGTAAATAAATACATAATGATATATAGGATGTTTCAAAACACAAGAATTCCGTCATTATTAAAGAAATTCGAATAAATAGGTTTTTTTATTCAGTCAGAACTTGCAGTCGGGTCAAATGAAAAACGTCCTTCCTGCGAAAATCTGTGCAACTTTGAGATTCCCAAAAAGCGACCACGGGTAACTTTGCAGCGTGGTGGATTCCTACAAAGTGAGTGGAGCGTGCATAGTTCACGCAGGTTAAGAAACGCGGAAAAAACATGGCTGATCCCTCCGTCATAGGAATCGGTATAACACGAAAGTGAAACGTGTCTTCACAGAAGTAGTGCGATATATGAGAGCTTGTACAATGTCTATTCGTGTTTGGCAGCTATAGCACCGTTTGACGTGGATGCACCCATGTTGACAGCATGTCTCTACGCGACGACTAACGCCCGTGATCATGATTAAACCATTGTGGTAGCTGACGGTGCGAACATATATTTGGACACAGCGAATCGTGAATCCCGCGTAAGGATGATATCAACAAGCTCATAATCAACACTGGTACCCGGTATGCGCTTCTCCAAAGCGTCGTCAATTAAGGAGAGAAACGGCACGGTGTGCGCTTTCTAGTAATGGGTAGCCAACGCCTGTGCTCATGCATACATAACACACACTGCACTTCAGCAACGCGGGAGGTAGAGGTTCGTAGCGTGAGCCGCAAACGCGTGCGTCCCGCTGGCATCTGTCTCGCAGGCGCTGCTCTCGCTCCACCAAGGCACGACATTCGCCCGTCGAAATCGCGTCCTTTCTGCAACGCATATTGCAGCAGTTTTGTTAGTCGGTGCTCTCGCAATTGAAGCAGTCGGCGGCAGAGAAATCCCGTTCGTGTACGTGGACGCTGCACTACTCCGATAAGCCGACGCACGCTAACACGAATCCAAAGGCAAAGAACGTAACTGCGTCAAGGGTGCCTCGGCGACGCCAGCGCGGCCAGTCTACCTCTCTGGTTTCGAGACGCTTTAACCATGACCTCCGATATCACGTGCAATCTCGGAGTAAGCGCTAGTAAGTGTCGATCGTGAAGCATTACTTCTTTTCACCTCTCACAGACGGCGGCACCGCCCCGCTCCGCCCGCCGCGAAAGAGAAGGTGTGAAAGATATAAGGCGCGTTCGCGCCGTGCCTAGCATCTCCCGAGTTGGCTTAGTCGGTCGAGCGTCGGGCGCTTGCCGTCGCGGCCGCAACGTCGTGGGTTCGATTCCCAGCGGGGTATCTTTTTCTTGGTTTTTTTCTTTCTCACCCGTTGGCGTCCATTTTATCAACGTCACATCCGTGACGGATGTACTTGGTGGACCCCGGCATAAAACACTTTCGTGTTAAAATTAACACTGCGATAATTGTCGGAAGCAGTGACGTCACTATGATCGTCTGATAGTTAAGCTGATCGGCGATGAATTTGGTCAAATTACCTCACTCCGTAATATTTATCGCATGTCGCTTTATTGCGATAACAATTAGGTGGACACTCGAGGTGCATTTCTGTCTTAGCCGGCGTCATCAGGTTCCTTATAAAGTATAAACGTATAACAAAACCCCGCGCGTCGTGCGTTCTATGTGCGCGCGAAAGCTTGCAAAGGCTGCAGAGAGGCGCGGATCCAGCAGATATTCAATGTGCTGGCTGGCTGCGCCGAATAGTGGAAAATTTGCGCACACCACACGAAGACGCAACAAAACAAGAACACAAAGCGCATGCGCTTTTTTAGATGCAAAGCAGCTTTTGCTCGGGTCTGTGTCCATCGTGGGTGGTGGCGTCCGCGCTCCACTGCGCATGCACCTACTCTCTCTCCCACTCTCCTCCTTTACGCAGGTGTTCGGTCGCCTTCTCTCCTCTCCTCCCCCTCGCTGCAGCCGCGGCGCAGCCTCCAGGGTTGCCAATGGTGGCTACTTTTCGCCAAATTGGCGAATTTGAGAGGCCCGTGGCGACCTAAAATTATGAATGGCGACATGGCGAATTTTTGGCGATTTTCAGCTTAGGTCTCCACTGAGTTATGCATCCTAAGCTCAGTGCCTTCCCAACGAATGAGCGGCACTATTCTCTCTATTTTTCTGGGTTTTGAGGTGCACATTGCGCGCCGTTCTGTATGTCCGTCCTGTAACTCGTGTGTATCTCCTCACTTCATCTATATGCTTCTAACTCAATTCGTCTAGATTCATCTAGACGCTTCAGAGCTTCGCTAAAGTTTCGCTTCTGAAGGGGCTAGATGACGGGTTGGTCGTGTGTTCCGGCCATTTGTTCCGCCAAAGCTCCAACTATTCTGAATAGCTTGGCGACCTATTCACCGCTGCAGTATCCCCTAATCGAGCTCGTATAGCGAAGATGGGCGGATACACGGGTGTTCGTGCAATAAAAAATTATTTATTCAGGCATTTTCTACTGTTATCGGTGGACGTGTGCAATGAAAACAATTGCTCTATAACATTTTACAATGTCTACCTGTTCAATTATAACGCACTGGATTGACGCGGGTAGATATAAGTGATTATATATGAAAGGGACAGTGGCGTCCGGTATCATATTAGTTCACACTGAAAGGCATAAGACTCACTAATGAACGATACCTGTAAGAATTCTGTCTTACTACTTTCAATAAACCTGTTAATCTTTTTTTTTCATATGAGGGGATGTAAAGCTGCCTACAAACAATGCTTTCGCGGTTTTCGCCCAAGGTTTACCACACTTTTACCTTTGAAACGAGCGGACAGGGATGTAAGGATATCATGAGCGTTTTATCCTTTCATACTTGCACCTCCGCGCACATCTTGCGGCTAGTCGGAGAACCAGGTGCACCAAGCACTCCCATGGTGAAGGGGCGATGCGCCTGGCATTGAGAAATGTCAATATACTTTAAGGGCTTTGAATGGCACTGTATTCTACGGGGTTATACACCAGTGGAAATTCTTATTACTAGGATATGCCGCACATATCTAGAATGGCGACTTTTTTGGCGAAATTCGTAAAAAAATGGCGACTTTTGGCGACTTTCTGCTTGTCGTTTGGCGACAAACCCTGGCAGCCTCTCCTCCCACTTGATGCAGCCGCGCCGCAGCTAAATACAGCCTGTTACCCAATCTCTCCTTTCCCTCCCCCATTTCTTGTGTATATAAGCGCGTGCGCTCTGTCGGCTTCCGTCATTCTCGCTTCGCTTCTGTTCAGATGAGTTGTAACGTCAACGTCGGCGCCACTCGTTCACTCGTCGCTAACGGAAAGCAACGCACAAACACAGCGCAATGATAACACAAACACTAAATACAAACCTCACACACTAACGGAAACGCCGGGTGAACGTAACGGAAACTTGGTGTGCGCGCCCAATGCTGCTTCGCATCCCCTCATGGTTCCCTTGAGTGGGAGATGGTGTAATTGTTTGTTGTGTCTTCGTGCGGTGTGCACAAGTTTTCCACTATGCAGCCAAACCAGCTAGCCCGCCTTTCCGTGTTATTGCGCCTCAGTCGCGCAAAGGAGCATGAAGCGGTGCCGCTGGCGGGCAGCTGTTTCGCTCGGGCAGCAACTTCGATCAAAAGGGCACGGTCGCGCGCTGTCTCGAGTGAGATGAGTAGCTGGCTCACGCCCTTGTACGTGCTGTGTGCTCTCACCGCTTGCTTCGCACTGAAGCGAGATACCGCGCGGAAACTGCTTGGTTCTTGGAGCGGCCATGCTCCCTTATGCCAGCGTTTTGTCACCGAAGTAGGCAAGACCACCTCCTTCGGCGAGACAAGTGTTTCACTAGAAGACTGCCAACACCACTTATTGCCAAGTAGCGGCTCGTGGCCGTTCCACTTGTTGGCTCGTTGCATTCACGTTCCATTCGTAAAACTTACCCTTTGTTTCTTTTAACACAAAAGTGTTTTATGCCGGGGTCTACCACGGCTCCACTGACGTATTTCCGTCACGGATATGACGTTGTAAAATATAAAGACTAACACTGGGCAAAAAAACCACAAGAAAAATTCTGTCACCGGGAATCGAACTTACGACCCCTCGGTCCGCAGCGCTCAGCGCGAAACGATTCGGCCACGGTCGGCACGTTTTTTTGCAGTGCTAACGGCGAGCTATATACATACACCATTTTCCGGTGGCTGTACTCCGAGATCGGCGTTACAGCGTGTTTTCGTTATCACTTGCGAGATGGCGCGAAGGGCTCGAAAATCGTAAGAGCTTTAAATGAGCTTTAACGTCGTCGCCGTTGCGACGAGCGCCCGCTTCTACAGGGTGTGATCGCTCGTGTGAGCGTTTATCTCGTGATCGCGGTGGTTCGTACGTCTTGCGTTGAGAGCACGAAGGTCACTTGGCTCACTGCAGCGGCCGCTTTTGCGAAAGGAGCGCGGTGCTCACGTAGAAATAAGATACAAAGGTGACAGTTCGCTCTCCACCTGTGTATGTTTGTTCCGTGCGTCCTTTCCCTTGAGCAGCGCGTTGCAAGTTTCGAGCTGCTTGCCATTCTTCGCGTGACATTACTATTTGTTGCTGTAGCATTCATTCCTTCGCCCTTGGGGCGAAAGAATGCACAAGAAACGCTCAACTGCGTCTGTGAAGACACGTTTCACTTTCGTTCTATACCGATTCCTATGACAGAGGGATCAGCCATGTTTTTCACCTCACGTTTCTTCACTGTTCTTTAGACGATGACTTCAGCTCTTCCTCCCAGTACGTATCGTAACGCATTTATCGTCGACATAATGCCGCCGTTCCTCTTTGTGGACACTTCTATTTTCCATACCTCCTTAAGTACGGAGGTTTTTAGGGGCCCTGGCTGACGTATGCTGTCATCTGATGTCATCGCTTGGTGTCACGCAGGCAAACCGTAGATAGCATGGCGACATTGAGCATAACCGTTTATCGTATAGTATAGAATGAGGGTGGTAAAGGAATGTTAGGGTGAGAAGGAGTGATGTGAGGATGAGGAGGAGGGGAGAGGGTAAAACATATCATAGGCATGTATGGCGTCACCCAGGCAAAACCATGTATAGCAGAATAGCCATGTGTAGTTTAGTAGAGCGACGGGGCGGCAGCGGCAAGTGAGAAAGAGGAGCAATGTGAGGGCGAGGATGAGGTAAACGAGGAGAGAGAGAGTAAAACATAGCATATTCCTGTGCAGTCATATTTACGAAAACGTCGCCACGATGTACTATACAATCACGGAGGGACACACGAAACAGAAGCGCCGGACTCTCAAGTGGTCTTTTATTTGCATGTGCAAAACATATGAGTAAAACATGGACATTGAATTGATGGTGAGAAGTAGTGATGTGACGGAAAAGAGGACGAAAGGGTGATGCATAGCATAGCCGTGTACTGTGCAGTATAGCAAGGGGTTACGAAAGGGTAGTCAGGATGAAGAGTGATATGAGAGTGTGGAGGAGGGAAAGGAGGCAGGGAGACGGCGCCACTGCATCGCAGATGGTTTCATGTCCCTCTGTGGACGCGAAGGTAGCGGCACATTCGCGACACCAGAGCTTGCTTGCCTGTAAACGCCATCGTCACTGAAGGGCAGGCGAATCACTGCTCCACACTTTCTACAGCTTTCACGTTGAGTACAACTGCATATATTTTTTCTCCTAGGATTTGTGAGCATTGGAATCACCTTGCTGCTCTCATTGTAGACATTACCGATCATCAACGTTTCTGGACCACATGAACAGCAACTAATTAGCTTACATTATGTTTCTTTGTTTTTTGTTTACTTATGTTTACTTTTCTCGTCTAAGTGTTTGATACCACTCTGCTCTGCAATTCTTTGGCCCTGATGGTGCAATAAATGAAATGAAATGTTGGCCGATGTGACGGTGGCGGCTTTTTCTCTGGTGTGACATGGATCGCGCGTTCACCAAGGGCGCTCTGCATATATCTGTATTTCTTTAGGCATTGCAGCATGGTGGCAGGTTGTGGTCTGGTGGCAGTTGGCGACGAAAGGACAGTGTCGCTGCACCGTGACTATCTTCGTGAAGGGAGCTGACAGCTGCACCCAAAACGCAAACAATAAGAAGTTAATTTCGGGATTTGGGACGACTTGCCGTTTTTCCTGACCATAATCTGCTGCGATGGGCCTTTTTTCAAAAATTGTCACGTGAGCTTCCGGTATGAGGTAACAGCGATGACGAATTTCCCGCGCGCTCAGTGCGCTCAGTTTCGGTTTCGCCTAGAAGGGGACCTTGAATTTTGGCTATTATCTCAAATTAGGTACCTTTTTCGCGATTAAAAAAAATGGGCATGTCATAAATTGTTGCGTCCGACAGCTCTTCCATATAAAGAACGGCCCTGAAGTTAATACATAAGAAGAATAATTAACGAATTTTTGTTATTTACTCATTTTACCGTAACTTTTGTTGTGGCAAAGTTTTTCCGCCTCGGCGTAGAGTTTGTTTGCGCAGACGACAAGGTCCTTACTGTCATAGCATTTTTATAAAAAATCTGTAGTGTCTGAAAAAAAACACTCTGTAGATATATGAACCACGAATATTAATAACTCAGAAAAAATATTTTCCGAAGCGCGCGACCGGGGATTCGATTCTGCGACCCCTCGCTCTGCGAGCGATTCTGCGACCCCCTCGCTCTGCAGCGCGCGGCATTAGACTCATCCACGGCGAGCACATCCTAAAGCATACTAACGGCGAGCTATTTATATCCACCATTTACCGCTGGCGGTACGCAGAGCTCGGAAGCACTTCCGCGTGTTCTCTGAATCGCCAGCGCGATGGCGCAAAGCACACGCTCTACAGGTCGTCCCCCCGCTCGTTGCTATGCGCGCGCTCCTCATACCACTACCATCTGTACATTACCCTACAGGGCGTGGTCTCCGGTACGCGCACGCTTATCTTGTGATGGGGGCGGTTTGTACGTCTTGTGCTTAAACCGTAAAGTTGGCGCTGAAGTTACTGAGCCCTCGAAGGTATCTTCGCTCGCTGCAGCGGGCGCTTTTGCGAAAGGAGCGCGCTGCTCAAACACAAAGAAGCAACAACTGTAAGAGTTGTTAGTTCGCATTCGTCCTGTTTATACCTGTGCGTTCGTTTCATGCGTCCTTCTTTGTGTTTGATGAGCGCGCTCTAAGTGTCAATCGAGCTGTGACAGTTCAGTTCGCGCTCGTCCTGTCGGTGTTCTTTTCGTGCGTCCTTTGTGTTTGAGCAGCCTACTTCAAATATCGAGCTACTTGCCGTCATTCGCATGACTTTCCAAATTGTTGCTGGCGCATTCATTGCTTCGCCCTTGCGGCGAAACTGTGACTTTTTGTGTTTGCGTGGAACAACTGAAACGTTTAAACTACGTAAGCTGTTTTTATTTATTTTGTGTAGAACCCCTTATTGATATTCTGCAAACGTCTCGCCTAAATGTACGTGCTGTCTTATCAATTTTGTTTTTGATTGTTATCGCAGCTTCAGGAAGTCTTCAAGACGTACAACCACCCAAAGCACGGCTTGGCCGTCTACGATGTCGATTACGACCAGTACAACACCACATGCGGGACCCCAGCATTCCACAGGCTGCTGCAAATCGTCCGTTTCATGAACATGTAGAAGTGCAGATGCTCGGCAGTGTTTTTTACCCTGTCGCTTTAAGACATTTTCGTTTCTACGTCAAAGGCATGCAAAGCATTTTCTCTTATTCGTGATTTTTCGGATGGTTTCGCTACATAAGTTACTTTTATACGGTGGTAAAGAAGCCGCCTATAAGGTGTAAAAACACTTTTGCGCTCAAAAGGCAGGAAAGAAGCAAAAGAGAGTTCACCGAGCAAGATCCTCATTGGAAGTTTTCTGCACTAGCAGAGGCAGAGGTACGTAGTAAATGTGCGAGAGTCTGTGTGGCTTTACTTTCTTCCCAAGAGAGCGTCCTCGTAAAGCGGTATGAATCAGAAATGCTATACCATTAAGCCTGCTTCACAACTTTATTAGAGGGTATTCATCATAAAACAAGGTAAGGTATGCAAACAAGCGTGCAAGCAAACAAAAGATGGCGTTTCCCAAGCTTAGGTAACTATTCCGGCTGTTCGAGTGCCTTCATCAAGGTAACTTCTTGAATCAATCTGTTGCAATGGTGGTAAGTGTGTTGCGGGTGTCGAGGGTATAGCCGGACTTACATGACCAGCATTTACTTCGACTTAATGAGCAACAAGTTGCGTAGTTCTCTCACTTGGCGTTTGTCAGCCTCCTGTATCGAACATAGGGAACCAGCACACATAGCACTTTAAGTGTAAGGCTACTGTGCCGTTTTAATTTTTGGGGGCGAAGCTCCTTAAGGCGGCGCCCGTTCGTCCCTCGTAGTAGTGCGTAACCAGTCGTAACGCTAGTACCAGATCTTGACCTCGAAGGTGGTGCCGGTGGGAGATTTCTCCTGTACGTTGTTGAACAACAAAAAATTCGCAGCGTGCGCGTTAACTAAAAGCCGAATTCTTCTGTATCTCATTCCCCATTAGCAGCCATTGGCATGTTCCAGTAGGAAATGTTAGTAGAAGTAGAAGTGTAAGTGTTAGCTAAAAGCCGACTTCTTCTGTGTCTCATTCCCATTAGCAGCCATTGTTTACCTCCAAGGTAGTGCCTGGTGAGATTTCTCCTGTGCGTGATTAAACAATAAAAATTTTGTTCAAAACGCAGTTGATTGATGAATAAACCAAGGAAAGACACCAGATGTTTTCTAAAAGCAAAACGAAAAAAACGCCAGATGTTTCTAAAGCAAAACGAAAATACGCCAGATGTTTTCTAAAGCAATGGTTTTCTAAACAATGAAAATTCACAGCGTACATGTAAAATTAAAGTGAGCTGCAAGTCGTCATAGCTCATCGAACCTTTAGTATAAACGCACCCGATCTCACGTCGGTGATGATGTGCTGGGCAGAATTCAAGGAAGATTCACGGTTTACCGATGAACCACCGCAGCTTCGCCCACTCATCATCATTCATTCCGTGGATATCCTGTGATTTTTTTCTACACCGTAGCTGCCGGAGCATAGTCTTACTTGCTGCATCAGTGAACTGTAGCCGGGGAC
Organism: Rhipicephalus sanguineus; assembly: GCF_013339695.2. Classification (NCBI taxonomy): domain Eukaryota; kingdom Metazoa; phylum Arthropoda; class Arachnida; order Ixodida; family Ixodidae; genus Rhipicephalus; species Rhipicephalus sanguineus. The sequence goes on from NC_051183.1 coordinate 87,318,471, forward strand.
TTGCCATGCGGTATTCGATACCTTAAATGTGGTTGTTGAGCAACTTTCTCTAGCAGGTTTGCTAACTTCTGATTCTTCTAGGACATGGTGTGTTGAAGTTCATAAGCGTCTCGCACGACGCCATCATTCAGGTAATCTGTCTCAAGCTGAAATCCTGGGCTGCAGAAGATTATGCTCGTCGCTTCATCTGCGCTGTCTTTCCAAGCACCCAATTGCTGCCCTGTAATGCCAAGCTTCGCAGCAGCTTTAAAGCTAGAGCTACTAAGAAGCGCCTGCTCAGATCAGCATCTGTCCGCCCTAAGAACTAGCACTACGGAGCTTCTGCAGCTGAGCTATATATGGCTAGAATCTGGCGCATCGCGCCCGCGGACAGAACTGCGCGTAGAACAACACATTTTAACGCAGGATATATATCGGTTTATAGATAAAGTTCCCTACCACAGATGCCTCTCGTCAACGCCATTGCATTGTCTCTCTCACGCGTGTCGCGACACCTAGCAACGGCGCTTCACACCAATCTTGGTGTCTCTTTGCTTCGTGGCTCAAAGATGTCACCAGCGCCGAGGTTTTGCTGTCGGCGCTCTACAAAAACACCTCGCGGAAGCCCTCCGGGACATTTCTGCAGGTACTTTCGAAAAGAAATATGTTCTTTCCTGCCAAAAGAATAATTTTAGACGAACAGAAAGCATAAGATAGCCTACACTCGCTGTCTCTTTGCAGAAAACCGAGCACCCGCTTCACGCGGTCACCGCGTTGGAGACCCCTGAACCGGCTTCTTGCGTGAAAGGTAGTCCCTCGCTGAGTGCCAAATATGTGAAATATCTCGTTAGAGTAGACTGCCTGTATTACTAAACGGAGCATAACAGAAAGAAGCCTCAAGCCAGCGATCGCACGGGTTCGCAACGACTGACGGTGCCTCGCCATGTATGAGCGTCTGCATGTATGTTCGTACTGATGGTTTCGCTTTTGCTACGAGCGCGTTTTGGCACCGCGCTGTGCACTTTAGGCCGCAAAATATGAGAATTTGTGAGAACACAAACAACTACTGTTGCGCGGACGCTATCAGAGCAGTTCAAAAACAATTTCGTTACACTTACGGCTTCGGTGCGCATGGCAACTTTGTGATGTGCCGTCCCGACGATTCGGTGTCCTTTTTTTTCGGTATAAATTCGTGTACGTTTCAATGTCTTTTGGCAAGTTGTCTCGCACTGCGTATTGATCGGCCTTCTCAGCGGGCAAATGCCGCTGCTTCTGTTTCTTTATTCAGTGCATTCGTTTCGTTTGGTGCTCACACAAAACGTGAGCAAATGCGACGCCTTTTTTAATGCTCCTTAATTATCGTTCCATTTGCATTCCAGTGAACTTGCCGCTCTCTGTCATCAACAAATTCATAGACCAAAGCTTCACCACTTCGAGATTGCTGATGGAAGGAGAAGTAGTCTAGCAGACCGAGCATGGTAGTAGCATGCAACGTCAAGGAAAAGAAAGAAAATACAGTAACGTTCGCCGGACTTGTTCTGCAAACGTCGGCTGTGAACTAGGACCCACGTCAACTTGAAATAGCGGTGAATAAAATAGAAGTTATTGCAGCAACCAGCAACCGCAAAACAAGATAGTAAATATTTGACGACTGCCCCAGCAATTTTGGCAGCAGTGTCGTGTTTAACGCCAAGAGGGTGGCATGTTTCCCACGTAAATAAATGAGGCTCCAAGAAAATACATGGGGTTGGATAGGCCCAACGTCAGTTTGAGAGTGACACAAATAAATTTGGGACATAGTGTTTGCGTCAGTGGAACGCAAGCTTGACTGAAAGAATGTTATTACCAACATAAATGCAGCACACAGCCACAGGATTTGACTATCTCCTTATGTACGTCCACCAGCAAACGTCGCGTAGCTTATGAAGGCGAAAGCCAAATGCCTCTTCAAACGGGAAGATTGACCGTCGCGGCCTCAAGACGAGTGACGCAAAAAACAGTCACGTGATGAGGTCAACATATGACTTCATCATGACGTCACAGACCTCCTAAATTTGTAACTTTACTATGACGCATTCACACGACATGGTCCCTTTGCATGGCCTCCGTGATCGTTGATGGCGTTATCATATGACGTCACAGATCGCCAAAATATGTAGCGTAATTATGACGTCACATAGCGCGACGTCACATGATGACTTATTCAACGTCATGGTCGCTTTGCATTGCCTCCGTGATCGGTCACGGAAGCCGTGCAAAACCGCATTAGGTGCAGAACGCTTTTGGAGGGGGGCGCGGGAGAATCAATACATTAGACTGACAAGAAGAAGAAGATGGCTTTCGCCTTCTAGTCGTCTCTGGCGAATGCATAAGGGACCCGTGAGTTTTTTAATTCAAGGCATCTAAACAATGACTTGCGCAGCTGCAGCCGATTTTGTGGATGCTGAGCACGGGGCCGACGATCAAGAGGTCCCACGGGAGGGTTCTGAGATGGTATCGCACGTGGTAAAAGGTAGCGCCTTATCCATTCTGTGGCAGATAAGCATAATTTGCCGGCGGGAAGCGCGCGTGAGCCATCGTCTCAGTGCGCGCTGTCTGCTACTCACCGAACAACGCAGGCCCGACGCAGTAATGAAAGTCTTCGTCGCGGAAGTGCTTGTTGCGCTTAACACTCGTAGCCGATGGCGACTTGCCGGTTATTCGCTTTACAACCCATGCTTCACGCAGTTTCTTGTGCCGCGGTTACCGGTGCAGGCTGACACTGGGCTCCGTTGCGTAAGCCCGGCACTGCGGCACCGAGCAGTAGAACCCCATGTTCGTCGCCTTCGGAGGCAGCCACTCTATTAAAATGGTTTCAGTTGAGCAGAAAATGCGGGAAAACTTCCGTATTTGAACAGACCGCAGCGCATGTGGTACTTGAAACTCGTTTTCAAAGCACGCGGCAGCGCTCCACAAGCAGCCGACGCGGCCGGTGAGATCACGTGATCCTGCCAAGCACGTCACGCCGACGGTGGCGCCGGCGTTTCCAGTGGTGGGCCTCGAGGCCAATGGGACGGACGCATGCCGTTCGCTCAGAGGAAGAGCGGCAACTGAAGGAGCGCCAACGCGTCCAGTAGCGCTGATGGGCGCGAAAACGACGTGACGCCGCTGCCGTAGATTGTGCCACCGCAGCCGCTGCTTCCACCATAGCTTCGCTGCCTTCTCTGTTCACAGTAGGGGAGGGGCTTCGCATTTCTTTATCACCTTGCGTACCCGAACAGTTCTCTCAGTACTAAAAGGGATTGGTGCGTCCACAAGGTGCTGCGTCGGTGGCAATACAACGTGCGTTAGACGCTAACGAGCTGGTGTATTGGCCTCAACTGCAAAGGCACAGAATCTCGCAGCTGCGACGAAGTCTCGTTGCTGTCGCAGTGGGTGAGAATCGCCAAGTCTCCAGAAGGAGTTGAAGTAGACCACGACGCTCTTTGATAGAGCTTAATTGAAAAGAGGTAAGATAAGTCTCGAGAATAGCAGGAGGAGAGCCTACGCGCTCTCGAACATGAGTGTCCCTGTGTGCACTGTATCGGAAATGCCAATTTCGGCCTTTAAGTGACCATCTTACATATATATATATATATATAATTATTTTGACAATACATGACATGATTACAATGAACCTGGCCCTCACAGCCAATGACCCTGACAGGTTTTAGACATCTAAACAATGGAGCTTCTACCCTAATACTCTACCCCTTAATATACTTATTGCTCTAATACTCTTATACTTAATACTCTAATATAATGTGCCAGCAATTCCGGCATCAAAGTGTGGGAGAAACAAATCGAGCTAAGGTACCAATATTACGTAGCATATTTTGTGGGCGAAAATTTTCTTAATATCTACTACTGTAAAAAGCCTCCTCTCTCTTTCCTTTCCATTGTTATCGGATAAGAGTGCAGCGCACCTCAACCAAGGCAGCAGAGATCGGAGATCGCATGTACTTTGTGCGAACTTCGAACAACTGATTTGAATAGCGGTCCGCAGCGTACGCATAGGCTCTTTCACCGGCAGCAATAACAGACGTGCCAGGAACACATTTTTGCGCTAAACGATTATGCCACGCTTTAGAATTCCGACCTAATCAATCAATCCAATTTATTTGGCTTTTATTACAGCGTCTGCTACATAACGAACGCGAGGACAAGAAAAAAAGCCGTTATCTAGCAGCTTGACATGGTCCTTGCCCATATACTTGACACACAAAACAGCCTACATTGCACAAGTGAGCATTCTTTAGTTATCCTATGTAGCACTAGCCCTTTTACACACGAAAAATAAAAACAGAGGCAAAATTAGTAATGGCCTATGCAGGCAAGTAAATACATCGAAATTATATGTGACATTTATGCGAATGTATAAAATTTGCCCAACGAAAGCAGAAATAACTTGCACTTTCAAATTCCTGAAATACATAAATATTTTCACAAAAGCAGCAATACAATATTTATATACAGCATAAAGATTATAACATATTTACGCGACATACATGGGGATAATTTTGTTATCTACAACAACATAAGCCCTAAACAGTACATAAATTACACCTACAATTTCACTTAAGGGGAGATGCTACTCGAAGACACTTTTTCTTTAATATTCACCCTAGAGCAATGAAACTTGAGCTGCTTATAGAACTTTTTATGCTGATTTCAAATATAATTAGTTTTTCTTGCAAGTTGCATACTTTTAGTTCTGCAACATGACAAAGTGAAAAACTTAAGCCTTTTGCCCCCCCTCTTTTCAGACCTAAACTTCAATAATTTTTTACAATTGATAGTTCATAATGTTTCAAATAAAGTGTGGAATGCAAGTAACTAATTAGGAAGTCCATACAAAATATGTACTAGACGAGAAAATTTTAACGTGGGAAGTTCATATTTCTCCTACCCGAGTAAAAGTTTACATAACTTTTTTTTATTATATAATAAGAATATTGAAACTTAAACAAGATAATTGCATTTAACCTACATTGGAAAAAATTTGGGAAAAATTTCATGCAGATCTGAGCACCAGAAGTACCCGAAAAAGGAGGGGCACATTGACAAAATGGCAAAATTTGCGTTTTGAGAAAAACGAGTTTTAAAGTCAAAATTGCATGTTTATTTATCAAAGATGTCATTGAATGCGACTAAATTTGTACACAAGAAAGAGCAATCCTCCTTGTAGTGGCCACTGCCATTAAAATGCGCCAGCACCATAGGTTTGGCCTTCACAGCTCTTTCGAGCTGACTCCTCGACAAGAGATTTTTTTTCTTCAGCGAACGCCGACGAGCCCTTGCTTCTCCTGTTAGTTTTTGAGACATTTTTTTCTGGCGTGTGCTGTCCTGTGATGTGCCAAGAGCAACCAGATCATGAGGCGGGAGCACGCCAAGCTCTTCCAGAACACGTTCAAAACTGGAGTGCCCTCGATTAAACCAACATGTTCAGTGCTGTCATATCAGCAATCAACGAAGACTCGTCGTCCTGTGATTTTTTTTCGTCTTCGAAGAGTCCGATCTTTTTCTGGGAGGCACTCACATATTCGAATGCCGCGGCAAACTCGTCGGACGCATCGGCGTCACTGCCACTACGCCTTGCGGCAGCAGACGCTCTTTTCGTGGTTTGAGTGTTCGGCTTTGATTTGCGCCGGCGTCCTCGAAATTTGTACGCCGCGTGAAACTTCACAGGCCGGTGACCGCGCTTCCTATGGCTTTCTTCATCCATAACGGATAAGCACTCGAGAAAAGCGTTGTTCAGCTGTGATTATTGCAACTGCGCAAAAAACGGACGGAAACACGAAGGGCGAGAAAAGGACAAACAGTTGTTCAGCTGCGCTGCTCAACGAGACACGGATCCTGCAAGTAGGCTTCACAGCACACACAGGCGCGCAGTGGCCAATGGCGGCTCCCGATCCGTACCACGTGATTTAAAGCCAGTCGCGGCGCTCGAAAAAGGCGGCAAAAGCGTGCGTCTCTTTATTATTTCTTGCGCTGCAGCAGCGCGGGAAACCGTCGTTATTTGAACAGTGAGGCTCGGCTCTTCGCCTCATGCGGTCGACAATGGCGAGCGGCGGCGCATTATCGGCGGCAAGGTGCTCGAAGACGACACACTTTCGGCCTTTGACAGCCACCTTGTGCTCTTTAGACGCAATTTTAAAGAGTTTCCAGTTGAGTCTCGGCATTGATTTTTTGTTTTTCAGAACAGTAGATGTACTAATCTTAACAAAACAGGTGAAAACAAAAAATCGATAATTTTTTAGAAAACTCGCGTTTTTCGACCCGCATCTCCCCTTAAGAGGACTGATATATTTAGAATATTGTGCATAACAGGCAATTAGTCAAAAATTTTATGAAGATTAGCTTTACACACACTACTGGTTTTAAATGAATCAGTCAATGATATGGATAGTAACGCTGCATCTACAAACCGAACATACAACTTCGATCCACTTCTGATTGATGAGGCCAAGTTTCGGATGTCCTTTCCGACAAAGGCACCAAGATGACCATGCTCTAAAGCTACGCATATATTTAGGAGTGCATTCAGACAGGCTACTCCGCTGATCATTTTTCGCTGCCATCCGCATTAAAAAGTACAGTAAATCTGCTTAATTCAAGACTACACGGGACTAGAAAAATGTTCGAATTAACCGAATTATCGCAAGTATCAATAAAAGAGTGAACAAATGTCTATTCGTCAATGCACTCTCATTTTCTCGATGGATACGTAATCCTGTATATTTGCATAAGACAAGTGTAAAAGCCGCTATTTTCGCCACTCGCTGAGCGCGCTCCGAGAATCGCCCGAATTAACCAGAATGCTGCTAAACATGACCGAATTAACGAGAGTTTGATGCCATGGCATAATGCATAGGCTTGTCAGGACCAGAGAACGCGTCAGAATTATCCGATTTTCCGAATTAACGGGTTCAGAATGAATGAGCATTTACTGTGTTCCCTACACCAGGCAACACGTCCACGGAGGCGGTCCCGACACGTGGGAGGCTGCGCGCTAGGGCGCGTCCCGCAGGACATCAATAAAGTTGTTTCAATCAATTGTGGCTCTTTTTTTTTTTTCGAAAGTCTGCCCTTAAGCATAATATTTATTCAGAAATACACATCTTCCTCCACACGTCCTGCTTACGGAGTTCTTTGCCCTTGTCTCCTTCGGGTCTAGATGTTTTCATAAGCCTGCACATACTCAAGCGGCGGGCATCTCTGAGGCCCCGACGAACCGCGGCTTCATTTGAGCCGGGCCCGATAGGTGTCGCAGGGATACCGTTGATAACGCTGTATGCCACGCCTCCAGATATTGTAGCGGCCATTTCGGAGGCTGTTCCATCTTGTTCTTGGCTCAGTAGGTGTCACCGCGGCAGTGAGCTCTGATTATAAAGTGGAAAATGACGTCATAGTTCATCCATAGACCACTGTATTCAATTATGTTCGTACATTTTGGTTGATAAAGATTATAAAGTATATGTGTGCGAGTTCACTTGCATGTTCTTGAAGGTAAGATGTATCTAGAACCTTTGTGACGTAGTATTTTTCAACAGAGATATGCATGCGAGATGCCCACCTGCATACTGATTTCAGCAGCGGAGTATAGACGATTATAGATGGGATTTCTGGGTACTAGGCGAGCTTACGATAACTTGGATCGCGAAATGCTATAGAAAATTCTGAAAAGCACTATGAAAGAATGAGTGCCTTGAGGTCGACTTCGTGGGACTGCTCAAAGAAATATACTGTGACCGGCTAAAGACTGTTTGGGAAGCAGAGAAATGAAAAATCCGTGATACATTTCTATTGGTAGAGGCGGATTGCCAGAGAAGCTGTGTATCACACGATAAAGGGTTGACGCACAATTTTATGAAAGGTGCACAAACCGTAGAGTGATTTTATTTAGCGTCTACACGCTGCTTTAAAACACTTCCACTTCTATTGGCGTGGGCAAGAAGTTAAAGGGACTGTCTACCGTCCTTCATCGCTTTTCTGTTTAGTACCGCAGTAGAAAGCGTACCGTCTGAAGTGTCCGGCCTTGCAGCGGTTTCTCTGGAAAGTGAGTAGAAATTCTTAAAACAGAATTTTTCGATCTGCGTCCGGTCTTCTTCCAATGGCGTGAAACATGCCCACAAAACTGGTTGGTGGACGCGATGACAATTTTAGTGCCGGTAAAAATTAAAACCGAAGGCACATGTGATTTCTATAGCATTACATTATTTTCGCTGATGCCGAATGTAATGAATGTAACAGTCTTTCAGCGCGCTAGCGGTTAAATGAAGCCTTATTATACGATTAGAGAACACTTATTTTGCTGTAATCGCAGTCTATGTATTTATTTTAGCACTGCTGCCACAATCCAAGCCACGTTTAGCCATCAAAAAGATAAGATAATACACGTCTTCACAGCACAGCACAGCACAGCACATGTGAGACATCCTAACAACAATACAGCGGCGCAGTACGACCAGCGCGGAGGGCCGCATGACATAGCGCATGAGTTGAAGCAGAAGAAATCGAAGACGGCGCCGCAAGCAGCGCCACGACGCGCCTTTATGAATGCGTGAAATAAAAGCAAAAATTACTCTCTGATGCAATTGAACGCTGCCTCAAGGGCGTAAAATACACCTTCAATTTATGCATGTTTGTTCTTAAGCAAAATGAGTTTACCTGCGAGGATTTCTTGTCCTACCAGTAGGTTGACCACATCTCTGTTGCCTTACGCTAGCGGTCATTCTTTCACGATTTTCAACATGAAATTAAAAATATAATTCCTTTTTTTATGGGGCAGAAACGTGCTCGTCGCCGCCGTTGTGACGAACGATCCGCTCATTTGCACCAAAGAAATTCCGAGTGGTAGACAGTCCTTTTAGGCGCGCAGGTTTCCCTCTTTATTGATGTGCTTATTTTTTGGTTAACGTATTCATTTATCTGTTAATTTAATTTTTTGCTGACGCAGTTATTTTTAAATACTATTTTTGTGTTTATTTTGTGGCCATCCAGTGTTGAGTAGTGGGGTTTCCCAACATCTCTGGCACGTGCCTGCTATGGGTTTTCTTTTATTTATTTATTTAGTTATTTATTTATTCATTTTTTATTGAATGCTTAATACCCGCCGGGCCATAGGCATTACAGAGGGTGGTGAAACATGATTTCCTCTACTCATACCATGTTAGCTAAAATATGAGTTAGTAACTGAGGTAACTGTTCGCAGAGTTACGAATGACACAGTTACACTGCGGCTTCGCTCTGGAAATAATTAGTGGGAATTCACCAAGGACTGAAGCAAGCATGCGCTCTATGTACATTATTGTTCAAGCTTTCCATTGGGAGCACATAACGGCTATCGGAGAGCAGTGACATCGGATTTGACAAGCGTTGCACGCGTCATAGATTAATGGTATAAGAGATGATTTATGGAGTGAGCGAAGCGTAGGTTTACTGGCGCACCGTGCAAGAAACGTACGGGAACCCGCAACCGCTTGCGGCAATATGGCCAGGTGCCTAGGCCTAAGTTTTAAGATAACAAAATTCGCGATTTAACTGTCGGTTCATAGAGGTGCATTCGTGTGATTTCAACCCATCAGTAAGCCACAACCGCATTGACACAGAGGAAACAGAAGTATGCTCATCCCTAAAAGGAAAACGTACCGGTGTGACAGAAAGAGATGCAGCAGTTCGTAATTGCTCTTCTGTTCAAATTCTTGTTTCCATCGCGATTTTATCTTGGAGGTGGAGAAAAGACGCTGGTGGCGTCCTTGATGGTATCATGATTTTCTCTAGTGTATTTTTATTACAAGCTATGTTAAAGCGCTTGGAACGAAACTGGAACATCGGAGAGGTGCCGCACTGCTTGTATTTATTTTTATCGCGATAGCACATTAGAATCCACCATCTAAGGATAAAGGCAAAACAAAATGCACCAGTTACCCGCCACGGTGGTGTAGTGGTTATGTGCTCGACTGCTGACCAGCTCCTCGCGGGATCGAATCCTGGCCGCGGCGGCCGCATTTTCGATGGAGACGAAAATTCTAGGGGCCCGTGTACTTAGGTTTAGGTGCAGGATAAAGAACCCCACGTGGTCAAAATTTCCGGAGCCCTCCACTACGGCGTCTCTCGTATTCATATCGTGGTTTTGCGACGTTAAACCTCAACAGTTATTATTATTAATATGAAACGCACCATTAATAACACACACATTAGTTTGGGGTTATACTCAGTATGAGATGGTGCCAGATATAAGGATATGAGCAGTAGTGCCGACGTTAACGCCTGCGAGTGCAGTCCTGCGTTTCAAAATTGGAAATTTCAGCTCGTTCCACGTTTGCAACAGATCAAAGGGACGATTTGAAAGGGGGGCCAGCAGAAAAAGACACAAATGAGGCAGGCCAATTGTATGAATGTTCAGCTTGATATGAAATGGGAGGAGAGCGCAGCAAAAATAGTTTTTGCGAAATACGTAAACATATGTATAGCAAACACTGACGGCTAGAGCGCAGAACATACATGAGCGGAAAAGGGTGTGCGTTGTGATTGTGAATTGTGTGTACATTATGGGTGTCCAAAGTTTAAAGGATAAAAAAATCCCTAGCCATATACAGGCAATGGAAAGTGCAAATACAAATCGATGCGCCATATGGATGTTACGCAAAGATGGAGAATCAGATGCTGAGGAGGACACAAATTGACCATTGTTACTTACGGACGTGGCAAAAATTTAAAAAAAAAAGCTGTAAAGAGAACAGTTGTACGATAGAAGGATTGAAAGCTGGGCTAGTCGGTATACTTGAACATTTTTTAAACAGTGTTATCTGAACGATAGCAGGCTGTCTTCCTGAAGTGATAAGCATACTGCGTTATATATTCGAAGCAGGAATGGGAATGCACCTGGTGCAAGAGAAATAGGTTTCTTGTAGCGTCATTTCAGATTCACGTAAAGAACCTCCCATTTTCATCACACTTTTTCCCGTCGCGCTCTGTTCCATTATATACCATGTATTGATGAATAGAATACGCAAACAGAAGGAAAATGATTTTCGCCTTTTCATTGGTAACGTCGACGACACGTCTTGGTTTCCGCTTTATAGGAAGTCGTCTCCACCGAATTCATCATACAGCATTCAGACGGACATTCAACGACCATAATACTGGAAACTGGCGACGTTCCATTCAACATTGCTTGGTCTGAAAATACTCTTTTTGGTGGCGTCAAACGATGTCCTAATAATATCTCCAACAAGCACCGTTGTCATCAGTCATTTGTTCTTTTTTTTCTACAACTGACATATTATTTTAGGTGTGGATCCCTGTGATACTCCCAGTCTGTCTCGCATTTCGTACAACACTCCTCTGGCATTAATATTTATTTATTTTTTAATCTGGCATTCTTCCGTCACATAAAGGGTGCAGGATGGAAAATACTGTTAATGTTTATGTGCGCTACATTGTGCTGCAATTGCGTTAATCAATTAATGGAGGCCGTACATGTATTAGTGTACACACGTCTTAGTATGTGCTTCTTCATATGCTACTCTCTGATCTAACAACATATTTCTCAAATGGGTATTCAATTATCTTGTGTGCTTGCGGGTTATATGCGCACTTACTGTCACTACGGCAACTAAATGACGCCGTGCACTCGAATCTTACTCAATTTAACGAACCGTCCAGGGCTGCTATTAGCGATCCAAATTAATTGTGCCCAGAACCTCGATCGAAAAGACGTGATGCAGATTCAGCAGAGCTAGGACTCGCTATCGTAGCGTCATTTTGCGCAGACAGTTCCCATTCACTGTTCGCAGCGCTAAATGCGGCAATGATTGTGTTCGCATTCACCGCAGAAAAGCGCCTCGGTGCAGCGTCTTTCTGGTCAGAGCCGAATATAGAAGGTACTTGAATGGATACTGAGCTGGTGGAAGCGAACAGTCTTTGTTCTCAGAATAGTGGCGCATTCAGTCCTCCAACTCAATAGAATGCCTGCGGGCTGTGTGGCTAATACGCCACGACGAGTGATAGTATATTAAATGTGGCGAATGCAGTTTGGTGCGCCATTTCGTTCATCCATGGATACCCCTGAAAATAGCTGCGCGCATTGACAACGAAGGACACAAGCGTAGTAGAAGTAAATTAAAGGTGGCGTCACCGTCAAGCAGTCATAGGGTTCAGCATGATCTCAAATGTTGAGCCAATCGTGCAGCTCTATATGGTGAGGGAATCGTGGGCTACATAATCACCAGCAAATGTAAGATTTCTTAGAATCTAGCGCGGACTATGCTTATTCCGGGGTAGCATAAATGCATATGAAACCGCATGCTCCAAGCATTGGCTGGTCCAATACATTAATTCAAACTAAACTATACAGTAAGTGCAATCCGTGTTATAAATTGGACACACGTAACAAATGCGCAGTTGTAAATAAATACACGTAGTGACTGCCAAGATAATCAAGCATGACATTTGCGCGATCTCTTTAAGTGTTGTCCCGCTCTTTTCTTTTTCCCTTTCCTGAACGTTTCGCATACGCTGCTTCCTTTCTTACAGCAAAGAAGTCCGTGGCTATCCTTAACGTCCGCGGTGTTCGCAGAAACATCCTAGCGGGCATGTACCACAGAAATCGGGGAAACCAGCTGTTCTGAGTAATATGACTCAGTCGTCGCAAGTTTCCTAATTTTAACGCACAAATATTGACCCGTTGGCTCTCTTGGTTTATTTATTTTGCATGCATGAAGGAAACAGCTAGGAGGGAGCGTGTGAAACGCGACTGCAACCTACTGCGTCGGCCCAACACGTGATGAAAAACGTCACAACGCGTTAGGTTTTAGAATTCTAGGTTTCATCCTGAGTGCGACCTCATCCGTGAGCCGTCCCAACAAGGGTGCTTCGATTATAAACTACCGGAAACCAAGCCCTGAGATTTCGCCAAATTTGATTTCTTCAGTTATCTCGACGCAAAAAGACGCACGTTGGACCAAGACTGCTGCCATCACGGGGTGCTCGCTTTCTAATATTGGCTACTTCACGTAATTCTTCCTGCTAAGCTTTTTCTTCCTCCTTCATTACAACAGACTAGTGCTTATTTGTGCTGCGCATTAGTTGAGGCTCCCCAACTACACTTAGCTCTTCGCTAAATCAAGTCAGTGTTGAGAGAACGGGCACTGCGTCCACCATATAATCCTATTTACCGCTCAGATCCTCCGGAGCAACCAAAGAATCTGGCTTGCGGTGCTGGCGGCGCACGTCCCCAGTTCTTCATTTCCGGTTCCTGCACTTGGCGTCTCTGTTCACGCTTTCGCCGCCTACACGTCGTCCACTGTTTCGTTTGCCAGTTGTTATTCTTGCTTTTTGCTGCAACTCAAAACAAAAAAAGCAAATATACCTAATGACGTTTGTTGACAGGCCACATTGCTTTGGATACTTGCTTCCGGGATGTCGAGCGAGGAAACTCAATTTCCTGAGTACTGATCTTCTAGAAATTTCTTTTTCGTTGTCACAGAGCGTTCCATCTGCTTGTCATTTTAATTACAAAATCTTTACTCAATGCTTCACACGTCCGTGCAGAAAGGGTTTGGAATGAATATGACGCGTCTTAATGTCAGATTATTGTTGTGATTTTATTTACTTGATAACGACGCACAGAAAGCGAGGGAAGAGAGCATAAAATAAATCCGATACTCACGCTTGCGTTTTCAAGAAGGCGCTTAACTTTTGGGATGTGCATACGTCGTGCAAATTTTGTACACCATGATCATACGTGTGTGTATTCATGCGATAAGAACAATATATGACTATATTCTCCCAACAGGAAGATGAGATTGTGCTATTATAAGTGTGCATTTATTAGCTTCCCCTTACCACACACCATCCAGTTTTGGAATGCGCGGTGTAATCTATCTATCTCCTTACTTTCTGAAATTACATTTTATGCGCTGGCTGCACATATGCATTTTTTTGCACGTGCGTCTGCGCTCTGATTATTCTGTCATCTTCTCGAAGTTAAGGGAATGGTACGCCCAGCGTTTATACCATCAGTGCCTTAAGTGTGGTGCGGCTACGTTTTGCTTAGTCCGCTTTCATCAGCTCAAAGTCTTGAGAACATTCCGTGTTTAATATTAAGGGATAAAAACATAATATGATATTTATAGCATTATTATGCACAACGGAAACTTACTGCCCGCACCATGCAGTTGGATCTGCTCTGTTACAAATTAAGAGGACGTACACACCTCAAAGCGGTGATTACCTATTGAGCGAATTTTGAAGTTATGTGGTTGTTGGAATAGAGAGCGCCCACCCCTTGCGCCTCGTTCCTCAGCTCGCGCGTAGTGCCGGCCCAGTGCGGCTCGATGGCCAGGAACCACCGTTAAACGGAAACGGGGCGGCCATGGCCACCACGTCCAATGTCGCGCTAGCATACGTCACTGTGTCACGCCTTGCTCATTGGCCGCCAGTGACAACCACCGGGTCCCCTCTTCACCTCAGCTCGCTTCTGTCACGCGCTTCGTCACCGCTGGAAGAAGCTCTCTCGTCTGCAACGAGACGTTCACTAGCTGCCTTAGCAGGCGACTTCTCGTTCGTGCCCTCGGTGGTCCCTTTTATGTGGTAGCCGTAGCGCCGCAAGCAAGCGTACTCGATCGGTCTTGCGGAGCTACCCTGTGCGACCTGCAATCCCGTGACTGTCACACTGTTCTGCATCTTGGGTTAATGAACCCACGTTTGTTGACAACCTGCCTCTTGTCAGCGGCGTGTCCAACAGGCGACGAACCCAGCCGTAGTGTCTTTGCGCCTTATGGAGGTGGAGGAGCGTCGCGTCCTTCCCCGGTCTCTGTCGTAGGGTAAGCCTAGCGCAAACCCATCCCCACATAACTGGCGCCCCACACCGCCGCCACGTTCGCAAAGTGCAACCCCGCCCAACCAAAATAAGTACACAAAAAATGCCTAAAGGTCACTCCAAGGCTACGAGCGGTACTCGCTAACACTCCCAGGCTTACATGCATGGAAATACCCAGTAAAATCAACGGGAGAGTGACCGCCGCCGTAGCTCAATTGGTTCAAAATTGGACGCGTTGTCCGAAGGCTGTAGGTTTGGTCACCACAGACTTTTGCTTCCAGTTTATTGCCTTTCCACCTAAATGTTAATTAATACGCTACATGCAAATTGTACAAATAATGTCCTTTATGCTTCCTTGGCGGCACTGGCTATTGGTTTCATGAGGTTATATATACTTGAGAGAGAGAACGCCATGGAACACATGAAGTAATAACCACTCTCCAAGAACACGTGCATCGAAAGACGGTTCGGTTGTTAAAAGGGTCATGAGCCACCCCTCACGCTTGGCGTAAAAAACACCTTGGAATGAGTCGGACACCTCGCAGGAATATATATCCAAAAGAATTTCTCGACAAGCACAAGTAGGACGGGAGATATAGCGATCGCTACATATACCCGATGCATTCGCTCTCACCTCGCTTAATTCCGAAAGAGAGGGCAGCGCCGTTCGAGATTCCCCGCCCTGTGCATTACATCACCTCGCTTCAATGTTGTGTGGTTTCCTTTCCGCGTAACTTGGCGTGCTGACGGCTGCTGCTGGAAACTCATAGTTCCGGTCGGCTGCTTCTCGCTGCGCGGTCTGGCGCGATGTATCGCGTCTGGCGTCTAGGCGCTGACGCGACCTATTTGTATTGATACTCTCGTCTAATCCACTGTGTTTCCCTTAGTCGCACGCCTATTGGCTCGGAAGCACGTATGCTTAAAACCTCTGTGTGCGGCTTGTTTTCAATTGTGCGTGTACGTCAGCAGCAGGAATAAGAGCACGTCGATGGGTCCCGCGCTCCGAGCACGGGTTGAACGTACGACACGGGAAATGAGTATCGACCGTTATAGTGACACACTACTAAGGTATACAACTCGGGAACTGGTGGGTGCCACTGAGCGCGGGAAACAGGGGTTGTATGTGGTACACTGCAAACGCAACGAGCCTAATTGGGCGTTTTAAGAGCTGCAATCCTCCTTAGTACTACCTGCATCTGGACAAGACATGTGCGCCGGACTCTAAATCACCGGCGGCGGCGCGCCGGGGTTTCCACCTCCGGCGGCGGCGCGTGAACGCCGCGGGGTTCATCGGACCGGCGGCGGCGCGGCGCGCGGGGGGGGGGGGCAGCAGTGATTGCGATAAGTACACGCGGTAATGTTACATGAACGAGGGCTAGCAGCTAACTCTTTCTGCTCCGATCTCACTTAATTCTACAAAACGCTGGCGTATGGCAATACGGCCGATCCCGGGATAGAAGCGGTTTTCGGTCAGATTGTCGTATCAGTGGTCCGAGCGCGAAGCAGTGAGATCACAGCGCTTACAACGCTCACAGCGCGTAGAAGGTATACGAGCCGTTAGCTGGGGGATGTCTGCCGAAATAGCGCGCCTGCCAGCGCTCTCGACCGCGCCCTTATAGTAAAAGGTCACAGTTGCTGCTCGAGTTGCGCAGTCCCTCTCCCCAGACATCCCCTGCTGCTCCTGAAATGACGGGCGGGGCGTTTCCTTCTGCTTTAGGAGCAATCGATGGCAGGCCTCGCACGCGGGTTGATGTTATTCCGTGTGACGGTGATGGCCAGCCTCATCCGTGCTTTAGCCGTGTTCCTTCCGACGCTCGCGAACTCTTACTCGCGGGTAGAACATACAATGCGCGGAGCGATGTTATCGATTTAGAGTTTATACGGAACATGACGGCGACGGTGAAAACCTGTCCTGAGTGTCCTTACGATTGCTAACGCAACAAAAATATACAAAATCCGTCGAAGCGGGCTCGCCTTTTTCCTGGAGAGCTGCATCGTCTCCGCTTTAAAGAGTGAGTCCGTTGGAAGAGTCATATAATGCGGCACCTTTTCCATTGGTTTCGTTCTCGCCGTCGCTACCCTTCTTACAGGGGACATCTTCTCGCCACTTATTTCTTCATAAAGCACGCGTACAATGCCAGCACTTAGCGTTGAACCTATCATGATTTCGCGCTTGTCGGCTACAGTCTGTTATCTCTGCATGCGCGATCGCAAACGCACAAAATGGAGCGAAACCAGTTAATCGCGCACGATAGTAGTGCGAGAGAAGCAAGAGCGGGTGGGCGGCTGCATAGCAAAGCAATATGGGAGACAATTCACAACTGTTATTTCTCGTATATGGACCAGTCGAAAGTATGTACCCTGATGACGTCACGTGAATCGCTGTTCTGCACTGCAAACGCAAACTAGCCGAATTGGGCGTTTTAAGGGCTACAATCCTCCTTAATAGTACCTTCATCTGGACAGTACTACCTTAGGGTGTAATGAGGTGGGTGTAATAAAGTTCTGCGTCCTCAATTTTACTTCGTTAAGAAATTATGTGGAAGAAAGGAGGTAAATTTACTATCTGACGCCATTCGCCGAATGGAGTTAGAGGAACAAAAAACTCCCATCTCATTTCCTCTGGCATGTTTTCTCTTATTTTTTCCGAAGCTTTCCGTAATGCCTTCAGTGCTGGCGGGCATGCATGCAGCTGTGCGGGGGAAAGAAGTAAAAGAAAGAGGCGGCATGCTTCAGCGCACTAAAAATCCCTTGCACAGATAGCCCAGAGAAAGAGATATAGAGACCCTCCGAACGGCTGGAGAGGAAGCGAAGGTATGGTGGCTAGCCACCATAGCGAAGGAGCCCTTTGGCCTCTGCAGCCTACTGCGGCCCGCCCCCGCCAGGTCAAAAGCAAGCCAGACGAGGCGCTACCGAAGTGAAATGGGACAAAGCTTCGCGCCGCATGCGCGCGCGAAGAAAAAAAAACTGAAAAAAAAGAAAGAAACGTGAGGAGGGAGTCGTTCCCGCGGCGGCGCGATCGTCGTAGCTACGCCGGCTACGCCGGCTAGGCCTTGTGAACGCCACTTCTCAAGTGATCAGCTGTGTCGGTCGTGTGTGCGCGTTTTGTGCCTGCAGCCTCACTGTGTTCTCGCCGCTGGATGTGATATGCGTGGTTTGACGACAGTGCGACATGCTGCGCTGCGAGTGCGATAATCGCGACGGCCCGTCGACTCAAGCGAGCGTGCCGCTGTGCATTACCAAGCAGATGATGGGCGCCCTGCGTGCTCGGCACAGTCAGGAACAAAAATGGTAAGTAATACTGATGTTCTCTCTCTTTGCGAGCCCTTATCGTCGCTTACGCACCTGTAGATGACCCTCTGCACATTGCGTCGCTTGAAAAGTGCTATGAAAAGCAAGAAAAAAAAAGAAAGAAAAGAAAATCGGCATGTCAAGCTTGCGAAATGCCCGCCAGCGCACCATGAGCGTGGCATGTAACCCATGCTGTACATTACACGCATGTCATTCATTGTTTCCATGTTACCAGCTGTCATTTATGTACGTCATACAGTCACGTCATGCTATACCAGTCTTGGTATGATATCAAGTTAGAGAACCGGACGCGAGTGCACCAGTCTCCATGCCGTAAATGACATGCATGTCGTTATTTTCATGTTACTATTGTCATTTATGTTCGTCGCACAATCACGTCACGCTATATCAATTTAGGTGAATGTCAAGCTATCGAACCGGCCGCGAGCGCACCATGAGCGTGGCGTGTGTACAAGACATGCATGTCATTATTTTCATGTTGCCAGCTGTCATTTATGTTGGGCGTACAGTCACACTGCACAATACCAATTTTGGTGTATATGAAGCAGGCGAAACGGCCACTAGCGCCCCCGAGACCATGTTGTCAAAATAACGCCATACATGACAAGCGTGTCATGATTTGCACGTTAGAAACTGTCGTTTATGTGCGTCATACACTCTTGTGACGCCATACCTATTTTGGTAAATATCAAGTTAACGAAACAGTCGCAAGAGAACCAAGAGAGTGACGTGTAAATCATGTCTTTAATGAAATGCATATCATGATTTTCAAGTTAAGACCCATGATTCATGTTCTTCATGCAGTTGTGTCATGCCGCACGAATTTTGGCATACATCCCATTAACGAAACACTCACACGAGCTATGAGTCGTAGGCGGCTAGATAGATAGGTAGATAGATCCGTTCAAAGTCGTAGAAGTGTTTAACAAATGCTTCGCATTTAAGTCGTTAAACTCAGATAGCAATGATGTGTGATGCATGTTTTGGAACTTCTGTGAATATCACTCATGCTTCATACGACCAGTCAATCGACCCAGGAGTGCGCCCTGATAAAGTTGTTTGCACGATATAATTTTCTTGCCTGCGATAAAGCGTGAATGAGGCATGATGCTTTCAGGGAATATACATTATAGAGCAAAAGGCCACGGTTATCACATTGTCACATGATGGAATGTGCATAAAGGACAACTTTCTTTTCGATTTGTTCTTTTCTCCAACTTCATTTGTTTGTTTTAATCCTTCGTCATCGTGTGAATGTGCGTACATTGACATGTGACAACACCGTGCGCTCTTATTTTGCAGCATCTACCTTGGATGCAGTCAACTGCCCTGGACATCTTTCTCCCGCCATGCAACTGTGAGAACCCACCGAAGCACAGATTGTCAGGAAGTGAAAAGGCTTTTCGGCAACAATTTTGCATTGCGCACTCTGCCTGTCGCCTGAAATAGCATATTATGGTACATAAGCACTGTACCTTCATACATATGCATCAAGGAACAGTGAAATAGCATATCAAGGTACATTAACATCATTAGCTTGGATTCATTTAGCTAGAACGAATAAATCATGTTAAAGCTATACAATGACGGCCATATCATGTGACAGACATCTGCTAAGTGCAGTGTGTATTGTGAAGCACATGCGTTTTATGGTATTGAATGAATGGATAAATGTTTATTCCAGCAAAATACAGGAAATGGGCCTCAAGTGAAAAGCGACAATGGTAGCTTGAGAAGTGCACAAGGCCCAGTAGAGCAAAAATAGAGACAGAGCAGCAGAAACGTGTGCACGTTCAAAGGCAAAACATATACGCATACAAAAAGAAACAGGAAAGACAAAGCAGAAGAAACGTGCACATTCAAAGGCAAAACACCTATGCCATCTGCAAAGTGACAAAATCAAAAAGGGTGAACATTTACACTAGTGAAAACAATGAAAATCAGAAAACAGTGAAAACAGAAAAGAAGGAACGGCCGTTCAACGGCATGGAAGGAATGCAACTTCATTGGTCACGTATCAACAGTGGAATTTGCCAAGGTTACATGTGTATATTCTTAGCCATTAGGAGATGTGCAAGGCTAATTTAATCGCATTGATATAAGTCAGCTGTTGAGTCTGTTGAACCAGATTGTTGAATCATCTTGTTTATTCCCTCTCATTAATTTGCTGTTTTGCATTATGTTGCCATAGTTTTCAAGGTCAATACATAGTATCATGACTGTTGACACAATTTGACAAGGTGAAAGCGCTGTTATTGTGCCCAGGCCTTAGTTTATCCTCACTAGAAGTGCGCTGTTTATTTTTGCCATGGTTCAGTGCCAAGTTGCCCAATCTTCGCTCCTAAACACAGTAGGTGCGGTTAATCAAGACCTTGTTAACATTCACAACCCTTTTGAGGTGTACTTATAATGATAACTTTACTGACATCAAAAACTACCCACATAATGGTAAACATGGCAAGAGTACACTTCTGGTGGTGTTTCGCATTTTTTTTACATCCGTTTGTTTTTCGCCCTGTGCACACGAAGTGAAACGCTTACAAGGAAATACTTAGCAGCATCTCAATTTTGTATGTATTTCATGTTTTGACAAAATGTCTGCAATAAGGATAGTCAAGTGCGAATCTTCGGTAAGACATTCATTTTTATGTATACAGAAATCTTAGTGGACATCTTTTTTGTGTAATTTTCAGGAATACACTTCTGGCAAAGCAGCAAGTGTTGCTTGCCCACCAGTCTGTGTTCAAGTCAAGTGTATTGTGGGCATGAGTGTCGGCAGGATTTTGTCTTGGGGGTGCAAGGCGGCGTAACGTGTCGGCCTGGTGAGCAGGAGAGCATTGGTGTAGCTTGGGTGGGGTCAAGTGCTGGTGTGTCTTGATGGCGGCAGGTACCCTTTGTGCGCAAACCCCTGCCGACACCCATGATTGTGGGAACACCCTGATGTGCCTCACTTTACACTATGTCGAACAGCTCGTACATCTTACCACATTTAGGCCAACACTGGTATTGGTGCAGAGTGTTATGCGCAATACTGCGTGCAACCTTTCTGATATCGTGTGCATTTGAAAATTTCGCATTGTTTAAAAAGACGCTGAGTGGGCCCAGTGTTATTCAGCAAACATAAGTCTTAACAGGGGCAGTTGGGCGAGTTGGTGTATATTCATAGTTAAAGAGGGTGCAAAAAAATCACAGCACAAAGAAATGAAGGGGACAGGATGACGCGCTACTAGCAACTGAAGTTTAATCGAAACCACAGAAAGATGTAAGCACACAGTACGAAACAATTACAAGACTAAACAATCAGACATCCACAGAGGAATGAAGGGGGCAGACAGGACAGTGCGCTACTAGTAACTGAAGTGTAATCAAAACCAAAGAAAGATATAAACACACATGACTAAAAAAGCCGCACATGTTCAGTTTCAGTTGTTAGTAGTGTGTCGTTCTGTCCCCTTTGTTTCTATGTGTTCTGATTTTGTTTTCACGTTTTCCTTACCTATGAAATGAACTCCTGACTGTTTCACAGTCTCTATATATGTGTGGTCAATTTTTATTCATCCTCATGGCATATCAAGTCCTAGGATCTAATGTGCAAAGCGACCTATTCACTATTTACAGTCACTATTTACAGGAATTTTTTTATTTAGTGCCTGTGATTGCCTAATTGCAAGTTGACGTTGCAGCCATGGTGCTTGGATTATTTTCAATGTGGTAATTATGCGTAAGCCATCAAGTGAGGAATTAAGGATGAACCTTTGAGTTACAGATGGCACTACCTGGCATAAAAACATTGAAGCATGGCTGTACTTGTTATGCATATTAGAAGTATTGGTACACTGCAGTCATGTGGTTATGCCGACAAGTTCCCAAGCACACTTCCAGAAATTTACAATGGCTTCCAGGTATCTGAGTAAATATGTGCAGCAACATATGAAGGCAACCTCGTCATTTTGTGGGCATTGCTGGATGCTTTTATGCACCTTGGTAAGTGGACCTACAGTCAACACCACAGGTCTATTTTGGGCTTTTTTGTAGGAAACTCAACTCCAAAATCATGTGCGACATGTTTTGATGCCATAGGGCAAACTAATGCAATAAAAAACTGTACAACTGCCTGTCTACACGGTTTCATATTTCCCAAAAGTGATGCTAGCCTTATTGTACTAATTAGTTGCCTTCATGTGTAGGCTGACACCAAGTTCCTTGAGTAGCTTATTTTTTTGGATTATACTTGCATACTGCTACGGTGAAGTGCACACGTTAGTGCACATCATGATGAGATTTTACACCCTACTTTCGTATTGCTTTACTGCTGTGAATTATGTATAGTGCTTAGGCTGTACTGTATATGTTGTTCCATGTATTCAGTTTTGGGAGTAGGTTCTGTGCACGACGATGGAAATATATACCTATATCCTTACATTGACACGAGAACTGCTGCTGTTTTGATTCCAATAAAATGTTGCAACCACTGGTTCTTGTATCAATTGAAGTATCACTACTTGTCGTGCATGCAAATTGAAGAAATGAATTTGTGCTTGCAAAACAAATTGCCGAAACACTGCCTGCTCAATGTAACTGCTTGTGTTTTATTACCAAACACATTGAACAGATGATTCACAGATTATGACACATTGTAGAAGATAGGCAACAGAAAGACAGAAAGTCATCACTGTGTTCTAACGTAGATTGGGTGATCTTTTATCAATAGTAGCATAATTGAAGGTTGCTGTTGTATAAATAAAGTTTAACGTAGTGTGCAGGTGGACGAGGGAGTGCACATATGATAGTTTTTCCAGTTTCCTGCATATTTGCTACAGTCCTCGTGTTTCTGTGTTACAATTGTGAAATACTGAATTGCAAACAAGCCAACCTCTCTGCTGCTGTGGTGAAGTAATTCAACAGAACCATATTTTCTCAAGAACAGCTGTTCCATTGAGGAAGAGGGTAATGCTTTTTTTTAATGGGTACTGCATCATCTGTCTGAGGGGAGGGCCAAGTACACATGGACGTTCACAAGAGAGAAGTGCAAGTACATTAACTTTTTTTGTTTTGTGGGAGACCTGTCACTGGTAAACTGGGGAGGTTGTCCTTGACCTTGGGGCACGCGTTAGGCATTCGCTTTAACGCGGTGGCGTGATGCTTACCAGTAAAAGCTAATTAGTAAGAAATGTAGGTAGTATCCGAGTATGAAAGCAAATAAATACTGAATATGCGTTATAGAGAATCAATGAATGCCGTGCTAAAGCGTGCATTGCGAATAAGCGCTAATTGCGGAAATAGATAAGCGTTCAGCTGCTCAGAAGGCGCTGCTCGCGGCAGTACGCGCGCATTCAACGCACTTTATGTAGGCGCGGTACAATGTCCTTGTAACTCTGGAATTTTCTGCGTGTGTAATTTTCATATGCGAACGCAGGCGGTCCGCGCTAAAGGGTGCATTGCGAATAAGCGCTAATTGCGGAAATAGATTTTTGTTCAGCTGCTCAGAGCGCGCTGCTGCCCCTGCGTGCAGCTCGCGGCAGTACGCGCGCATTAAATGCACTTAATATAGGCGCGTTACAATGTTCTTTTAAGTCGGGCCTCTGCGTGTGTAACTTTCATATGAGAACGCAGGCGGTCTTCGAACCGCTCATAACACGCTGCCGC
This sequence comes from Rhipicephalus sanguineus, assembly GCF_013339695.2. Classification (NCBI taxonomy): domain Eukaryota; kingdom Metazoa; phylum Arthropoda; class Arachnida; order Ixodida; family Ixodidae; genus Rhipicephalus; species Rhipicephalus sanguineus. Next base: position 87,342,253 of record NC_051183.1, read on the forward strand.
ATCTGGACGCGCGCAGTTCGCGGCTGCAGAAATAACGAAAATTGCTCCACAGCATACGCTCATGGAATGCACATACGTTCGCTCATCTGAAGATACCTTTGTCATGCTGGTATTCACGAATTTAGCGCGAGCGAAGAGGGCACACGTTTATAATTTTTCTAGCGGCACGACACGGTGAACCGGAGAATTCGGAGCCGAGGGTGTTTACGTCGATCGGCTCGGCCTGCATGACGCCCCACAAATTATGTAGTGACCTTCCGCAAGAGCAAACACACGCCGATGGTACAAGAACAGAAGTTCGAAGTTGTGCCGACGGGTTACCAGCCGCTTTGTACATACATTGGTACATATATAAGCCCACGAAAAAAGCATGCTTGCAAGTGGTGGCGCTGTGGTGTAATGGTTATAGTGCTTGCTTTGAGTGTGTGTGGTCGCGAGTTCGATTCCTGTGCCGTGCGTACTTGTATGCAAATGTCATGATTGTGCATAAGTACTTTGGTGTCCGTTTTCTATTATGTCCTAGTGATGAATAGTAGCTGAAATTGGCCGGTGAACGTAATATACTGCCTGAAATATACTCTTTTTTTTTCATTTCGCGAGCGCTCTAGGGCCTCGTATAAAAGGAGGCTTTAACAGCTCTCAAAAGAAGCAGAAAAACTCTCAATGCGCTCTGTTCAAGCCCCCAAGATGGCTTACATCAAAACAACAACTTTACCTCCAAAAGGAGGCTTTACAAGCTCTCAAAAGAACCAGAAAAACTTCAAATGCGCTCCGTTCAAGCCCTCAAAATGAGTTCAATAAAAACACAAATTTACCTCCTTAGTTCCGTCTAATCATTCCCTTAAAGGATGTAAATAAAACCTCCTTTTGAACCTCGTTTTGAAGGGGGTTTTGCGTAGTACCTTTTGGATGCACGTTATGCGTCGAGCCCGAAACTCCGTAAAAGGCTCAAACCCGTTTGCAGTGTGGCATCACGAAATGCACCTAAAGACAAGTAACGCCAAGAGAGAATAACGCGCTCGTTGTTTTTGTTTTTTGTTGTATTTTCAGAGGCTGTTACGGGCCCTTTATAAAAACAGAGCGTGCAAACACTGAAGCAGCAGAGTAGGCAAGACACCAGAAACATCGCTAACAACTGAAAAATCACACAGCGGCGGAACCGAAGGTGGACACACACAAATATTTATCTGCGCATTCCCACGTAAGAGGTAATACCTATCAATCAAGTGCGAGTAGTGGTCTACGTGAGAGATAGCTGTTCACTCTCTCGATTTTTCTCTTTTGTCCGTGTTTCCACATCATGTCTTCTTAACATGAATACCTACCAAATGGTTCAGCTATATTCTAAGTTTGCCATTCTCTTTCCTTGTGTATTTATTTATCGATTTACTCGAGTAAGATTGAAAGGAAAAGGTGTAATATGCACCGAGATATATATATATATATATATATATATATATATATATATATATATATATATATATATATATATATATATATATAGTGACACGGACATGTAGTGGGTATCTGCCTGTTGCGCGGCTAGTTTTGCCATTATTTGTGCGTGGCGAAGAGATCGCTGGTGGTAGAGAAAAACAAAGTCGTGCTGCTCGATCGGAGCTGTTCCGCTGTTCGCCGTGTTTATACTTGTTTTCCTTTATTTACCGTGACAAACTGGTGGAGGTGCTGGGTACAATCCTAATGCGCTAGTTGTAATTCAAGACGCCTCAAGTTCCTGCCACCATTGCTACAATTCCGGAGGAAAGCCGGGCACTTCGCCACAGCCGCCGCTTGTTAGGACTACCGCCCGAATTTGGTCCCTTGAGCCCGGCAAGAATGTCAACCACAACGGCAAGCCAGACGCAAGAGAGCGATATAGACCGACCCGCATCCACCCCAAACGTCGTCTACGCAGCTCGCATCCCGAAGTCCTTTCATGGTGATGTGTTCGAGGACGTGGATGACTGGCTCGACCACTTCGACCGGGTCGGAGCAGCCAACCGAGTGGAACGAGACCAAGAAACTGCGCTACGTCTACTTCGCACTTGAAGACTACGCTCGCACGTGGTATGAGAACCATGAGCCGTCTATCACCAACTGGCAAGAATTCCAGCGACAACTACGCGAAACATTCAGAAATCCAGAAAGAAAAGAGAGAGCCGAGCAGGCTCTGCAGAGCCGGGTTCAGAAGCCAAACGAAAGCGTGGCTATGTTTGTCGATGACATGTCGCGCTTATTCAGACGCGCTGACCCAGGAATGGATGAGACAAAGAAAGTTCGACTCCTAATGCGGGGTGTGAAGGAGCAACTTTTTGCTGGACTCATGCGCAAGCCCCCAACTACTGTCGATGAGTTCATCGCTGAAGCGACGACAATGGAGCGAGCACTCCAGCAACGCTCTCTGCAGTACGACCGCCAAGCTACTGTCGCCGCTTTGTCACCTTTCTCCTGTGGACAGGATTTGGCAGCACAGAGAGCTTGTGCGGAGCGTTGTCCGCGAGGAACTCGAGAAGGTTCGCCCTACTCCTACTCAGCCGACGGTAACCGTACTGGGTGACATCATTCGAGATGAAATCAGGAACGTGACTCAACCATCGCTCCCCAAGCGCGTGGAAGCTCCTGTTCTCTCTTATGCCGAAGCATTACGGAGTCCTCAAACTCCTGCAGCCCGCCGCCCGACCTCTAGTTTTCCGGGAACGCCACGTCCATTCGTTCCTGCAAGTGCCTACGAGAACACCTTCCAGTACGACGTCCCGCGCGAAGTCACCCGGACATCAGACGTATGGCGCACCTCGGACAACAGGCCACTTTGTTACCACTGCGGCGAAGCGGGCCACCTGTACCGCCAGTGTGCTTATCGCAGGATGGGCCTTCAGGGATTTCACCCTAACGCGCGTCGACCAAGCAACGGGGAGCGCCCACGCGAGATTGAGCAGTACCTGGCAGCTCAGCAGCCATTTCCTCCTGCACAAGGCCGCCAGTCGCGCTCACCTTCTCCTCGGCGCCTCAGCTCACCTAATCGTTACGCCACGCTCTCTGGTTTTCGAAACAGGTCCCCAAGCCCTCGCCCACGTCAGGAAAACTGAGGACAGCGACCTCCGGGGGTAGGGCCGCTGTTCATCGTTCTGACAAACATCCTCCGACTCGACACGTTAACGACGCTTGATTTCTCTACCACGCCATTCACTGATACCGACGCCGTACTTTCCGCCGATATTTCTGTAACCGTCGACAATCACCAGGCCACCGCTCTCGTGGATACCGGCGCCGATTACTCCGTTATGAGTGGCGACTTCGCGGCTGCTCTCCCAAAGGTGACGACACCATGGAGTGGTCCCCAGCTCCGTACGGCGGGCCGTCATCTACTGACGCCGGTTGGCAGGTGCACTGCCCGAGTGCATATTGGTGCCTCGACCTTCATCGGGAGTTTCGTCGTGTTGCGGGAATGCTCCAGGCAGGTTATCTTGAAATTAGACTTTCTTCGAGAATATGGGGCCATTATAAATCTCCGAGAGCTGCTGGTGACGTTTTCACGTAACGCAAACTCGCACGAATGCGAATCGCACATAATGGCGTTGCGTGTATCCGACGATTCAGTGACCATACCACCCCGTTCGAGTGTGCTGGTTAACGTGGTGAGCGACATCAACCGAACCGCTTTCGGAGTTGTGGAAGGCAATGTGTCCGTGCTCTTATCGCGTCAAGTATGCGTCGCCCGCGGCCTCATGGAACTGACACAAGAGCCTGCTAAAATTCTACTGACAAATTTCAGTCATGAATACCAGCACTTTATGAGGCAGTGTGTCGTCGCTTACTTCGAAGAAATCAGCGACTCCAGAGCCAGCTTATCACTCGCGGAACTCTCTTCCGGTCCTCACGACGACAAGCAGTCCACGGTTAAGATTGACGTGAACTCCGAACTATCGGCTTCACAGCAAGAGAGTCTTACCTCCCTCCTGCTTTCCTTCAGTGACTGCTTTGCCACGACGTCTAAAATCAAGCAGACACCCGTTATGAAGCACAGAATCATAACCGAGCCCAACGAAAGACCTATTCGACAGCATGCTTATCGTGTTTCCCGAAAAGAACAAGACACCATTCACGAACAAGTTCAACAAATGCTTGCTGACGACATCATTCAGCCATCTACGAGCCCATGGGCATCACCAGTTGTGTTGGTGAAAAAGAAAGATGGCACAATGCGCTTCTGTGTTGATTATCGCAAGCTGAACAACGTGACAAAGAAAGACGTCTATCCGCTTCCACGCATCGACGACTCGCTCGACCGACTTCGACACGCCAGATACTTTTCATCCATGGATCTGCGCAGCGGTTATTGGCAAATTGAGGTCGATGACCGTGACCGGGAAAAGACCGCATTCATTACTCCTGACGGGCTCTTTGAATTTAAGGTGCTTCCCTTTGGATTGTGTTCTGCTCCTGCGACTTTTCAACGAATGATGGACACAGTTTTGTCCGGTCTGAAGTGGCAATCGTGTCTTGTTTATTTAGATGACGTCGTCGTTTTTTCAACGACTTTCGAGCAGCACCTTCAGCGTCTTCGGGCAGTACTTGATGCGCTCCGAACAGCTGGCCTGTCACTCAAGCCCGAAAAATGTCACTTCGGCTACGAGGAGCTCAAATTTCTCGGCCACGTAGTAAGCAGCGACGGAATTCGCCCAGATCCCGACAAAACACGAGCTGTTGCTGCCTTCCCAACCCCAGCGAACAAACAAGACGTTCGCCGTTTTCTGGGACTTTGTGCGTACTACCGTCGCTTCGTCCCGAACTTTTCAAAGATAGCAGAACCCTTGCACCACCTCACAAGAGACAACGTCGCTTTTGTTTGGGACACAGAACAACGCCAGGCTTTTTGCGAGCTGCAGCGACGCCTTCAGACGCCACCAATATTAGGGCACTTTGACGAAAATGCAGACACTGAAGTGCACACAGACGCAAGCAATATTGGCCTCGGCGCCGTCCTTGTGCAGTGGCAAGAAGGTATCGAGCGAGTGATCGCCTACGCTAGCCGTACGTTATCATCGGCTGAATCTAACTATTCGACCACAGAAAAAGAATGTTTAGCTGTCGTGTGGGCCATAGCCAAGTTCCGACCGTATTTGTATGGACGACCTTTCAAAGTAGTCACCGATCACCATTCTTTGTGCTGGCTTGCAGGCCTTAAAGACCCCTCAGGCCGCCTCGCCCGATGGAGTCTCCGCCTCCAAGAATTTGACGTTACGGTGGTTTATAAGTCGGTACGCAAGCACACCGACGCTGACTGCCTCTCACGCGCCCCAGTCGAGTCGACTCCTCCTGACCAAACTGACGACGAGAGTTTCCTCATGGCCGTCACAGCGTCTGACTTGGCTCAGAAACAGCGTGATGACCTAGAGCTTCGTCCACTCATCTTGAGGGCCAGCTTAAGCAGCCACCACGAACATTCAGGCGCACGATTTCATCATTTTTCCTTCGCGACAACATCCTGTACAAGCGGAACTTCGATCCCAGCGCTCGAACCGCCCTTCTGGTAGTACCATCTGCGATGCGAGAAGAGATCCTAAATGCGTGTCATGACGAACCGTCTTCTGGACATTTAGGGTTCACGCGTACTCTCGCTCGTATTCGCCACAAGTACAACTGGCCTAAACTGTCCCGTACCGTCAAGCACTACGTCAAAACCTGCCGAGACTGCCAGCGGCGCAAGATTCCGCCCATGAAACCTGCTGGCTTTTTACACCCTGTAGAGCCACCTCGAGCACCATTCCAGCAAGTTGACATGGACCTGCTAGGCCCATTTCCGAAATCTTCAGCGGGTAATCGTTGGATAATAGTTGCAACGGATTATTTAACCCGCTATTGCGAAACACGGGCACTGCCACGAGGAGCGAAGTCGCCGACTTCTTCATTCATGCTGTCGTCCTCCGCCATGGTGCACCGGCCGTGGTTCTATCCGACAGAGGCACGGCCTTCACCGCCCAACTGCTGGAAGAAGTGATGACACTTAGCGGCACCGTACATCGCCGGACGACAGCTTACCATCCGCAAACGAACGGCCTAACAGAACGACTCAATAAGACCATTACAGACATGCTTTCCATGTATGTCGACGTGGACCACAGGAACTAGGACAGTGTCCTTCCTTTCGTAACTTTCGCGTATAACACCGCCGTGCAGGAAACTACAGGATTTACCCCTTTCCGCTTGCTGCACGGCCGCGAGGTTACTACGATGTTAGACGTCATGCTTTTACCTGACGCCTTTGCGACCACCACCGAAAATGCCGCCCAGTATGCGCAACGCGCCGAAGAAGCTCGTCAACTAGCTCGTTTGCGCATTCGCTCACAGCAACATTACGACGCTCACAGGTACAACCTTCGCCACAGGGAAGTCGCCTACCACCCCGGAGACGAAGTGTGGATATGGAGTCCTGTGCGTCAACGCGGCCGGTCAGAGAAACTCCTACGCCGTTATTTTGGCCCTTATCGGGTTCTTCAACGCCTCAACGATGTCAACTACCAAGTTGTCGCAGAGACTGGTGCACGATCTTCCCGCCGTGCAGCACAACCGGACATCGTCCACGTGGCCAGGATTAAGCCGTATTACACACGCTGAAGACTTGCTCTTGCCTGGACACATTCGAAAGCATCGAGTCGACGCTTTTCGAGGGGGAGAGTAGTGCCACGGACATGTAGTGGGTATCTGCCTGTTGCGCGGCTAGTTTTGCCATTATTTGTGCGTGGCGAAGAGATCGCTGGTGGTAGAGAAAAACAAAGACGTGCTGCTCGATCGGAGCTGTTCCGCTGTTCGCCGTGTTTATACTTGTTTTCCTTTATTTACCGTGACAATATATATCTTATCTATTTTATTTATTTATGCACAGTGTACAGTGTACTAGGTCCAAGACACCAAGAATATTTTCACGTGGTCGTGACGTCGACGAAGACGACAGTCGGCACGTCCGAGATGAAACTGTTTATATGGCCGAACTTGTGGCCGAGAAACTGAGAGTCAAACTACAGCAATACACTGATAACGGCGAACAGAGCGTCGACCGTCGACCAACTGACAAGCGGTCGAGATCGTCGGCTTTTATACAGGCGCTATCGAACATTCCAGCAATATCGCTGGTGGCGGCGTTATCTCTAGACAAAGCTGGAACATTCGCGTGCGGGGCGCGATCTTAACAAAACGATCTACTACCATCGCGAAGCTTCTCGAACACTGCTTTGCGGACAGCGTCGAGCGTTGATAACCGTCCCTGCCGGTCAAACCCGAATACATCAAAAGAAGACAAAAGTGGGCGTGGCAATATGCTATCCAGCGACTTGGGTCGTCGCCCTTTAAGGCTGGAGGACGCGGCAGCGTTGTCAGGCAATACACGTGATATTTCTGAAGAAAGAGATACTACAACTTCTGGGGAGCTATTCTCGATGCGTTCATCCAAAGGAGATTTCCACATTCCATTTCGGCAGAGCGCAATCAGTGATTCGAAAAAGCGGTGAGCCGTGATGTCACCTCACTCTTGACCACGTCGCCGCACCGAACCCGTCGGCACATTCCTAGCGTAAGAAGTGAGTGGACGAAATGCACAGAAACGGGAACTTTTCAAGTCTGATTTTGCGTATGGATGTGTCCCAGATGTTTGACAACGATGCAGGGAATGCGTACCGACCTTACAACTGAGTGAGACGGGCGGCCGCATTAAACCTAAATAGGTGGCTAACACGATCAAAAGACATGTGCACGAAAATCGGATCTCTGAGGGCTGCGTTCGTTGCACTGAAGCGCATTCCGTCCCTATCATTTGTGTCGAGAGTGTTTGAAAGCTTCGTGATATCATGATTACGCTACAGAACAAGAACCGGAAACAGCCGGCGCGCTTCTCCCGGAGCTCCCGCTATTCAGCGGCCGCTGAAATGGACATTTCATTACACAGACACATCTAGAAGAGCTCCTCTGGCGAAGTGCTGTACTTTATTTCCAGATTCCCCATTCGAATTAAAAGAAAACCCTAACGGCGGCGCGCCGCAATTATTGCGCGGCGGCGGCGGCGCGAGCGGCGAGACCAAAAACAGGCGGCGGCGGCGGCGCGGCGCGGCGGCGCACACCTCTAACCTGGACCATACTCCCTTAAGGTGTAAAGAGGTGGGTCTAATAACGTCCTGCGCCTTCAGTTTTACTTCGATGAAAAATTATGTTTACAAAAGCTGGGAGAAAGGAGGTAAATTCACGATGTGACGCCATTCATCACGAGCCAGAGCAAAGCCGAAGCGAAGCCGTCATGGGATTACCTTGGCCTTGTGAACGCCACTTCTGAACAGGCCAGCTATGTCGGCCGTGTGTGCGCGTTTTGTGATTGCTCTCACCGCTGGACGTGAAATGCGTGGTTTGACGTCAATGTAATGTGCCTTACTGCGACTGCACTGGTGTGAGAATGACACAGCGACTCCAAGTGTGCCTGCCCCTGTGTATATTACCCAGTAGATGATGGGGACGCTGCGTTCGCGGCACCATCAGAAACACAAATGGTGAGTAATATTTATGTTTCCTCTGTTTGCGCGTCCTTATCGTCACTCCACTCTGGCAGCAGTAGGTGTCGTTCTGCACATTGCGTCGCGTGAAAAGTGCAATGAAAATTGGAAAAAAAAAACTTATTATGCTCACAAAGCGATGTGCGATGCGTGTTTAGAAACACCTGTGAGTATAGTATATGGTTCGCACGGCCAGCCAATCGATGCGCGAGTGCGCCTTGAGAAAGATGTCTGTTTGACATAATTTCCTTGTTTGCGATAAAGCATAAATGAAGCAGAGTGTATTCAGGGAATACACACTTATGCAAAAAAAAGCCGCTATTATCACGCTGTGATATGGTGAAATGTGCATTGAGGCCAAATTTGTTTCCTGTTTATTGTGTTTGCATGCTGGATTTGCTTGTTTTTATCCTCCGTCTCGATGTCAATTTGTGAGTGTTAACATGTGACATAATCATCACATAATTACGACCGTATGATTAGACATAATTATGGCCATATGATGTAGCCGACCCCCACTAAGTGACAGTGTGTTTTGTGAAGCACATGCATTTTAAGGTATTGTCGTTTCAATGGTTAAATATCAGCACTGGAACTTGCCAGGATTACATGTGCACATTTATATCCTTTAGGAGATGTGTTAGTTGTGCAAGGCTATTTTAATCAAATTAATAAAAGACAATTGAATCCCTTGTACCACGTTGTTGAATCACCTTGTTTCTTGCCTCTCTTTATTTTGTTTTGCATTAGATTGCCATAGTGCTTATGATCTGTCAACAGTATTCTCACTGTTCACTCAATTTCTGACAAGGTAAAATCGCTGGTATTGTGTCCAGGTGTTCTTTTGTCCTCATTACAACTATGCTGTTAATTTTTGCCATGAATCAATGCCATGTCACCCAATCTTCAGTCCTAAACATAGCAGCTGTGGCTGATCAAGGAGCTAGTGTCCAACGTGTTCAAATACAAAGTGAACCTCACTAACATTCGCACCCCTTTACACTATAATGCTAACTTGACTCACATCGAAATATACCCGAATAGTGGTACACAGGACAAGAGTAACACTCCTGGTGTTATTTCTTATTTCTTTACCTTCGTGTATTTTTCGCCCTGTGTACCTTAAGTGAAAAGTTCACAAGGATCTACTTAGCAGATTCTCAATTTTGCATTTGTTTCATGTTTCGTTAAAAAGTCGGCAATATGTATAGTCAATTATGATTCCTTGGCAAAAAAAATCGTTTTTATGAATACAGAAAGCTTAATGGACTCCTTTGTATCATTTGCACGAATGCATTTCTGGAAAAAACAGCAAGAGCTGCTCGCCCAATTTCTTGTGTACAAGACAGTGGTTTGTGGGAACACTCCGCTGCGCCTCACTGTACACCATCTCCAACATTTCCTACATCGTACAGAATTTGAGCAAATACTGGGATTGATGCACGGTGTTATGCATGATACTGCGTGCAACCTTTCCAGTAGCGTGTGCATTTGAAATGTTCGCATTGTTTACGACGACACTGAGTGGACCCGGTTTTATTCAGCAACGTAATCCTAAAATGGAGAGCTGGGCGAGCTGATGTGTATTCATAATTAAAGAAAGTGCGGAAAAAAACCACAACACAGAGAAATGAGAATGAAAGACACAGGACGACACACTTCTAGCAACTGACGTTTAATGCAAACCTCAGAAGATGCAAACACATAGTACGAAAATATTTCAAAATAAACAATGACGCAGTAGCAGAAAGCGTACAAACGTGTCTAAAAAAGTCAAACACGAGTTAAACTTCAGTTGCTAGTACCGCGTCGTCCTGTCCCATTCACTTTTATGTGTGTTGTGGTTTTGTTTTCCCGCTTTCTTCAAACTATGAACTAAAGTCCTGACTCCTTTACAGCCTGTAGACGTGCGTGGTCAAATTATATTCAACCTCATGGCATATCAAGTCCTAGGATCCAATGGACCAAGCCACCAGCCTCTATTTATAGGAAAGCTATAATTTTAAGCATGTGTTTGCCTAAATTCAAGCTGCCTTCACAGCCATAACGTTCGGCTTAATTTTCAATGTGGTTATTATGCATAAGCCTTGAAGTGAGGAATTAAAGATGAAGAACTTTAAGTTGCAGATGGCAATGACTGGTATCAATATATTGTAAACATAGATGTGCTTATTATGCATATTAGAAGTATTGGTACATTGCAGTCATGCAATAATGCCGACAAGTTTCCAAGCATAATTAAAGAAATTTACGTTAGTTTTCAAATATCTGAGAGTAAATATGTCCAGCAATATATGAAGGCGGCGTCGTCATTTTTGGGTCACTGCTGAATGCTTTTATAAATCGTGGTACATGGATGCAAAATCAATTTTATACTTTTCTGCAGGAAACTCAACTGTATGATAATGTGCTACATGTTTTGATGCCACAGTGCAAACTAATGCAATAGAAAAACTAGGACATGCCTGTCTGCATGGTTGCATATTTCTCAAAAGTAATCTTAGCCTTACTGTAGTAATTGAGTTGCCTTCGCGTTTAGGCTGACACCAAGATCCTTGTGCATTCCATTTCTTTCGATTGTCCATAGATACTGACACTGTGAAGTGCAAATGTCAGTGTGTATTATGATGAGATCTTACACACTAATTTCATGTTGCTTTACTGCTGTGAATTATTTATAGTGCTTGGGCTGTACTTTATATGTTGTTCCACGGTTTCAGCATTCGGTGTAGGTTCTGTACACAAAGGGCGAAATAATCATTTGCTTACACTGACATGAGAACTGCTACTGTTTTCATTCCACTAAAATAGTTCAAAGACTGTTTCTTGTATCGTTTGAGGTATGACTATTTGTCGTGCACGCAAATGGAAGAAATGATCTTTTGCATGCAATACAAATTGATGAAACACTGCTTCCTCAATGTAACGGCTTGTGTTTTAAACCAAACAAGTAGAACAGATGATTTACACATTTGAACACATCGTGGAAGAGAAATAGTTCACAGGCAGTTAGGCAACGAGTCATCACTGTGTTCTAAAGTAGATTGGGTTATGTTTCATCAATGGTAGCATAACTGAAGGTGCCTGTTGTACAAGTGAACTTCAACATAATGTGCAGGTGGATGAGAGAGTGCACATAGTAACGAGTTTTTTTTCAATTTTCTTCCTATTTGCTACAGTCCTTGTGTTTCTGCGTTATGTGTGTCAAATTCTCAATTGCGAACAAGGCAACCTGTCTACTGCTTTGAATATAGTATATTAGCAATTAAAAAGAACCAGTATCTTCTGAATAACAGCTGTTTCATTGAGGAAGACTGGTAAATTTGTGGATGTTATGCTTGACCAAAGTTTCTAGATTAGCTTCACGTTGCGGCACGCTATTGGCATTCGCTTTAACGTGGTGGCGCGATGCTTAACAATAACGGTTAATTAGTAAGAAAGTAGGTAGTGTCCGAGTATGAACGCAACTAAGTACTGAATATCAGTTATAGAGAACCACTGTATACCACGCTAAAGCGCGAAATGCAAAGAAGTGCTAATTGCGGAAATAGATAATCGTTCAGCTGCTCAGAAGGCGCTGCTACCCTGCCTGCACCTCGCGACAGTACGCGCGCTTTAAATGCACTTAATATAGGCGCGTTACAATGTCATTGTAGCTGTGGCGTGTGCGTGTGTAACTTTTAAAGAGCTGTGGGAGCAGCAGCCGGGAGCGCCGATGGTAGAAGAGAACGATGGACATGGGCACGCTGGCGGCCCGCGCTCAGTGGCCGCTGATATTGAGTCGTTGCCGAGTCTTTGAATGATAAAGGCGTCTTGCTCGGTGTCTCGTCCTCGTCTCTGATGGGGGTCTGTGCGGCGGCTACGCCAGACCACTACGATGCAAACACAAGTGGTCTTAGAAAAGCTCAGAACACGCGGCTGCCACTGGACGTGGGCAGCTTGCGGCAGAAATTATGAAAATTGCCCAACAGCATACGCCCGTGGAATGCACATATTTTCGGCCAACTCAAGGGACCCTTGTCACGCTGGTATCCACGAAATTCGGGCGATCGGATCATTGTCGACATATGGAAAGGCACTCAAGAAGACACACTGTTATCATTTTTATAACTTATCAAGCCACTGATCAAGTCAACACGATATCCGTGGTATTATAACTCAACGCGACAAACAAGTTTGCTAAGATGTGAGGTCAGTTATGACATTCAAAACTAATCGAAACAAGCGAGGCACTAGTGGCTGCGTTACCGAAAAGGCAGTGCGGCCAAATTTAGGCGACGCTGAGCGTTCGCGGGCGCGCTGAGATCAGCAGATGAAAGTTGGCCTCTACTGGAAGTAATCTTTTCGAAAACTCGCAAGGAAGTATTTCCATATTTAACCTGTTTATTTAGCTACAACAGCTTTTATACAAAGTGTCAACGGCAACAGACGCATCTGATCCAAACACAGCTCTTGATTTATGTCGGCTAGTGGCCACTAAGGATGTTATGTCTTTTGCGACTCGGAGAAACCGGTACGTGACGTTAGCTGACAGGCGTCCGCTCACCGACGTGAGTGAGAACCGGCCTCTGTTTGAAAAAAGGGCGCCTAAGAAAACAGCTACTTCGCACTCCGCTTGTAACCTTTACGCGGCGCGCGCGACTCCAATATTTGGCTAAGTTCACAGCCGTGTCTGCTTTCTGCAGGATGTGCTTCATCAACAAGCCCGAGGGTTGCTTTTAAGCAATGTTTGCCAATCATCCTGCTTTTGATCAGTTAATTACGAAAGTGTGCCAAGGTATAGTGGTTGATATACTCCATAATGTAATGAGTTTGCGGAGGTACACATTGAGAGCGCTCCCAATTTATGTCAATCTCGTCAATGTTTATAGAGGAGCCTGTTTTCGAGAAACGAAGACATGTTTTTTTTTTTTGATAACATAGAACCCTCGGAAAGAGCGTTAGTTAAGTACCCGTGTGGTTTAAAATATTGCAGGAATGACCGTGTGAGAAGACACAAAAAAGGAGGCAGCTTTTATCTAAAGTCTGTTTGCGCTAATGTGCGTTGGGGTTCTTAGCTCTAATGAGGCTAATTCGCAATATTATCTCAGGCGTCACTAAGACTGTATCGCCTACGCTGCCTCTTTGTGCAAACTGTATTCGGCCTACTCTGGGCAAAGGTTAGGAAACAATATTTACGAAACGTACTTGCTACGTAAACGTGTGGTACATACCGTACACGTTCCTTTTGTAAGAATATGATGGATATATTTTATTGTTTCGAATCTTGCAAGATATATTATTCTGTGTTGACATTACCGCTATCTTATATATCACTACACATGAGGTTATGACAGCCTTCAAAAAGGAGTTTGATGATTCAAGTACTGGCTTAAGCAAAAAAAAGAATTGCAGTGGCTTAGCTCGGCTACGCCAGGATATACGGTAGCGTTAGCAAAGGTTCAGCTGATTATTCTTAGCTTTCCAGATTGTCTAGGTTTATTAGCTGTCTTCTGTTCATTCTTCGTACGCTGAACCGCTAATTGCCGGGCAAGTACTTCGGGATCCGACGAGATAAGCTTCTGGGCTCTTCTGCGCCGTCAAGCAGCATTTGCGCTCTCCATCTCCATGGCGTTACCCACCTGCAAACGCCAGTCAGAGGCGCTATCAAGCGGCCCCAGCGCAGTGTCAGACGGCGACTGCACAGTGAACGCGAATAGCTGCGCGTGCGCCGGCGCCACTGTGTCTACGACGTCACTCCTCTCGAATGCGGCGCAGACCAACAGCGGCGAGCCGCGCGCGGCGGTGGCGGAGGTCTGCGCGCGCGCCGGCGCCAGTGTGTCTTCCGCGCCTACGACGCCACTCTCCCGCAAACCAGCAGCGGCGAGCCGCGCGCGGCGGTGTCAGAGAGCGCGTGAGATGCCAGCTCCGGTGACGCAGCTGTGTGACATCACTGATCCTGGCGCATGCGCAGCACGGCTCATGGCGCTCCATGCGAAATCGGCTCCGGCTAGGCAAGTGTAGCTCACGCTACAAAAGTATACTTAAGGGAAGTAGTAGTAAATGGTCCCTTCACTATAGGTGATGCTTATCAACGAGTATCGCATGATATCTCGCTTGCAACGCTTCCATAGGCTTTCTTATCTTTTTGCAATAACACAGGGAGAACGTAGGTGGAAGTGAAAAAAAAACTGTACTATCAAAGCTTTCCTGGATTCGAACCCGTGTGGATAGTAGTAAGATCACTGTTTCCCCAAAAGCAATACTGACGAAATTCTTCCTAAGCTATCGTTAGTAATAAATACTACGGAATGTAAGACATATTATTCTCGTGGTAAGCCATTATTGTTTTCGTGGCAATATACCACGAGAATAAATTAGACGAGGCGTTGATGCTAGCAGCTGGTTGTTGTACATTTGCAGAAGCACAACGGCAACCGATTCTCTCGTGCTCCTCCTTCTAATGCTCGGGGGTAAAACTACGGTGCCTTAGATTTCGGATTTAAGAGTGGAAGGCGAGAACGCTTCGGGCCCCGTTCGCATGACCATCTGACTCGGTTGCCATACTTCGCTTACCAGTGTACACCTCAACCATTCCCTAAGGAAATAAAGTCGGTGCGCGTGACAATAGAGAGTTTTAGTGCCGGGGCCGCAAAGCGGCTTGCGTACGTAAGCCCTTGCGTTATTTTGTATTCTCTGTGGATGCGGCTGGGAGTACAAAGGAACGCAAGAGCATGCGTGCGCAGGTGGCTT
Source organism: Rhipicephalus sanguineus (assembly GCF_013339695.2). NCBI lineage: Eukaryota > Metazoa > Arthropoda > Arachnida > Ixodida > Ixodidae > Rhipicephalus > Rhipicephalus sanguineus. The sequence goes on from NC_051183.1 coordinate 87,357,519, forward strand.
GGGGTCCCCGACACTAAAACTCTCTAATAGCTTGCTTAAACCCTCTTAAGGCGCCCACTCCAAGTTCAGTTACGAAGTACCCACAACGCCATAGCCAGTGCACCATTTTTCGAAGTGCCCTTGTACCCACTTCGCGTCTCTAAGGGAATATGGGCGCCTACGTCGCGGCACACATTGTTAATAGTGTTGCTGCAGCTACCGCTGCTGATGATTATGGTGATAATAATGATGAATTATGAGCCCTTTATAATGGGTGGGCAGCTTTAAACCGCTGAATGGTTTCGCTACTGTCGCAGTGTGACGGCTGGTGCGAGTCTTCTTTTCTGCCGCGCAATACTACGTCTCCTAGCGCAACTCGGTGCCCTACATGACGCCTGCATAGAGTACTTTGTCTAAGAAGCTTTAAGCACTGCTGTGGCTCTGTGGCAGAACATTTGACTGCCACGCACCATGCCTGGGATCGATTCCGCCAGAAGCCGTCTTTTTAAAGTCAATCTTGAGAGCTCACGCAAGCGTCTATACAGCACGCCACGTTTTTTCATGGTCAGCGTCTGATAAGGCACCTACAGTAGGATGCACCTTTAGATGTCTGGAGAGGCCCCACCCAGACGACCGAAGCGCGGGAGCCGATCGCCTCCGTCAATGAAGAAATAGTCCCTCTCACACACTTGGCAATGTTCTTCGAAGGCGAAGTCGCCGGTCGTCCGGCTTATGCCGTCAGTCAGGTGTGTGCGCACGTTGGTGCAGGCTTGTGTTCTTTTCCCTTTAAGGAGGAAATGTCGCGGACTTTTAAAGTTTTATCCGACCATAAGGCCCTCGCTTTAACGGATCTATCGCAGAGAGGGCGCTGCCGTTCACGTCGCCAAAGGATATAATAATAATAATAATAATAATAATAATAATAATAATCAATCATTTATTTAACGTGCCCAGGAACAACCGTGAGGTCTTTGTGCAGGCGCACGCAAAAATAAAATCAATAAAAATAAACAATACAATACAGACAGTCTTCAGAAATAAAAAGAGCAAAAACACGTAGACAAAGAGAAATGAACACTAAAGGGGAGGAGTAAAATAAGACAATATGAGAAATATTGAAGGGGAATAAAAAATTAGATTGCACATATACAACTATGCGGAAAGACGGAGAAGGGAAGACTTTGTACACTGTGCCATACTATGTCAAAACAGTGCAAAGCTCGGATAAAAACAGTGATTGTGGACTATGAAAAACGTCAAGATCAAGAAAATTAATATTATAAAGACTTTGTATTCTGTGAACGGTAGAGTGTTGGAAGAAGCAGGCGGGTACATGAAACGGTCTGTTCTCTCTGGTTAACTTACGCGGAATTCGAAAATTAACACAATTGAGAAGTACAGGGCAGGATATGAAACCGTGGACTAGCTTGTAGAGAAATAAGAGATCAGAACGATTTCGTCGGCAGTGAAGTGATGGCAGTGATAATGACTCAGCAGTATTTGAACGAGATCCAGAGTCATTTTTAGCAAAGTGATGGTTATATATGCTGAGGAATTTTTTCTGAACTCGTTCAATGGTGTTACCGCTGGATTGAGCAATGCCATTCCATATCACGGACGCATACTCAAGTTGCGGAAGACATATTGCCGTGTACAATTTGTGTAGGGCCATGGGAGACCTGAATTCTCGTAATAATAATAATAATAATAATAATAATAATAATAATAATAATAATAATAATAATAATAATAATAATAATAATAATAATAATAATAATGTTAAGACGTTTATTGACGGCGAGATTGACGGCGACGATGCACAACGACAGAGCGCAGACTCGCAGACTCTCACGAGCACGAGCACGAGGGGCGTGCTCTCCGAGAATAGGCGAAGAGGGTGACCCACTAGGAGGCGCTTGAGAGGACGACCCATTAGAGCTTTCCAATGCTTCTATACAATTACCCCGGGTACGAAAAGGGAGCCGCCTGGCGACCTAACAGCTGGTCACTATGAGCGGGTCATGGTAGGGCTTGAGGCGCTCCACGTTGACAATGTCGCGCCCTCGACGGCGCATGTCCGAAGATGGTTCAATAGGTTCAATCAGGTAGTTGACCGGGGATGTGCGTTCGACGACACTGTAGGGGCCTTCGTATTTGGGTAGTAGTTTGGAAGAGAGGCCAGTTGCAGTGGTAGGAACCGAGAGCCATACGAGCGCTCCAGGGAGGAACGTGCCTGCAGAAGCGTTGGTGGCACTGCGAATGCTCTTCTGCCGCTCTTGGTCCTGCGTAGTAAAGGTCCTGGCAAGCTCGCGACACTCCTCAGCAAGTCTGGCTGTGGCAGAAATAGGCGCACACTCCGATCGATCCGGCGTGTATGGAAGGATTGTGTCGATTGTGTGCGACGGGTGCCTGCCGTACAATAAGAAAAAGGGTGAGAAACCAGTTGTGCTTTGAGGGGCGGTATTGTAGGCGTAGGTGACGAAAGGCAGAATCGAATCCCAATTTGTGTGATCGGCGGCGACGTACATCGATAGCATGTCGCCGAGCGTGCGGTTGAAGCGTTCGGTGAGGCCATTCGTCTGCGGGTGGTAAGCAGTAGTTTTGCGGTGAACAACGTTGCACTCTTTGAGGATGGCTTCGACGACTTCCGACAGGAAGACACGGCCTCGATCGCTGAGCAGCTCCTGGGGTGGACCGTGGCGCAGCATGAACCGGTGGAGCAGGAAGGAGGCTACATCGCGCGCTGTAGCCGCTGGGAGGGCGGCAGTTTCGGCGTATCGCGTAAGGTGGTCTACAGCGACGATGGCCCAGCGGTTACCAGCCGACGTCAGAGGAAGTGGCCCATACAAATCAATGCCAACGCGCCCAAACGGCCGGTCAGGGCAAGGTAAAGGCTGTAGACCTGCTGGTGACTGGTGTGTTGAAGCTTTGCGGCGCTGACAATCGATGCAGGAGCGAACGAACTTCTGCACGTAGCGGTACATCCCTCGCCAAAAGTACCGTTGGCGAATGCGGTGGTATGTTTTCGATACCCCAGAGTGCGCACACTGCGGATTAGCGTGGAAGGATTCGCATATGTCAGAACGGACACTGCGGGGTATTACTAGTAGCCACTGGCGGCCGTCGGCGTTGTAATTGCGTCGGTGAAGGAGGTCGTCGCGAATGGCGAAATGATGGGCTTGACGACGCAACGCGCGAGTGGATGGTGTTGCCGATGGATCAGTGAGCAAGTCTATCAGTGAAGCGATCCACTGATCCTTGCGCTGTTCGGTAGCGATGGTGTGAATGTCGATGGAAGAAACGGAATTGTGAGACATTGAGCTGTGGGTATTGTCGTCAGGCAAGGGGGAGCGCGAGAGTGCGTCGGCGTCAGCATGCTGGCGTCCGTTGCGGTACAGCACGCGGATGTCGTAGTCCTGTAGGCGAAGTGCCCAGCGGGCGAGGCGGCCTGATGGATCCTTCAATGATGATAGCCAGCATAGTGCATGGTGGTCGGTGATGACATCAAATGGGCGACCATACAAATAAGGTCGGAACTTCGTAAGGGCCCAGATAATCGCCAGGCATTCCTTTTCGGTGACGGTGTAATTGGTCTCGGCTTTGGTAAGCGTGCGACTTGCATATGCCACGACATATTCAGGGAACCCTGGCTTGCGCTGCGCAAGGACAGCGCCAAGGCCCACACCACTGGCGTCTGTGTGTACCTCTGTAGGAGCCGTAGGGTCGTAGTGGCGTAGTATGGGAGGCGACGTCAACAAAGGACGGAGCTTCGCGAAAGCTTCGTCGCACTCTGACGACCACGAATTGAGCGGCCCATTACTTCCGAGGAGCTTCGTCAGCGGCGATATGATAGTCGCGAAGTTTCGAATGAAGCGCCGAAAGTAGGAACACAGTCCTACGAAACTGCGCAGTTCCTTGACGGACGTAGGTTTGGGGAACTCGGTCACGGCCCGAAGCTTGGCTGGATCGGGGAGAATACCGTCCTTGGCCACGACGTAACCGAGTATTGTCAGCTGCCGTGCTGCAAATCGGCACTTCTTTAGATTCAGTTGCAGACCGGCCTCGCTCAAACGCGTTAAAACATGCCGCAGGCGTTGAAGGTGCGTGGAGAAGTCCGGAGCGAAAACAACGACGTCGTCGAGGTAGCATAAGCATGTGTGCCATTTCAGGTTGCGCAGAACGGTATCCATCATGCGCTCAAAGGTGGCGGGCGCATTACACAGCCCAAACGGCGTGACGTTGAATTCGTACAAGCCGTCGGGCGTGACAAAGGCGGTCTTCGGTCGAGCGTCATCAGCCATAGGTACTTGCCAGTACCCTGAGCGCAAATCAAGAGATGAAAAGAATTCTGCGCCTTGCAGGCTGTCAATCGCGTCGTCTATTCGCGGTAGTGGATACACGTCCTTGCGAGTGATCTTGTTAAGTCGTCGGTAATCCACACAGAACCGCACAGAACCGTCCTTCTTCGCCACAAGAACGACAGGAGACGCCCAGGGGCTGTTAGAAGGTCGAATAACATCGCGGCGAAGCATCTCGTCGACTTGCTCGTTGATTACACGGCGTTCTGTGGGAGATACGCGATATGGACGTTGCCGCAGTGGCGGCTGGGTGCCAGTGTCGATGCGATGCGTAACGGCGGACGTGCGGCCGAGAGAAGTTTGAGCGACATCGAAAGAAGAGCGAAATTCTTCCAACAGGCCCAGAAGCTGGGAACGCTGGACTGGCGTAAGGTTGTCAGCAATGGAGGAACCAAAAACATCAGCGGTTGATGAACCAGACGTGGAAACAGCACCGAGCGTACTGGAACTGTGGCAGTGCATTTCATCTGGTTCGTCCATAACTTGTGCGTCTTCGAGGGGTTCCACGCTACCGAGACATTCCCCTTGCACCAACGTGACACTGTACGGGAATGGATTGATAACAAAAATAGAGGTGCTGCCCTGAGTGACTTGCACGGTCGCGAAAGGCACCAGCAAGCCTTTCCTCGTGCAAACACGGTCCGATGGCGAGAGGAGTGCAACGGTGTCGGAAAGACTTGCGCAGTAGACTGACACCGCCGTTGACGAGTTTGCAGGCACCTTGGTGTCGTCTTTGACATGTACCTTGCCCGCAGCCGATGGATTGTCTGCCGGCGTCCAATGAGGGAACGGTGAGAGCTCTATTTCGGCTGGTGCACAATGAATGACGGCGTCGTGGAGGGAGAGAAAATCCCATCCTAGGATGACGTCGTGAGAGCAGGCAGGAATTATGATCAATTCGACGGCGTAGAGAGCATCCTGAATAATGACGCGGGCGGTGCACACCGCCGTAGGGTGAATACTTTGGGCGCTGGCTGTACGGAGGGAGAGACCAGAAAGTGGCGTCGTCACTTTTCGCAGTAATCGGCTAAGTTTGGCGTCCATGACGGATACGGCGGCTCCAGTGTCGATAAGGGCAGATGCGCGAACACCGTCCACAAACACGTCTATCACGTTCGATGGGCTTCGCTGAGGGCTTTCGCAGTTCGATAGCGTCGCAGCCCTTGCCTCGTGGACCGCGACGACTAGTTTTCCTGGTCACGTGAGACCGGACGTGGCCGCATAGGCGACAGTGAGCGACGTCGTGGAGACGGTGACCGGCGGGCAGATGCTGCGGCGCGGGACGTCGGTGACATAGGCGGCGCTTGGTCATAATAAGGTTAGCTTGATTGGCTGGGCAGGGCTGATGCGACCCGAGGCGGCTCCATGCGATTGCAGTAGCGTGCGACGTGACCGGCGCAACCGCACGCGAAGCAGATGGGGCGGTTGTCGGAAGTGCGCCAGCGGTTCGCGGGTCGCATCCATGTCGCAGAACGGGACGGACGAGACGGCTACTGATATGAGGGCATTGTGGGCAGGTGTCGGGGCCTGGGGACGACGTCGACGTACGTAGGCGGTACAGCCGCGTCGAAGGCCTGGGGTCCGACGACGGCTTCGGCGTAACTTCGCGGTGCAGCCACAGGAATCGCTGGGGGCGGCCTGGCTACAGCTTGCGCGTAGCATAGTGGCGCATGCACTGGAGGCGGTTGGTGGTATTCAGGAATGACCTCTGCGATTTCCTGCTGAATCGCTCGGCGGAGAGGAGGCAGGAGGGTAGTGGGCGGCTGGTCAACACGCTGCGGTGGAGCGAAAGCCAGTAGAGAGATCTGGCGGGCAATTTCCTCACGCACGAACGACTTGATTTCGGCGAGCAAGGTGGAGTGGTCGGAAATGGCCGACAAGCCCGCGAGATCAGCATCGCGTGATGGCGGTCGACGGGTCATCAAGCGCTGCCGGCGCAGCTCCTCGTAGCTTTGGCACAGCGTGATGACCTCTGCCACTGTGCGAGGGTTTTTGGCCAGCAGCATGGTGAAGGCATCGTCGTCGATGCCTTTCATAACATTCCTGATTCTGTCAGACTCCGGCATGCTCGCGTCGGCTTTTTTGCACAAGTCAAGGATGTCTTCAATGTAGCTCGTGAACGATTCACCGGCCTGTTGTGCCCGTTCACGCAACCGCTGTTCGGCTTGCAGCTTGCGGACGGCAGGGCGGCCAAACACGTCGACGATGGCGGTCTTGAAATCGGACCACGTCGGGAAGTCGGATGCATGGTTGTTGTACCACATGCCTGCCACACCCGCGAGGTAGAAAACTAAGTTGCTCAGCTTGCCCGCTTCGTCCCATTTATTGGGAACACTCACCCGCTCGTAAATCGCGAGCCAGTCCTCCACGTCGGTGCCATCCGCGCCGGTGAAGATAGGAGGGTCACGGATGCGGGGGCCACCGGGACAAGCGGTCGGAGCAGGAGGCGGCGTTTGCTGAGCGGCGACTTGCGGCATGGTAGATGGCACGGTACGGGATCGAAGCTCCAGGGGCATCGAATGAAGACCGAAGTTGTGGTGACGGTACAGCACTCTGCACCACTTTGTTAAGACGTTTATTGTCGGCGAGATTGACGGCGACGATGCACAACGACAGAGCGCAGACTCGCAGACTCTCACGAGCACGAGCACGAGGGGCGTGCTCTCCGAGAATAGGCGAAGAGGGTGACCCACTAGGGGGCGCTTGAGAGGACGACCCATTAGAGCTTTCCAATGCTTCTCTACAATAATAATAATAATAATAATAATAATAATAATAATAATAATAATAATAATAATAATAATAATAATAATAATAATAATAAAAGTCATAGTTTCGCCGCAACGGCGAAGCAATGAATGCGAGCCATAAATTATAATGTAACGCGAAGAACGGAAAGCAGCTCGAAATTGCCAGCGCGTCGCTCGAGCCGAAAGGACACACGAAAACAACGCACACAGGACGAGCGCGAACTAATGTGTCACAGCTCGACACTTGAAGCGCAGTGCTCAAGCATAAAGCAGGACGCACTAAATGAACGAAGAGGTACACACAAGACGAGCGCTAACTGTCACAGTTGTTACATATTTCTGTTTGAACAGCGCGCTCCTTTCACAAACGCGGCCGCTGCAGCGAGCGCAGTGAACTTCGTACCCCCCGCTCCACCCTAGAGGCCGCCCCTTCTTTCCTCGAGATGAGCGCACGAAGGCGACCACGCCCTGTAGGGGGAACAGCAACGGCGTTCGCAGGAGCGGGGCGACGATGTTTAAAGCGCGCCACGCGCGCACGTAACGCCGTCTATGTGGTCACTAAGAAAGCATGCTGAAGGAAATGGTGTATATAAATAGCTCGCTGTTAGCAGGCTGAAAGACGTTGCTGTTCGTGGTCTAACGTCTAACGCCGCGCGTTGGCATGCGAGAGGTCGCACGTTCGACTCCGCGCGTCGGAAAGTTTTTCTGCATTATTTTTCTTTGTGGCTTTTGTATATAGATATATACGCATATACATATACGGTGAATGACTGCGGCGGCAAAAATCAGCCGAGACTGTCCATATAATTGCTATCGCAATAATATTAATAATAACAATAATAATATCTGGGGTTTAACGTCCCGGAACCACGATATAATTATGAGAGACGCCGTTGTGGAGGGCTTCGTAAACTTCGACCACCTGGGGTTCTTTAACGGGCACCGAAATCTAAGTACACGGGCCTCAAACATTTTCGCCTCCATCGAAAATGAGGCCGCCGTGGCCGGGATTACACATGGAGGTTACACACCGCTACTTGGAGTAATTGTGCCGGTAGAAGGACTGCTCTGATAGTGTCATCGTTTTTGCTTTTGTGTGATTCTAGTGCTAAAATGTACGTTGATAGTATAATGGAAAACTCGTTTATATCTGACATTGTTAGACATGGAATGGACTCTGAAGACGCTGGTGCGTACGAATGGTCCTATTGTGCAAAGCGGTGAACATTAAAGGTGACACCAGTTTTAATATGAATTACTTCGAGTTGACTCGCCTCCTTATTGGTCGATTCTCCGGAGTAGCCCTAACCTGCCTCTAAGACATTCCACTAGAGTAATTGACACCTGCATATAAAATATTGAAGTGCCGTATCCGGAAGAAACTTGTGCCAACGGTAGTTTTTATTTCTTTTTAGGTTTTAGAGCAGTAAACACTCAAGGCATTCTGTGTAGTGTGTTCAAGACGGAAGTCCATCTAACGCGTCAATGTTATGGAAGCATTTTATTCTGTTTATTTAAGCCAGAATAGACCATAGCGTTTCTTAGACATTCCAGAAGTTTTGCTTGCAGACGCGTATGGCAGAGGTATATAAAAGCGCAAGACAAATTGAGGCAAGGACATGGAAGTTACCCTTAGGACACATTCGGCTTCTTACCAACATTAGTCGTAAAGGAACGGAAAAACGCAACACGGAGAAACCAGCGGAGACATCGAAGGGGCCTCCAGAAATAATGCAATGCATAAGAAACGGTAGAATTATATTGCTAATGCGCCGCTGCCACGCGACAATTTCAAAAATGCCTTGGGAGACTTCTGTCGCTGTGAATTCTGAGAGAAATAATCGTTTCAATAGAAATGTTCTTTTAGGAATTTGCCTGGCAATTTCGTCTTCGTGTTTGGCGTTCGCGTGAAAATTGCGTTGCCGGCTTTCGCGCTAGCCAGGTTTTCTATCTCTCGCACCTAAAAGAGCTCTAAAATCAATGTTATCGCAGAACCACCTTATGCAAAACATTCTCCACCGGCTGTCGTGCCCCATTTGTCGAAGAGCTGTTCTATCGACAGCCAGAATTTTCATATTAAATAAATGTCAGCTATTTTTTAGTTTTTTTACGCCAACAGCTCCAAACACAAGATACAACGTTCGATTGATCAGCGAAAAGAAAGTAGCTGTCATGTACTCTGTTTCAAAAGTTCTTCGTCTTTCCATCCAACAATTCCGCCTGCTTCTGTATTCAGTCATCGCGATGCTAAAATGAAATTTTTTGCTAACACCTCTGTGGAAGCTGTCATTGCTATTTCATTTTACCAAGAAAGCCTTTCTCCCTGAGTGGTAATGTATGAAATTACAGTTGGGTTTGAGAACGTCTTTCTGTCCCGCCAGTCCCCTCCTACTTTCTTTAAGCCATTTGTCCATCGGTGACGTGTACTTGGGGATGGAAGTATGCACAAATGATAAGTAATGCCAGAGTACCATCTCATCCAATTACAGAGGCTGTCACTTTTGCAAGAAATGTTGATTGCACGAACATTCGGCTCCAGAAATGAATGTTTTTAGCCATATTACCTTTCTGTTCAGGTATGACGGTCTATCTGCTGTCCCGTTGTCCGCATGAATAGGGGCTTCATGCTTTTTTTTTTTCAAAGGCAGTTCTCACCTGCTCGTTTCGCAGGTTAATTGCCGTCACCGCTGATGCTTTCTTGCTTATATGTTACGTGCTCAGTCTTATACATCTCTTCACATTCCTTGACAAACATTGCACAGGAGATTCAATTACAGTCCCCGACTTTACAACCTGTCGTTGCATATTAATACGCTGCATCATGCCTCTTAGTTATTAACTTGACACTGAATAAACACTTGGAGAAATGCTCATTATGAGCGGCGCTGAGAACGCGTATACGGAATATGTATTCGTCTTTACGGCAGCACGTAGTCTTTCGACAGGCACTGCAAGACAATACTGAGCCTCCAGCTTAGGTCAGGATTGTCGCGATGCAATTTAGGTTTCTCTAATTTCAGCGTGCACAGAGTGATGTTCTCTTAAAGAGGCGTTTCCGTTCGAGGCCAGATTAGACGGTGTTATAGCTTTGCACTGCCTGAAACGTTCGCAAAGTGGCGAAGTTCCTGAAAGCTATTTCGAGCCTCAAATCTCGACGTCAACTCAACCGTTTATTCCATTACCCGCCTAAGCCTTAGACTTTAGCGCCTTACTCTGCAAATGAAATAACGCATATCCCAAGTCCACTCACATTTCCTAGTATTAAACATCTGTATATTTGGAGTAGACAAAACTCTTGCTTGAACTAAGCGTTGGTGCTTCGCTCGCGTAATAGCGAAGTCACGATAATTACACGTACGTTAATAGGGCGGGCCTCCACACCACTTTCCTGGGAACTCGCAAGTAATTAAGATAATCTCATGTTGCACATTCCTACAGATATTACTCCCATCTCTAGTCGCCTCGTCGCCTAACCTGATCTCAGCCTGACATTGAGAAACGTTTTTTCTCATGAGCTGCTTATAGGCAAGTAAAACAAACGGTCGTATTAATAGCCATCTCTTTTTATGAATGTTGACCGTGGGCATTCAGCAACGGGTATTGATTTCCTTTGTTATATGAAGCGTTTCTGAGAACTTCCCGCCATGATGGTTCCGCAGAGGAGCATTCAGTGGGCTGCATGCCTGATAGCTTGTAGTTAGGTGGTTTCAATGCAGATATTTCCCGCATTTTGTGTGTTTGAAGCTACACAGAACACAAAACGTAAAATAAACGTGAAAAAAAAAACGAAATACGAGAAGAGAAGGTGCCATAGCACTATACGTTTTCTTATCTTTTTTTTTTTCTTTAGTTTATTTCCTATGTCCGTTCAAGCGCCGAAAACGCGCGAAATGCATGACTGATTTCGAGCACTAAACGCGCATACGGCAAGCCGATATTGAAACGATTCGCGAAAACCCGGAAGCTTCCAAGGTAAATACGCACAACGATTGCTCCCTTTTTTTTACAAAGCGAGATTCCTGCAGCTGACCCTCAATATTCGTAAAGCTGTGCTACCTCTCTACCGGTTCACTTAAGAAATAGAAAAACATTCCTTTTGTAGCCGGGCAAGCAAAAGCGAAGTATTATGAAATGATTCCGGCCGGTGTTGTGCGAAGGCACAGTGCTTATTGCGACCAATATCTGCTTTTAGGAGCCACCTACGAACGTCAAAGCCTCAGGACAGCAACTATTACACGCGCTTTATTGCCATTCTTCTTCGTTATTTTTCGAATTTTATTGAATTCTTTTCACTGCCGTCGACGGGAAAACAATGCGCCTCGCCCTCCAAATCAAAATTTCTCCGGGAAGTCATTCATTCAAAGCGCCTCGTTCAGTTATCGGATGTGCTGTGAGACATGTGCAATGTTTTAGGAGAAGCCGCGACAGTCGCAGGCGCGGGTATTTCTTCTGGGAAAAATCGTTTTCTGATCAAGATTATTGATAGTCACAGTGCAGTGCGATAGTAGTCTACACTATTTTCTAGGAAATCATTGCTCTTGTGATATGGATGAAGCAGCGTACATACGACAGAGCATTCACGCAGATATAAAGAAGATGCGAACACAAAGGCTCTTGGCGGTGTAGGCCTTCAAGAGAACCTATGATATCTGTGTCACTTATGATACCTGTAGTTACGTATGCTTTTAGGAGCATGGGGTTTCAATTCCCCAAATCCACACCGGCATGCTCACACCAATACTAAATTGGGAAATTCCAGAAATCACCCATGCTGAAACAGCTGCATATCAAATTAGCATTCATAGGAAGCGACGCTTTATAACAGCCATCTGTGTTCTTCGTACTCTTGTGATACTAAGTAAAGGGGACGCAGAGCAATAGCGGCGGTCAAATTTGTGCTAAAAACTGTTTTGAAATATTTTCGAAATATTCGCATGCTTTTTGCATAGTCATAAATGTTTTCAGGGTACTCGGAATATTTTAGAGGCTGTCGTGGGAAAAAAAAAGAAGGCAGATAAGGCAACGTAGTGAACACCGTGATGAAAATGAACAAAAGTAGATTACAGGACGTCAGGCGTCCCTACTTTTTCCTCTACTGCTGGTTCCATACCACCTTTCATATTAGATTCTTCTCTGCGTCAGAATCTGATATCGAGTCTTCTTGTAAACATTTATACATAAAGGGATCGTTCGCTGCTCCTCTCAGCTAAAACATTTAAAACGTCTAAATATGCCAGCATTGGCAGTATAGAGAACAACTGATGCAATTTAGAGAATGCTAGCATGCTGTTATGTGCAGAATCATCAACATTCTTAATGTCGCACATTCGAGGCGTACATATTTTTTCACTTGGTTATTGAGAGCCGTTATACAAATTCCAACAGCTTCCCTTCAAGAAATTCAGCGAGCCGTCGGCGGCACCTGATATCTGAGGTGATGCTTGCGAAGCAAGGCAAATGCGAGCGTTCTGACATTGGCCTCATTTATGGAGGACTCCCCACAGTTCAGGTAGCAAGAACACCTGCTATCTCAATCTTTTTACGTCACGCCTCCACGCCCTTTTCAAAAGCAACACGCTTACACGGTTGCTGTTCTATTCCTGCACTGCATGAAGCAGGTGTTTTACACAATCAGAACTTTCCTTGCCTTCGCTTGACTGAAACAAGCAAAAGTGCAGTAGGATGTCGCAGTGTTACTTCGCCTATGCGAACAAAGTCGAATCAGATGCGGTGAACAGTGTATATCGACCACCCGTGGAGCGTGGCCCGTCTTTTCAGTCAACCCACGCAGCTGGAGCCGAGACACGCTGGCCCGGGTGTTGTCACCACAGCGGCAGTCCGCCACGTTCAGGCATCTTCCTCGCTGTCTTTTCAACACATTAGGTTGACTCGTTCACGGGGTGTTTGTTTCTCTGAGCCTATCCTCTCGCCCCCTGCTCCACACTCAGGTGTCATTTATCCGACATTTGGCCGACGTGCGTTTCCTTGTCATTAAAAGTCAGGCTACTCTTTCTGATCTCTAGATGTGAAGACGTATCTCTTTCTTCCGTCGAAATAAACTCCCGTCGAAATAATAACCATCAATATCAGCCTGCCATACGTACACTGCACGACGAAGGCATCTCCCCATGGAGTAAACGAAATATAGGAGAGACCGCGCCTAGCCTCCACAAGGTAACGTCCTCCGATGCCACTCCCACCAGGGTTGGGCAAATATACTTTGAAATTGTATCGCGGGACGATACAAGATACTCGGGCAAGAAGTAAGTGAGATACACATACAACATACTTCCTGAATTTTTGTATCCGATATGATACTTCCCAATTGTATCTTAAGATACTTCGATACATTTGTAAACTTGGTATATTAGAGCGATATAATGAAGCAGCAAACGCCTACGTACAAAACTGTTTCCCTGAGAATTTCTTAACTACGACCAACCTTGTTTATTTTAACAAAATACCTTTTGTATCCCAATATTTCTATCTTCCTCGCTCAAGGCATAGTTGTTTCATTCCGAAACTTGTGAATCGCTTGTGTTAACAATCAAATAATTATTAAAAGAACTCCTTGAAAAATTTAGCACGAGAAACAAGGATGCAGTATACGCCAAGATATATTCTCTTATGTAAGAGTTTGTTCTATTAAATCTAGCATTGGCACCGGTGGTGCGACCGTTGTTGGAATCTCATTTAGATAAAAGCCAATCTCTTCGTATGTAAATCAAACTTACATCCATGAGATCCTTCAAATCGATTTTGTGTGAAAGCCGCGAGACGCAAGTCAACCCATTCTTACATTCTTGAGACACTGCAACGAAGCATCACGCACGAGAAACTTCGGTAACGACACTATAGCGGCATAATGATTTGCGCGAAAGATGCCGCAGGCATTGGAGTACGCCGAACAGTACATTGGTTACCAGCAAATGTCAGGGCCCCGACACAACTAAAAATAGGAAAATATTGAGAAAACAAAAGGTCGGCTACGCTTAGACGTTCGCACGCCTATTTTTGTCGAGATCGCGCAAGCACCGCCACATGGCTCTGTTCCGCCAATATATGGGCCCGCAGACCTTATCGCCTGCCCTTACTGGCGAGAAGATAACAGAATTTCACTGCCGGTAGTTCTATTCAGGTGGCTTAGTGGCAGCAGTACCAGCTCGAAAACCGGAGTTCAGTCTTCGTTTACTGTTTCTTTCAAAGGGTGTTGTTTCTGTAGAAGTATCTTGTAGCTGAAGATACACGACATATTATTGCATATGTCAAAAATACAGATACAGATACTCGCCTTGCAAGAAGTATCGCGATATAGATACAAGTTGCCCAAATAGTAGCAAAGATAGTATCTAAGATGCATGTATCTTCGACACTGCCCAGCCCTGAAGTCTTCCAGCCCTCGTGCTCTGGTCACAATTCCCAGCATGCTCCTGCTTCATTTCTTTATTGGTAGGCTTCAAGATTGTCACATGACGCTCCCTCCCACTCTTTTTTTCCTCCTTCGTGCCTCTCCCAATGATATCCTACTTTGGCCTGTGCAAGCTGATACCATTGTATTCCTACGAATGTACGTACATTGTCCTCTCCGTGTAACCCTATGCCGTCCTGGAGCCGTGCTTACCACCTCTTGGCGTTCATTCCGACGCTCTAAATTAGCATAACTTGCCTGTCCCTCTCATCACGTCATATGTCAGATCCATTCTCTTCCTCTTAATATCCACGTTCAGTCTACCGCGCTTTATGAAAAAATCTAAATATTCGCGGCTAATATTGCAAAAACGACGTTAACTCCGTGTGCTCTTCCCAGTACGGAGCAAGACTTTGTCTTCTGCACGAGGGGAATCATTTCTTCTCAGAAGAGCGTTGTGATTGATTTCGTTATTCCTCTACACGCATATTACAGAGCAGGGAAATGTCACGTAAGGGAAATAAATAGTTTACACAGGGCCCAAGGCAGATTGGTTGGAGCGTGGCGCTTCCTCTATGTTCATGTCGATTCTTTAGAACAGACGCGCCTGTAGCTTAATCATCATTTATGTATTATGGTGGGCGGAAAAAAAAACGACAAGGAAAATGAGCACACCGTGTGTGGCGTAAAGGTCAGGGTGACTTATAAATTCAAATCTTGCAAGGTGTTTCCCTCGAGCATCCGGCAGCTCCGCACTTATGCAATGGCGTTTTTTATGTGCCGTTACAAAGGGTTATGTACGCTCACAGAATTATTAATCGTTTTTCGCTTTCATAAAGGCGGAGCTTTGCTTTTCCGAAGCACTCGCGTAAAATAGGATTCCTGGATTTTTATATTTAATTTATTGTTTTTTACATTTCCGCATCAATTTTCTCATCAGTGCGAAAAGAGCATACCAAATAAATATTTATTTCCATTAAAGCGGGACCTTTAGCATGATTTCGAAGATTCAGCGAAAATAGCCGGAGCACTGCTTCGAATTTTATTCTGATCACCGACAATTTGACTCTCTTTCTCAGAACCACCGGTGAGCGGCGAAAATTCGCAGAATTTCTTTGCCGTTTCATCCTTAAGCTTTTGTTTTTCGCATAGTACACAAATGTCAATGCGATTGGTTGCGTAGCTAGTACTTTTGTTTTTTGTTTTCTTTTAGTTACTCATGAGCGAACAAACTTGAATGAGAACAAAGCTTCCCTTTGTGTCCAGCTTACATCAAAGGAGGTCGTAAATAGGTTTAGTTAACCTTGAGCCTATTGTGCAATACATGTGGCCTAAACGACCCAGCGTCCCACCGGGTGGCGGCGGAGATGGCAGCAAATGTTTTTGCTGCCATCTCCGACAGAAAGCTCACCTTTGTCTGCACGTAGGTAAGCACTCAATTTTGTCTCTAATGCGCCACTCGTTAATCGCGGGCCTCATTTTCCTTGTTGTTTTTTAAATGCGAAGCATTTCTTAGCGAACCTCAGGCACTTTGGCCGTTTCTATCTATCTATCTATCTATCTATCTAGCTATCTATCTATCTGCCCTACGTCTGGGCGCTCTCCTGGTCGTCTCCATCACTTGTAATACACCAAAATTGGCACAGCAGGGGACCAGTGTATGACGAACACGATTCACTGGTGATGACATGAATAACGCAAAATACCTGTCGCGTACGTCATGAAACCCTTTCTCTCAGTCACGTGTGGCACATACACGCATAACAGTAACTCTGGTTTACGGGTATGTGCCACACGTGACTGAGTCTGGCTAAAACAGCCATACTACCGCTTACATTGAAAAGACCTGGAGATTTCCAGATTATTTTGAAAAACCAGCCTATCCAAATGGTAAAAACTCATAGATTCTTGGGAGTGATTTTAGACCGGAGACTAACATGGTCGCCTCATGTCCAGTCCCTTGAACAAAAAGTGAATCAGGCCATTCGAATCCTCCGGCATCTCTGCGGGGCAAAATGGGGCGGTACTACAGAGTCGTTATTAGCCCTACATGTTGCGTGGATACGCCCCATCGTAAGTTACTCACTGCCGCTGCTGCACGGACTTCCAGCCTCCACCGAAAGGAGACTCCACTTGTTATTGGCAAGGAGCTTGAGGGTATGTCTGGGGCTGCCACGGTCAACTTCCAGTGCTTTAGTGTATGCAGAGGCTCGACAACCACCTTTGGCAGTACTCCGAGCTAAAGAAACATGTCGAAATTTATTTAGAATTTTCACGCAACATGAAAGTCATCCTTTATCTGGTGCACTAACACAAAGGACGGCAACGAGACTACAGGATAGTGTATCATCATTTCAAGCAGTAGTACCAGGATTTAAACGATGGAAACCTTCAAAACCACCTTGGACGCTGCCGCCTCTTAACGTTATCTATGAAATAGATGGCATACGGAAGAAAGCAGACATGGCGCCTCTAGTAGCCGCACAGATGGTACTTCATCATTTTCATATAACGCATAATGACAAAACGAAGATATATACAGATGGATCATGCACTGAAGAAGCGTCAGCCTGTGCGGTTCTTATACCCGAAATACAGGAAAAGAGAATGTACAAATTATCGCACAAATCTTCATCGACGACAGCAGAATTGGTGGCTATCTTTGAAGCAGTTAAGCTTATCTGCGAGAATTCTGAGCCACGAAAGTGGGTGATATGCACGGATAGCAAACCTGCCCTTCAGCTAATCAGAAATGCGAGATCACTTTACAAAAATGGTGAAATAGCACAATGTATTGCAGAAACGGTGGAATATGCCTCAGCGCAGGGTCACAACATCGTATTCCAATGGATACCCAGTCACATTGGAATAAAGGGAAATGAAGAGGCTGACAGCCTCGCGAAGAAAGCATTGAACGAAGGACGGGATTGTGCAATCCCTGTGTCTGGGGCGGATATTCGACATTTTATAACGCAAGGAGCTAACCATTGTTCGATGGAGAAGTGGTTTGATAGCCCTAAATCAAAGGAATCAGTACTTTATGAAGTTGATCCACACAGAAAATTTTTCATAGCGACAGATCTCCCACGACACTTAGAGACTTTAATCCACAGACTTCGATTGGAAGTAGCCTACACAAACAGTTTCCTGCACAAGATACATCGAGCCAACTCCCCGGAATGCCATTGTGGTCAAGCAGAAGAAAATGTTCGCCATATTCTTTGGAGTGCGTTAAATACGCGAATGAAAGAGAAAACTTAAAGAAAAAATTAGCAAGTTTGGACAGACGGCCCCTCACATTAAAGAAATTACTTGGACCATGGCCTGAGATGCATCTTCAGAAAAAGGCGAACATCTTCCTGACAGATTTTTTAGTGGAGACCGGACTGGATAAGCGCCTGTGATAGACAGCCAGGGATTGATTTATATGAAAGGTGTTAGTGCATATTTTGATAGTAGAAAAGGATGGTGTGCGGGTGAACAGTTTATGACAGTGTGAACTGCTGCAAGCAAACTGTGTCTTGGTATGATATTTGAAGTGATTTCAGTGTGCGGATTGTTCATGTTTAGGTATCGTTTAGTATTATTCTTTTTTTTTTCGCTGCATAACTTCGTGATATGGAGTAGCCGAGGCAATATGGACCTCAACCTCTCCACAGCAAAACAGTTAGAACAGAACAGAACAGAACAGTAACCGCGAAGACAAACACAGTGACAGGCAGGGAAAGGGATAATAATAATAATTGTGGGGGTTTTAAGCCCCAAAACCACGATATGATTATGAGAGACGCCGTAGCGGTGGTCTCCGGAAATTTTGATTATCTGGTATTCTTTAACGTGTACCGGAATCGCACAGTACACGGGCATCTAGCATTTTGCCTCCATCGAAATTCGACCGGCCACGGCCGGGATCGAACCCGCAACCTTCGAGTCAGCAGCCGCGCACCGTAACCGCTACACCACCGCGGCTGACACAAGAAAAGCGAGGAAGCTGATGACAGAACACCCCTGGAAGACGCTCAACTACTATCCACTCCTCCTCGTGGTCCGCAACGTCGACCACGTGGATTACGCAAAAACCGGGATCGATGCTTCCTATAATAAATCTGCCCAGAGAACCATGCCTCTCATCATTACCGGTGACTTCAACATTGATTTATCAAGACCCAACAACGCCTGGTTTTTCTACTGCGTGAAAGACGGCTTGGATGTGGACAGGGCATCAAAAGACTTCGCTGCCACATCCACGACATGAGGCATCATATATCATTTCATTGTAAGATGTATCCAGGATTTCCACCAGCTGTACTATACCTCGGACTTCACTGCACTTAGACCCCTCGTAGCCGCCATCACGAACGGATCCGATTAACAAGTTCGGTCCAGCTGCTGATGCTCACTGATCATGGTGATAATGACCTTGTTCAATAACTGTCAAGAACCCCTCTCACACATGCACACAGGTTCCTGAAACATGCGTGCGCTCTGCGTCATAACTCACAAGTATAAATATAACAACTGTAACAACTGCAAATGTCACTGTAACGTACGTGCAGTGCACCTGCGCGCCACTCGGCTGTGTATATATCTAGGGAAACCTTCCTGCATGAAGCTTATTTGCGAGTAACGCCTGTCCTATGCATCTGTGTTCCTTCTTTGTCTTGTCAGGATTCACGCTATCCAGTGTCGAAGCATATAAGCACTACATATCAGCCTACCGCGTCTGGTGTTGGTAACACTCATTCTGCTGTTGGCATCGTTGCGCAACTGCATGTAAACAACTGGTTATATAATACATATGCGACTCTTCAACATATGAGTGTGCGTATGCCACTTCCACATTTCTCTAGCATCATTCCGTAACGTTTCGCTCAATGTGAAAAATTACCCCACAGTCACCATCCTGCGCATGCTTCGCATATATCGATTTCCACGGTATGTGGGATCTGCCGAATTTTTTCGTTGCATGATTACTTGCTTGGAAAAAATTCGGGCTATAGTCGACAACGGTAACAAGGAAAGCAGTAAGGGATTCCTAATAGCACGAGCAAGTCACAAATATTTGAGGTAGGAAGAGGAGGAAGCAAGACGGCGGGCGTTGAACAACAACTGCACGATACGAAACAGATGGTTGATACATAACACAAATGGTTGAAATAAATAAGGAACCCCATGTACGACAAATGTAGAAGAGTAGAACTTTCTTCTGGGCGAGTTGGAAACAATGTAACTCTTGCTTACCATTGTCTCACGTCTAACGTATACTTCGCTAGCTAACCGAGGTCATGAACGTGAAAAGGTTCATAAATGTCAGGACAGTCTAGACCAGGGGTCTCACTCTCACCTCAGTCAGGGGGCCGCAGTAACGCAATTTAGTCCCACAAGGGCCGGGGCAGTGAAGGACATAGCAGCAGGAGGCAGGGGTAGTTGTACAAATTTTTAGCAGCAAACGTTGCAAATTGTAAGCATACCTCCCCGTATTTCATATACGGGCCATTTGTGAAGCAGATTTGATGCCAGGATTCTCATAACATGTGCATACCGATCTGCAAAATGACTAAAAACTGGACGCCGATTATTAAGTATAGGTTTTGTTTCACGGTTACATTTCCACACATGATTACGAAAACAATGCTCACATAAGTCATGCCTATGTAGCTCACCAGCATACTTATTAAGGAAATTAAAAAAAAAAATGTCAGACGGAGACAGTCACGTGCAGGCCGCGGGCCGCACGCGAGAACCTCGCAGGCCGCGCGTTTGAGACCCCTGGTCTAGACGGAGGGCATAAGGGGGCAAGAAAAAGACAGTCAGTTAACCGGATCAACGTTTACCTTGGCTTTCCTGCAAGACGTGGCTCCCTTGAGATTGCTCAGTTAGACCCGCCACGGTGGTCTAGCGGTTACGGCGCTCGACTGCTGACCCGAAGGTCGCGGGATCGAATCCCGGCCGCGGCGGCTGCGTTTTCGTAGGCGGCGAAAACGTTTGAGGCCCGTGTACTTAGATTTGGGCGCACGTTAAAGAACCCAAAGTGGTCGAAATTTCCGGAGCTCTCCACTACGGCGTCTCTCATGATCATATTGTGGTTTTGGGACGTTAAACCCCGGATATTATTATTATTCAGTTAGTTTCAAGCTTGTTTTGGCTTCAAATGCTTTACAAGAGCGAGCCTTTTAGAAAGTATTGAGGCATTTAGATGATTGAATTCGTTTGCATATTTCATAATTTATCGATTCCCTAGGTTTTTAATCTTTAACCACAGGGACCGAAGGAAATGCTGCATTGTATACTTGGCTGGCATTGCGCAAAAACACGTTCTGTAATGTCGTAATATTTGCTTCAGCATAAACACCAGGTAAATAAGCATGAAAGTAAGTTTGCAATATTCGCACACTGTGGTTGTTTATCACTCGCTTAAAGTCATGCTTGCTCTACGAGCGCAGATGATCACTTTTGGCAAGCTGAGCATTCCAGAACATATCTCGTCTTTTATGGAGGAAGCAAATCGTCAAAATATCGCTTAATGTCAACGAGCATATCCGCCACCTCTATCGATTCCCTGACCCATTCTACCCTCTTCCGATTTCTTACTAGTACGGCGACCATTTTACCTTCCCTTGCATGCTGCCTGCTCCTTGACTTTCTTTTTGTTTAGTTTCATTGTTCGTTGTTAAGCCTCCAAGTTTCAGCCCCATATATCTGAAGCGGCAGCATGTAGAGATTGCATACCTCTCGCTTGAGGGTAAGCGGTAGATTGCCTGTCTGTACGTGGAAGTGCCTGCTGCATGCGCTCCAGCCCATGCATGGTCTTCGCTGAATTTTCTTTTGATGAGCACGCTCCCCTCTTAGTCATTAACCTAAGTATCCATTTTCTCAGTATCCATTTTCTTGCACAGAATCCAGCGGTTCATCGCCAATCATGTACTCTTATCTTTCTCATCGCGCGAAATTAACAACCTTAATATGGGACATGTGTATCCATGCTGTGCGGTTCCGTTCAGAGAGGAACGCATCAGGCATTCCAGGATAACCATGTGGGAACTGGCATTTAGATTAACTAACGAATACAAATAGTTAGAATTGCGGAAGATGTCAAAGAGTCATTACGAGAACTGTTGTACTTCAAAATATCCAGAGTAAACAACAGGAAAGTTATTGAAGATTGGGAAAAAAAGGGAAAGTGCAGTTACGTCGCCTGTTCAGCGAAATCCAACACATGGCTTCAGAAAAGTAACGAAGCCTTCCGCTTTTGCTGGAGGTCTTCGGGTACACTGATTAGATTATGCAATTTGCTGGCGCGGAGTGGGCCCACTAATAACGAGACACGGTTGTTTGATCAGCATTGGAGGAGTAATTCAGGCTTCCGAGATCGTAATTGGGCAGACGCTAATAGACACGTTGATGGCGCTTTTCCTAAATGAAAGCGTCATTGCGTTCGTGCGACTGACAGCTGAATTTCCTGAAATTGTCGGACACATTCGTTGCTGAGAACTGAAGCACTTCGATCATTTGAATAAAAACATAGAAACGAAGGTTATCTTCTTCAAGTTTACGGCTTCACGGTTGGGTAGTAGAGTGATATGACCGACATGAAATCCTTACCGACTCGCTCAGGGATTTTGCCAGTCTCCCACATTGGGATACATGTGGGTATAGGACCTTCGGCTTCAAGCAAATAAGTAGTGTCAACGAACTGACTCCTGCTCAAAGAAATCAAACTAGATAATGGTAAGATGATCCTGCATGAAATAGCTTTATTAACAAGAACAATATATATATATGTGAAGCGCGCACTCTAAATAGACCAGCACGGGATATGGAACCAGGGCTGGGCAATATCGCTAAAGTATTTTAAAGCGCAAACGCGCGAGGGGGAGAGAGAATTAGGTGGCCAGATGAGATTAAGAAGTTTGCGGGTATAACGTAGCCGCAGGAGGCACAGGACCGGTTGATTGGCAGAACGTGGCTGATTGACAGAACATGACTGCGCCCCTTGTCCTGCAGTGGGCGTAGTCAGGCTGACGATGTTGGTGATGATGATGATAATGATGATGATAATGTTAGAGACAGTTTTGAGTATCTGTAATTGTGTGTCGAAATACATTAGCAATATTTTATCTCAGTAGAGAGATACGTTTGCTATTCATCGATTATATCGCGATACTGTGCAGGACCTGGTATCTCGTTGCCTTTTTATTGGAAATGAGCTGACCTGTTTCCAAGGGTGAAAGAAACACTTTATCCGCTAAGCCAAGCCAAGGCGAGCCGCGGGTAGGTAAAAGAGGTAGGGCGGCGAAGGGACCCAAGAAGAGATATTGCTACGCTACACGACTTTCCGGTGGGGAAGACGGTATTCATTTGTTATAACACTAACTTGTGCTCCTCTTCAGGGCTAGAGAGACATTACTCGTTCGCGCGCCTTGTGCTATAAGGCCGAACGGACGCTATCTAGAGCATATTTGAGAGGCTGCGGTTGCTTAAGTGCAATTAACGCAGCAGCCTTCTCATCAAAACTGATCTTGTCTGTAAAATAAACGAATACTTTTACGTCATTCACTGGTGTTCGTTAGTGATTTGAGCGATGTCTTCGACTTGCAAGCTTGAATGCACTGCTACATTATTCAAAGTATTATGCGGCAGTTGATAAATGTCTTTCTGCATCGCCAGCATCCCAAAAATAAAGAGATGAATTCCCGTATCTGTATTAAGGGAACATTTTTTCTCTGTTTTTCAAAAGTAACTCCCAAATACCTCTTAACGGGAAAGACAAATGAACCTGAGTATCTACATTTTAGGCTTTCAATACATCTACTTCGATAGCTGTATTCCGGGATACTTTATGAGTATCTCTGCCCATCCCTGTATACGACGGTGTTCTCCGTATCAATTATTCGTGCTTGCACGTACAGCGGTGTGCAAATGTTTCCACGCCGCTCTCCTATGCTTTCTTAAGGGAGCGCGGCCTGGAAACTTTTGACCACCCCTCTACATGAATCAGTCGGCAAGCGTACCAGAAAATGTCCCCTTTTCCTCGCGGCAGGTTTTCCGACATTTGTCGCTACTAGCGCCATTTACAAAATAAATTTATGCGCTAAACATGTGTACCTATAGCATGCGCATAAGTAAATTTCAGACGTACAGTCCCTACTGGTATGAAGTATGATTTACACCGTCTTTGAGCTTTTGTGTAACGCTAATATTCAGCCACCCTAATTTTATGACCGGTACGCCAATGTGATGCTTACACAAGTGGCTCAAGTGCAGCACATGTGTTTTACTAATATTTGCCCTAGCACAGTTTGCATACGACTTCTCATCCGTGCTCTTTCGACACACATGAAACAACGCATCGGTCTTCGTCACAACACCGCGTCTACATCCGACACGGTGCAGGCATGATCTCCGCTACCAGGAGCAGATTTAAAACACTATAATGCATGGTGTAGTACATGACCAGGAATCTGCGCTACTCCTAAACCTAAACAGTTAGAAAGACGATACGTTGCTTGAAGATGAATGCACTCGCACCATTAATAGCTTATGGAATTTACATGCCTCTGTAACAAAATGATATTGTAGCATTGATACCGCTCCGTAAAATAACCATGCCACGTTTCTACCTCATTTTTGTAATTTTTGCGTTGACGCTAACTTCAAGATGCACCAGGAAAATGTCAAATGAATGGGCCTTGGTTCACCTGCGTTTCATCCTCGTGAGCTACAACCGTACAGCTGATTAATGAGAAACACGTTTGGGTATTCAAATATTTTACAGTTAGCGATTTCACAATCAATATTCATAAAGCAATCTCTTGGTCTCTTACAACATGCAGCACAGCCCAATTACTCTTCAGATATTCGCACGGTTACAGACTTCTGATAACTATAAAACCCCAGGTTTCACTGAGGCCCTGAAATTTAATTGTAACCTGAAGGTCGCCAGATAGAATCCGCGTTTCGATGGAGGTGAAATGCTAAAGGACCGCGAATTTAGATTTAGGTGCGAGATAAAGAACCCTAAATGGAGGACATTTCTGAAGCCCTTCACTACAGCGTCCCTAATAGTCATATCGTTGTTTTGGGACGTAAGACCCCAACAATTATGAAATTTCATGTACTTTGAAATCCGCCAATTGAGGCATTAAATCCCTGGGTCTGATTCGGGCCTGTGCTGGAAACACACTACACCTGGAACTCTCTCGTCTCGGATTTCTCGTTGTGCTCGCAATATATTCAAATAAACTTTATTAACTCGTAATATTTAACCCAGTAATAGTTTAGCGAAACAGACCGACTTACGGTCATTCAGGTTTAATAGGCTTTGCCTATCCGGCCTCTTATTTCGTTGCTACAGACATCCGATAACTGTTGAATATTCATAATGATGCGAATGCTTCCATCATTACAACTATCCTACAAAAGGTGCCTTTACCGTCCTATAAACAAGTATTACTTAATTGATCTGTGTGAAATTACTGGAAAATTTTTTTGAACGTGCCACCAATATTATAATTAACTGCCACGCTGGTCTAGAGGTTATGGTGTTCGACTGCTGATTCGCAGGCTGCGCGATGGAATCCCGGCAGCTGCGGCCGTATTTCGATGGAGGCGTAATGTTAGATGCCCATGTATCCCTGTATTTAGGTGCACGTTAATGAACCCCAGGTGATTGAAATATCCGGAGCCCTCCACTGCGGCGTCCCTCGCAATCATATCGTGATTTTGGGACGTAAGAGCCCAGAAATTATTACATTATGCCACCAATATTTTTAGCACCTGGAGAGCAGCACCTTACTGCCAGCAACAGCTCAATGAACATTTCTTGTTTTATGTCGTAACAATGATATTGATCACAATATCGAGATGTGGGCTACCCCTATTAGTAAGAGTGCTCCGTGCAAAATTTTTCAATGCAGTTTATTTTTTTACTTAACACAGACGCGTATGGCTATAAAGAGCATCTCCGCACAAATCGCCCTATTTTTGTTCTTGTTATTTGTTTAGAATTTACTTGGTTAATTGTAGTAATTATATTCCAGTGCGATTGCGATGGACATGTATTGTGCCAGCGCATACAAACGGAGCGCGCCCTGCGTCACCAGCCTCTGTTAATAAATTTTTATCGGCCTGCTTCATGTCTGCGTCAAATAAGGGCTTATATTGTGACCTTGTAAAGGTTTAAGGTGAAATATGTTCACGGTGCCGCAGGTTAAACGCAGAATAACAGCTAAGACAGCACAAGCGCCGACCTCAAATCGAACTTTGTTACATTAAATAGCGAATAGATAAATAAAGGAAAATGAAAGTTAGCGTAGCCCATGTGCCCATGCAGCTGCGTACTTTCTAACATTCATAATCTACATGTCACATCACATATCAGATTCGTCATAGCATATCATAAGCTCCCTGATTCGTTTGATATATCAGATTCGTCGTCGTGCTACAACTTCTTTTTGAAGTCTTACAAACAGGCCCAAGGTTCCACTCTTCTAAGTGAAAAAGCAAATGCGGTTAATCCAAAATATGGTTTTTACAGCGAATAAAAGGTGTTTGTATTGCGTCTTTTAGGCAGTGAAACACGTCACAATGAAGAACATACGACGGTGTAGCTCTCTGTGTCATCGTCGCACGGCACCGATGTGAAAAAGCGATAACTTTTACGTGAAGAAGTCTTAAGAGAACTACTGAAGAAAAAAAACGAATCTCCCGGCGAAAGGATAGTTCATCGAAAAGGCTGCATTCGGGGACTGAACTTCAGCTGCTCGCCGCGCTCGCTGTTTCGAAAGTTCCCTCTTCGCTCGGCTTCACCGGAAGATCGTAGTTCTCCTTTGCCGCTCACAACCGCCGCCAGAATGCGCCGCAGTCGCGCGCGCACGCGGGCCCCCCGCTTCCGCTCCGTACGGCTTGCCGCTTGCTCTCCCCACCTCATCTCGCCTGCGTCCGGCCGCGGCGTCTGCTACGGAAGGGGGAGTTCGAGCTCTGCGCCTGGCGGGCCCCGAGGTAGTTGCGGCCGTAGCAACGGCGTGAGCGAGTGGTGTTCGCGCAGCACCGGGAAAGTGAAGCCAACACGACCGGCGGATCCGTGACAACAGGGATCGGCGCGGAGCGTTACAGTTCAACTCGGTAACAAGTCGCGCACCACCAGGAAGATCGTCGCTGACACCTTCGTACAACCTCTCCGTAAAAAGAGTCGCGGTGCTGGCTTAGGCCTCTCTTTCTCGATCGTCTTCTGTTGGATATCTTCGAGCCGTTCATCCGAAAACGAACTGCGACGAAAACCACATCCTGCCCAACCTGGTCCGTGGTCGAGCCTGTTCTTTGATGCCTTCCAGCCTGACACGTCGGTCGGCCACCGCCGAAGACCTGGTCTACGAGGCACCGCGACGCACTCACCGTAGTCACTCAGAATGTGACGTCGGCGAGACCTAGGAGTCGTCGTTCGTGAGCGCGCCCGCGGCAGCAAGTTCCAACGCAGCGGCGGCGGCGCGGAGAACTCGGCGTCGCTTCAACAGGTGAGCCTACAAAGCGCCCCAGCTGCTGCTTCTGCTGCTAGCGGCTGTGCGTATATTTCTCCTCGGTATTTCGGCGCTGAGTTGGCAAGAATATAGGCAGACGTCGTGGCGGACGGGACCTCGCATCTGCCTCTTAATAACTCGTGTGCTTTATGTTTTATCGTGCGGACGGATGCACCGGCTGAGAAACTCGTCCGTACCGAAACAGTAGTTAAATGGACGACTGAATATTCGGCACGGTGAAATTGGCTGTGCAGATAAATGGTTCTCCTTACTGCCGGGTATTGCATGGAATAATCGTGCTAAGATAAGTTCTTCAACCAGTTGTGATACTTTTGCTAGGCTGTTTGGATAAACATTGGCCTTGTCGCAGTTCCACGACAAGGAGAATGGAAACAACTCGATAACGACCGTCAACGACCATGGCGACTTCGTTTTCACACACACGCGCACACGTACGCACACACAAACAATTGTTTGCGGTTGAAGGAAATTTTAGTTGTAAATAAATTATGATTGAGTTCTTTAACTATCCAGATCTCGGAACTGCCCCTCGAGCATCAAAACCACATATATACTATGATTGAGGATATAAATCGCAAGTAACATGTTGTTAAAAATGAATCGGGTAACGTTAGGCAAAATCTAATTCTTTGTTACGGTACAGCACGTTTCCTGTAAACTGCCTTCCGCCGTTTCCCGTACAATTATTTAAGCTTATTCATACGCTTTACTTGTTTTTTTTTACATCCGGTGCTTTGTTTTGTTTCCATATACACGCAGATCTACGGACATGTCATTACAAGGCCTCGCGCGTGACCTCGCTTATTCTATTTTTACGTAATTGTGAACGCATCGACTTGGATACACGGACATACTGCGGATGTGCCCCCCCCCCCTCAGCTTGTGGACGGCGTGTGTTTTCAAGTGCAATCTCAATCCAATAATACAGCAACATCTGCGTTTTTGCGTGCCAAAACCACGTTATGATCATGGGCACACCGTAGAAGAGCCCTCCGGTGTTCTTTAAGGGGACCATGAGGTGTTACTTAACGTGCATTGACATCGCACAGTACACGAGTCTCTAACATTTCGCCTCCGTGGAGATGCGACCACGACGGCCGGGATCGAACTCGCGACTTTGGGGTCAGCAACCGAGCAAAAAATCCGTCTCCAAATAAAGGAAACAGGAGTCTACTTTCTAGTATATTTGCGAAGGGAAGTGAAGTGGTTAAAACTTTTGATGAACATTTCCTTCATTTTCTTCTATGAATCTTCAGTTCACCCGTACAATGTTTTTTTATAAATGTATCAAAACATCAGAAAGTGGACTGCGTTAGAGCCGGCTATTCCAATGTCAATATGCATGTACAATCTAACCAAGTTTTTTTTCATAATCGTCAGCCTATTTCATGGCGACCGCAGGACGAAAGCCTCCACCAACAATCCCCAATTTACCCAGTGTTGCGCGAGTTAATTACTTTTTATGCACGGATATTTCTTAATTTCATTAGTCAACTCTCGTTCCTAATGTAAGCTACTGTAACCGATGTATCTAGCAGAAGTTCTTTTTTGACGCAATCTCCACTTTCTTTGGGACGCAAGGTCAATAACGTGGCAATAAACAAAAGTTTATCTATTTTCTTTGTACTTCAAAGCTGCACATTGTGTCGTTTATTGGTGTACAGTATTGTCAACAGTAATTGAATCGATGGGACAACGAATAATGTTGACTTACTTTCACATTGCACACTTGTTAATCGAAATTCAATTAGCGCGGTGCAAAGTAGCCGAATTTGAGAAAAAGCACTTTCATTATACGTGCCAGTGTTAACCTACAATGCCAACTTCCTATTGAAGCATTGGAATAGGTAGTTCGGTGTTGCAACCAAAACAGCTATCCGTTGTTCTTTGTTTAAATGTGAACACCGGGAAGGAAGCTTTCTTGCCAGAGTGCCGTCTACACACCGTGTGTTATCGTACAGAATATATATCGCATATCGTATACATCGCGTACATCGTATACAGTGCATTGTACTGCGCCGCAACGTAAAGCGTTACCCGCCACGGTGGTCTAGAGGTTACCTTTATGGTGACCCGAAGGTCGTGGGATCGAATCCCGGCCGCGGCGGCCGCATTTTCGATGGAGACGAAAATGCTTGGGGTCCGTGTACTAAGAATTACGTCCACGTTTAAAAACCCCAGGTTGTCGAAATTTGCGGAGCCCTTCTCTACGGCGTCGCTCGTAATCCCATCGTGGTTTCGGGATGTTGAGTCCAAACAATTATTATTAACATAAAGCGTTGTCCTTCGATTTTCAAATTTATTTGTTGTATCATCACTCACCACGAACTCTCGTCTTGCATGAGGTCGTTTTCGTAAGAAAAAGAAGAAGAGAAAGTGTGTGAACGGATTCGCCAAGTAATAAAGGGGTTATAAAACGCGCTGATATTCCCTTATATTCAGCCGGACCGAGTCGGCACAAGTACTCTATGAATTCGAACACTTCTCCAAGGCTAGGAAGTTAGTACATCGATTCTTTTTCACGCCCGTTACCAAAGAGCATGTTTTATGTTCACACGTGTACTTGCTTATTGTGTCTTTATTCATGGCCAGCAGGTCCTGCTCTCTTATGCTCTTCGACGTGTTATCGCTTGGTGCAGGCCGCCTCAGAATGCAATGGAACATTTCATGAAAGTTTCAAGATGTCCTTATAATACTACACGCACCATACGTTTGGTTCAGTACACTCTGGCTTTTGCGCCAACACAAGCGATAAGTCTAGAATGAACGTTGCCGCATGCGTTAAAGCCGACGCGTTTAGCCGATGATCTAGGCAACCATATAAACCATAATTTTCGTTGACGTAACATATACAATTCATAACGAACATAGCTAATCGCACATTTGACTATACCCGTAGAAGCTTTTCGCTCGCGCCATTATCACTTTAAAAAATTATATACACCACACATGATCAACCACAGTTGTAGTATGCCTAATCACTGTGGGAACCACATCATGCTATCTCAATTAACTGTCTCGAAAACGTCCACAATCGCTCCACTCCGTCAATTCTAATTAGACGGCGAGTGTAAGCAAATGAAGGCTGCACTAAATCTCTCTTCCCAAGTAAACCACAGGAAAAAATAACGTTTGTGGTTTTTTTTGTTGGATTTATTAGCAGAACGCAGCATTTCAATCAGCAAGGAAAACTACAGCACCATTGATCTCCTCGCATAGAGATCACACATGTAGTACATATGCCTTGCTCAACATAAAAACGCACTCACAATAATTTTTACCAAAACCTTGCAATGAATGGAACGGTATGCCAGCATCTATGGTTAGCATATGTAACCCTGCTCTATTTAAAATGGCATAGTCAGGATATGTAGTCATTCAAATTGAATAGCGCGAAACCCAAAAAGGACTAAGTAGAAAGACAGGTGCAGAGGACTGATACACAGATGCACAGGAGATCTGTGTCCCTTCTTCGTCCTGTTAGATTTCGCGCAATCCAATTTTGAAGATTATGAACCAACTAGCCCAGGAACATATTTTCTTAAACATCTAGTCGTGAGGCAATAATCACAAGTTTCGTATTATTTTTGTTATTGTGCAAATGTGATAATTGCAAATTAAGTATGTACGCATCAGTCTATTATTCCCGACTGGCGTGCTGAAACGTATATAAAATGAAGTTAGTACATGCAGATATTAAGTATCCACGTGCTACGTGCACAGTATATCTTGCTCGCGATCACATTACTGAAAATAACAACGTATCAGAAAGAAAAACTGTGTGCCTCGTTTTCGTCGGCTACATTCTTACCATTTCTGAGCGCGTCATTGACTGCGCGGCTTAGAATACCGCAGAATAAGAACTAATGCGCTTCAAAGCAGCGTCATCTATGATTACATCTCTGTCGTTCATTCTTTGGGTATCTCGTTCGTGGTAATTGACGAAGCAGTGTTTGCGCAAGATATTTTGTATGCTTCAGAGTCGAGAGATTTTGATCTCGGCGATGCTGCAGTTCACGCGAACCCACGAGTTTATCAGATAAACTGTATAAACTAAGGCTGCTGTACCCGCATTCGCAGTCAGAACTAATAACACTTCTTGAGTACCTATAACAAATTTACCATATGTTTAAGCAATGAAGCTTAACGCGTATGGAAAACTTGGCTTCACAAAAGGTCAAAAAAAATGTTGCATTGGTTTTAGCTCGGCTATGCCAGGATAACGTAGTGTTAGCAAATGTTCAGCTAATTATTCTTAGCTTTCCTGATTGTCCAGGATTAACTTGGTTATCATGCTTACTGCTGCTCCAATGACACACACACGGTATACGTATTATGTGGCACATGTATATTTATTTTGCTAGGCAACTGCTTCGGGATCTGTCGAGTTAAGCTTCTCCGCTCTTCTGCGCCGTTGAGCAGCATGTGCGCTCTCCTTCGCCATGGCTATACCACACTGGCAAAACGCCCGTCAGAGGCGCTATCAAGCGGCTCCAGCGCAGTGTCAGGCGGCGACTTCACAGCGAAGGCGAATAGCTGCGCGCACGCCGTCGACAATACGTCTGCCAAGGCTACGACGTCACTCCTCTGGAAAGCGCAGACCGGCGGCGGCGAGTCGCGCGCGGTGGCGGCGGAGTGCGCGGGAGTTGCTGGCTCCGGTGCGTGACATCACTGATCCTCGCGCATGCGCAGCACGGCTCTTGAGGATCCACACAAAACTGGCTCGGCTAGGCCAGTGGAGCTAACGCTACAAAATGGAACCGCATTGCAGGGGTGACATCATGTGTTTTGCCAAATGTAACTTTTTTCAGCGTTGGTGCTTGTCTTCAGCGCGAGACATCACGGGCTCCTGTCTCGTCGATGGTAATGGGCCGCTGAACGCGCGATTATTAAAAAGCAAACAGCTGTCTATTCGGTTGGAAATTCTCAGTACAAGCAAATAGGCCGGGTCGTAACTTCGAATTCTCTGTAGGTATGTTACTTACCCTATTAAAGGGGCCATGACACCCAATTTCCCATCATAATCTGCGTTATGTGGGTTAATCCTTGTACATTCACAAATAAGCTTGCGAAATTTTAGCGCATTTTGTAGAGCACCTAATTTATAATCGAATAGTTTTATAAACACGCGAGCGGCCCCAGAGTCAGGCGACGCTGGTGCACTCGCGAGCCGTGACGTAACAAACAGCTAGGTGTGCAAGCTTCTGCATTGCGGCGAACGATATTGTTTCGTGGTCAGCTGCACGTGATATAAAGATATTTGAGCTTGCTTCAGCTTGGCACTGGAAATTGAACGATTTGCAGCGGATGAAACTTTGATAAAAGACGACGGCTCCATTCCATGCTGCACGTGACGTCACACGCGCCGTAGCAAAATGGAGGTCGCCGGCGGTGGACGGGCTTTACAGCCGGCGACTTCTAGGTCTTGTTTTGCACTGAAATAGTCTTTTACAGCCCACTTTTGAAATCCGTATAGGCATAACAGACCCACTA